>NW_006399955.1:696997-712892 GCF_000299155.1 Elephantulus edwardii
CAGAGTCAACCATTTTGAATAATATTGCATGAGTTCCTTGTTTTTCAATGCAGCATAGTATTCCATTGTGCGAATATACCACAGCTTCTCTAGCCATTCAAAAATTCTCTAGCCATTCACAAATTGGCATTCTTGTCCTCTTTAATACAATGAAGATAAGTAATAGTCTTATTTTATCAAAGGAAAGAGGACAGTATGACATTTTACAATGACCTGACCATCCTATACATACTTGTTTATCAAGTGTTGCAATATATACTTAGGGATATGATTACTTCTAAAAGGTATTCTAGAGCACATTGGACTAGTGAGTGAAAGTAGACATTGTGACAACTCAAGGTTAAAATACTGTTTTTTAATGCTAGGGTTATGTATGAAGACCTGTAGAAGTGCATCATAGTAGTAAAAATCTTGTCTTCCATACAAGAGACTTGAGGTTGATTTTTAATCCTATGCGTATCATGCACAGATACTACTCATGTATCTGTAGGAGATTTATTGTTGCTGAAATTCTGATTTCAGTACAGCTTCCAGGTTAAATTGCAATAGGGAGAAAGACTAGGCAGTCTATTTCCTTAAGTCAGCCAATGAAAATCCAAGGAGTAACAAATATAGACTGCAACAATAATTTTGTTTTATTGTACATAAGGTTTCCATGAGTTGGGAGCTGACTTTGTGACAAACAACAAAAAGACCATCTGTGCAATCAGAAAAATGTCATCAAGAAGGTGGTTGTTTGAACATTAAAGAGAAACACATGTTCAAGACACAGACTGGACTTATTTAGCAAAGACAATGAGACATTCTGTTACCTTCCACCAACAGAAAATGTCTTGAAAAGTATGGAAGTAAACTTAAAAATAGTAGCAGAGCTTTAAGCAGTACAGTTGAAGGGAGAATGTCAGGGTCACACCTCTAAGGATATTTCTAGAGAGTTCACAAAATGTCTTATAGACACTGCAGTCTCTTGAGTGTTGGTAACTTGAGAGATAGAAAAGAATATGATTGTTAGGTGCCATCAAATTAAATACAACTCATAGAAACTCTATGAAAAACAAGTCTGACTCTTGCCCTATCCTTAGCTATCCTCACAATTTCTGATATGCTCCAGCCCATTTTATAGCCACTTCATCTTTAGATTCTCATTTTTAGGAAAGAGTTTGATCAATTCATACACAACAATGCAGTACAATAATGGTTTGCATTGTTGGGCAGTTGAAGAAAAATTCTAAAATTGTGTAAATATCTCTCAGTCAATTTTAACCTTTCCAAGATGGCTTTCTGCTTATCACCTAATTTATATTCTCATATAATGTGAGGTTTGGAATCTAGTCTTTCTGATACTTCATTTACTTAGTCCTGAGTAAGGAAATGGGTGAACTGGGAGAGTAAACATAATTACAAAATGGTATTATTTCCTCAACATAAAGAAAATGTTTATACATTCTACTAGGTAATTAAACTTTCTTTAATGATGTTGCCTATACATTGGCTTAGTTAGTATTTTATCTATCTATCTATCTATCTATTTATTTTCCTTGACTTCACTGTAAATACATTTGACACAGAAGGAAAAACATCAGTGTTAGACAGTTTTTGAGTGGATCTTTTTCTTTCTTTTGTTCTGTTCCTCATGCTTTACATTTCTGATTTGAGGAGGAATGTATCATCAGGATTGGAGGAAAACTCATCATCCTATGTTATGCAGATGACACACTCATGCTTAATGAAACTAAAGAGGATCTGAAGCGTTTGCTGCAGAAGGTCAAGGACTTTAGTCTTCAATATGGATTGAAACTCAACATCAAGAAGACAAATATTCTCACCACTGGGCCAATGACAGCACCATGATAGATGCAAAAGAGATTGAGTTTGTTAACAATTTGTTCGGCTCTAGAACCAACATTCTTAGCTCCTGCGGTCAGGAAATCAGAAGATATATTGCATTGGGAAAAATCTGCTGTCAGGGACCTCTCCAGGATACTGAAAAGCAATGATGTCAGTCTAAAGACTAAGATGTGCCTAATACCGGTCATGGTCTTTACAATTACTTGCTATGCATCAGAGAGCTGGACAATGATTAAGAGTAACAAAAGAAGAATCGGTGCCTTAAAATTGTGGTGGTGGAGAAGAGTCTAGAACATACAATCGACTGCCAAGAAGACAAATAGGTCTGTGTTTTAGAGGATGAAACCAAGTTTCTTCTTAGAGTCTAGGATTTTGAAGCTCTATCTCACATACTTTGAGCATATGGCTAGAATAGACCAGCCCTTGGAGAAGGACATCATGCTTGGAAGGGTGAAGGGCCAGCACAGAAGGGGAAGACC
This sequence comes from Elephantulus edwardii, assembly GCF_000299155.1. Classification (NCBI taxonomy): domain Eukaryota; kingdom Metazoa; phylum Chordata; class Mammalia; order Macroscelidea; family Macroscelididae; genus Elephantulus; species Elephantulus edwardii. The sequence continues at coordinate 699,325 of NW_006399955.1, forward strand.
TCAGATGAGATGGATTGATCCAGTAAGTGGGGCAATAGGAGTTGGTTTGTTGGAGTTAGTGAGATGGGCTCAGAATAAGACAGGCTTCAGAGCTGCTATACATGAGGTTGCTATGGGTAGCAGGCAACGCAGTGGCACTTAACAACAATAACATGTCCCTGCTTGATCCGTATCTCAAATATGGGTTTAAAATGTAAGTTTTAAATTATTGTTCACAGTTTATGAATCAGACAAATATGTTCAAGATAAATTCTTACAATGAGTTAAGAGACACAAATCTTAGGAAGCTATCAGATACATTTGGGGGTGGGGAGAAAATTAATAATAATGAATACTGACCCAATGAAATAATCTTTAAAATAAATTACTGGATGCTCTTTCATTGTCAGTTTCTAACGTGAAAGAAATATTAATACAATAAATAAAAAGACCAATTCTTTACTAATATCCTAATTTGTCTCTCTTAGTTTCACAAATTGAAGGTTCTTTTAAATCTTAATATACATGCTATCTCATTAAAATATGGGACAAATCTAATCTTTGCAGATAGAGGAATGGGTAGATATAGATAAATAGATAGGGATATAAATATGTGCCTGGAAAAGATATTAATATAACCTAGTTTTCACACATGCAACACACTACATACAGAAAAGTTTTTTAGCTCTTTTTAGATCAATGCACAAAGAAGTGAATAAAATCTTCTCTCCATCTATACATGGTATAAACAAATTTATTAACAAAACTTCTTTACAAGCATTGAATATTGTATATTTGAGAGACAAAAGAGTAAGAAATGTTTCTCATATGCCTATGAAAGTGTAAAATATTCCAGTGTCATGGAGTGTAATTATCAGGGCTTTCTAGAGAGGCCATGCAAACAGTTTTGGCTTTATTCTGACATGTATAAATTATCAGTCTAATCTGTCACTTAACTCTGGGCATGCTCACCTGAACTTGGATACTATTTGAGTCCTGAATACTCTGTAAGCCCATCTGACCTGTTTGTCCCTTCACTTTGGTGACTTAATTAGAGAGGTCATGCCTGAATATTTTTGGGGCCAGATAGTGGGCCAATAGTCCATAAAACTTTAATTTGGCTTCTCATGTTAATTCATCATTTGAGATACACGGCACAGCAGGATTTCTCTCTCTAGATAAGCTTTTACAGAAATAATTGCGAGCTGAGTAGTCATGACCTTGGCTTTCTCTACGCTCAATTTTTGATCTAAAACTTCAGTGAACATCAATTTTGAAGCCATTCCCAAGTACACTGAGAAATAACGTTTGAAGCTCGGGACCATAAATTCTCCTTTAGATATTCCCCTGGTCAGGGTAGATTGAGTAGGATTAAAGAAAGCAGTCATGCACTCAGGGTTAAATAAAAAAGGTATTACACTTGAATGGTAATTTAGGTAGGACGGATGTTTTTCACATTACAGACACAGGGGTAAAGCATGGTAGGAAACTATTCAGCAGGGAAGATAAAGGAAAATGATGCTTTAAGCCTCTCTGACCTACAAACAGAAAGAAAAGCCATTATTAACTGAAACCAGGAACAAGCAAGGCAAAGGACCAACAATCACGTTCATGAATCACCCAGGGAAGTGAGTGCAGTGTTCTTTCCTGTGTACTAAAGATTATGCATAGTTAATGTGATAACTAAAGATTAGTTAAGGGGTTAATGAAGAATATTAATCAATATTTTAAAATAATGTCTGTTGCACACACACACATTCACTTCTGGAAAGTCTATGGCTTTTTTTTGCCAGTTTTTATTTTTTTTTTAATTTGTGGTTAGTTGAAATAAAGAAATACATGACTTTTTTCTTGTAGATTTGAAAAATGTTATTAGCATGTTTGTGGGTGCACACACATGTGTAAAGATAGATTTTATATTACTGTTACTGGTCTACTGTTGTTGAATTTGTTGTTAGGCTCTGTTGAGCTAAATAGGACTTATAGTGACCGTCAGCTTTCAGCTTGCTTAACTACACAATTAACACTCTTGGCACCAGGTGTCAGGAAATAAAAAGACAAATTGCACTGGGAAAGTCTACTGTCAGGGACCTCTCCAAAGTGCTAAAGAGCAATGATGCAAGTTTAGCGACTAAGGTGCATCTGATCCAACCATGATCTTCCAGTCATTTCTATGTATCAGAGAGCTGGACAATGACTAAGGATACTAGAAAAAGAATCAATGCCTTTGAGTTGTGGTGCTGGAGAAGAACACTGAACATATCATGGACCACCAAGAGAACAAGTGACTCTTCTTAGAAAGTGTTAAACCAAGTTTCTCTGTGGAGGCAAGGATTTTGAAACTCTGTCTTACATTTTGGGGCACATGACCGGGAGGTACCACCTGCCATGCTTGAAAGGGTAGAGGTACAACACAGAAGAAGACTCTGGATGAGATGGATTGACACAGTAACCGGGGCAATGGGGTTAGGTGTATTAGAGTCACTGAGATTGGCTAAGGAAGGATAGGGAAGGGTTCAAAGCTATATTACAGATTTAAACCCTGCCTTATTTCTTGTCATCCTCATCAACGCTGACATTGAGGCCATTGTTGAAATCACTGTGTCAATCAATCTTGTTGAATCTCTTTTGCTGATTCTCCACCTTTCCCAGTATGATGGCCCTCTACCTTTTCTAATGCACGCCCAAAGTATGTGAGATAAAGCTTTGTCATCTTTGACTCCCAGAACCATTCGAGCTGCACTTTCTCCAAGACATATCTGTTTGATTTTTTTTTCTTTTTGCAATCCAAGGGATATTCAATAATCATCTTTAACATCATAGCTCAAAAGCATCAAATGCATCTTCTGTCATCCTTATTCAATGTTCAGCTTTCAGATGCCTAGCAAGCGATGGAAAAGACCCTGGACTGAATCAGACAAACCTCAGTCTTCAAACTGACCTCATTTCTCCTCAGTAATTTAGAATGGTCTTTGACAGAAAATTTGCCCAATGCAATACAACTCCTGATCTCCTGACTGTTTGCACCAAGGGTATTGATTACGGGTCCGACAAAGATTAATTTGTTGACAGTTTCATTCTTTTCTCATCTCAATCTATCATAATGCTGTATATATATTTATACAGAGGTGATAATTTTGTAATATATAATTATTATTATATTTGAGGAATAAAGTGGACTAAATAGCTGAACTACTATTTACTGAAATCATTAAATACTAAACTCAATTTTAACAATAAAATTAATGAAATTTGAGAGAACCATTTTCCTACAGTTACAAATAAAATAAGCAGAAGAAATATTGAAAATTATTTATGTATATTTTCACATAAATAATGCTATCTACATGGAGAGGAGACAGAAACTGTCAACAGCTTCATCTTGCTTGGATCCACAATTAACACCCTGGGTACAAGCAGTTAGGAAATAAGGAGATGAATCACAATTGAAAAGTCTGCAGTTAGGGACCTTTGCAAATTATTGAGGAATAGTGATGTCAGTTTGAGGTCTAAGGTAAGTCTGACTCAAGCCACAGTCTTTCTGATTACTAGTTATGCATCTGAGACCTGGACAATGAATAAGGATTAAAAAAATGATGCCTTTGAGCCGTGGTGTTGGAGAAAAACACTGAACATTCTGTGGACAGCCAAGGAAACAAATAGATATATATGTGTCTTGGAAAGGGTGCAGCCAGTGTGCTTTTTGGAGGCAAGAATGATGAGGCTTCACCTAACATACTTTGGATATATTGGTAGGAGGTGCTATTCCTTGGAGAGGGACATGGTGTGGGAAAGGGTGGAGGGTCAGTGAAGGAGAAGACCCTCAACCAGGTGGATTAACAGAGTGACTGCTGCAATGGGCTCTTGTGTGTCGGCAAGTGTGAGGATGGTGCAGGACAGGATTGTTTCAGATATTTTGTTCATAGGGTCGCTATGAATTGTACTCAACTTGATGGCACCTAACAACAACAAAAACTACCTACAAGTTTTTCTTAAGGTGACTTATAGGCAAATTTGCTTATATAAATTTAATTGAAACCTCTTATTCTGACTAAGACAAGGGACTCTATTAAGAGATCATCTAAATACTATGAGTTTTGATGTGTATATTGTGGTGATATGAAATAAGATGTTTAATTCTATTTGTTCTTGTGTTTATTATATGATCTTATTTCTTCTGCTACAATATACTGGATTTTTGGTATTTTAAAAATTAAAAATATTTTTTGAGTAGTTTATTTAGGTTTGACTTACAAAGAGTATTTGTAACTTAGAGTTATTTGTATTTTATGTCTAAACATAGACAACATCTTCACATGGGCTTCAAAATGGTGATTTATTTGCTTATGAAAAATAGTTAAATAATATAGTAATCTTTTACATATTGTAATTATCATATCAAGCATTTCTGGTTTATGCATTATGTGTTTGTCCACCTAAGATGTTAATTTGTCAAGTGGACCTAGTTTTTGGAGAAAAGAGATCATGCTTGGAAAAGTCAGCTGAAGAGAGGAAGATCTTTGCTTATAAGCTTACAAAAACCTTTCGTATGGATCATAATGATTTGATACCCAATTGATCATGGGATTGAATCTCCCAGTGGATTATGCAGAACTGGGAAAAGTTGGATTTTCATTTATTCTTTGTTGCATAATTTCCGCCCTTACTCTCACCCATCCCCCAGTTCACTTTGCTATACATCTCTTATTCTGGATTGTTATCATACAAATAACTCCTAATCATATATTCCTTTTAAGCAGTTGAATACTTTAATTGGTCACTTTCATCTTGGCCCAGATTAACTTATCTGATATCTGATAGTCTATGAGATCATTTAAATCTAATGCAACCGTAACATGAGAAAAGCATAGTCTACTAAGTAGGAGTTAGGGAGCTCTGGTAAATGCATAATGTTTGAGTAAATGCACTGCTAACCAAAACGTGATACCTCTCTGACATTTTGAATCCACCAAGGTTCTAAGTGGAAACGGCTATCGTCTTCAGTGTGATTTACAATCTCAGAAATCTATAGGAGGGCCAGATTTTTGAGGTTAGGTAGATTCCACCACACTGAGCTTGAATTTAATTTCACCCCCAAATAGAAGTGCCAGACTTCTACTTTCAAAGTTGATGGTCCCCATCACCCATGATCAGTACATATGCTTTACAAATTAGAATATATTTTAGTATATTATTAGCTTCACAAAAGATATATACAGTAGTAAAAAGAAAGCTTATATTAGAAATAATAATTTTAATAAAGCTATACTGGAGTTACCAGTCATTGTGGAAAGACAGTTTGATTCAACCAAACTCAGATGGAAAATATTGGGCCGTAAAAAGCAATTAAATTTTCAAAGCAGTACTTCAAATGGGAACATAAAACCCTATTTACATAGCATTTACATTGCATTAAGTATTATAAGTAGTCTCGGATAATCTAATTCATACCGGAGGAAGTGTGTAGTTTATATGATAATGCTATGCCATTTTAAAGAAGTAGTTTGTGCATCCAGGTATTGGTATCTGCAGACTTTGGAACATATTCCTTACCAATAACAAGAGATCATTGTATATATCATCCCTTGTTCATTTACAGTTCATTTACACTAAGATAATTTCTCTAAGATATAAAGGAGAACAAGTAGTAAAGAGACAGTAGATCTCTTTATTCCCAGTTTCCATAAACAAACTTTTCTAATTCTCTCCACCAGAGAATATGTTGGAGAGGGTAAAAAAACCTGACTAAAAATGAGTTTCTTTTATCAGTCTCTAATTTTGCTATATTACACTGACTCATGGGGAATGCCTCTGTCTTTTTTAAGGATTATTCAGATAATATATTAGCTTTATGGGTTTTATTCCTTTTGTGAAGTATAAAACTCAGGCCCACAGATAGGCTACATAGAAAATGTTGGGATATTCTGATTTAAAATAGAGAACGTTTTTGCTGTTGCTGTTATGTACAATGGAGTCAAAAGCGACTCATGATGGCCCTATGAAAGCAGACCTGAACTTTGTCTTGTCTTAAACCCTCCTCATGTTTGTTGATACATTTGAGCCTATCATTCCAGTTATTGTATCAGTCTATCTCGTTGAGGGACTTCTTTTCTTCCCTGACCCTCCACCCTTACAAGCATGTCCTTTTCCAAGGACTAGTTTCCCCTAACAACATAACCAAAATATGTGAGATGGAGTTTCATTCTCTTTCTCTCCAAGGACCATCCTGATGGCATCTCCTATAAAGATTGTTTTCTCTTTTGGCACTTTATGGAATATTAATTACTGTTCTCCAACATCATATCTCTAAGGTCACAATCCTTCTACTATCATCCTTAGTCAGTGTCTGATCATCAGAACGTTGCTGTTGGTAAGTGCCATTGAATCAAGTGCAACCCATACCAACCCTATGAACAACGATCTAAACCTTATCCTATCCTGTGACATCCTCATCAATTCTGACACACATGAGCTAATTGTGGATGAGCTGTTTCAGTTCATCTCATTGCAGGACTTCTCTTTTGCTGTTACTCCCCTCCCACATCTTTCTAAGCATGATGTCTGTCTCCAAGTAATAGCCTCTCCTAGGAACATGATGAGCGTAGAGATGAAGCTTTGTTGTCTTTGCTTCCAAGGAACTCTCTAGCTTCACTTTCTCCAAGACATATCTGTTCTTTTGGAAGTGCTTAGAATATTCAATACACTGCTACAATATCACAGCTCAAATACATCATTTCTTCTGTCATTCTGATTCATGTCCAGCTCTCAAATGCATAGTATGTGATAAAAAATACCATAGCCTGAATCAGGAACATCTTGGACATCAAAAGGATATACCCTTCCTCTGCCTCTGAGATCTCCAATAGTACAGTGAAAGAAGATAGAGTCTGCTACCTACACCTTTGATATCTTCAGCTACATTGCAGTAGAAGATGGAGTCCCCTCCATTCATCTTTGAGATCTCTAACAACATACTGGAAGAGAGTAGAATTCATACTTCTGCTTTTAAGATCTCCAGTAATGTGGCAGAAGATGGTTAAATGGAGGAATTAAAAAATTGGTTTAAGGCCATTGCCTATTTTACACCCTGGCTACTACTATTAAAAAAAAAAAAAGATGTTACATAGGTTTTGAGAAAGGGTCCATTTAAACAAACAGTTGAGAAACAATAAATGTTGGAGAGTATTTTTCTGAAAGGACTTTATTAAAGTGTTAAAAAAATAAAAGGTTGAAGATATTCTTGACTCAAGCAATGGAGTTTCCAATCATCCTATATGCATGTCAGAGCTTAATAATGAAGAAAAAGCAGAAGAGGTGCATTTGGATATGATGTTAGTGAAGAATGTAAAATGTACTGTGGCCTGCCAGAATATGCAAGACTATCTAGGAAGAAGCTCAGCTGGAATGCTCCTCACATGTAAGAATGTTAAAACTGTGTCATTTGTTTTGGTCGTGTATAAGGAAGTAACAGTCCCTGGAGAAGGTCATCATGCTTGGTAGAGTAGAAGATCAGTGAAAAAGAAGATTTTCTTCAATGAAATTAGCTAAGACAATGACTGCAATAATGGATTTAAACCTACCAATGATTCTGAGGATGATTAGGAATTGGACAGTGTTGAAAAGAAAAGCTACAGACTGGGAACAAACATTTGGTCATACTGTCTCAGACAAGAGTCTTATAACAAAAGTTGACAAAATACTCCTGGGCCTCCACAAGAAAAAGACTGATAACCCAATTACAAAATGGGCAAAAGACATGGAAAGAATTTTCATTCAGAAAGATACTCGAATGGCAAACAGACAAATGAAAAAATGCTCCGAATCACTGACAATAAGAGAGATGCACATCAAAACCACAATGAGGTACCATCTCACTCCAGTAATAGTGGCAAAGTTTAAAAGGGTGGCAAGTAATAGATATTGAAGAGGATGTGGCAAGAAAGGAATTCATATACATTGTTGGTGGGATTATAAAATGGTGCACCATTCTGGAAGGCAGTTTGTCACTTTCTCAAAAAGCTGAACATAGAAATTCCATATGACCCAGCTATACCACTTCTTGGAATATACCATGGTAATATGAGAACTGAGGCACAAACTGAGTTTTGTACGCCAATGTTCATAACAGCATTAGTCACCACTGCAAGAACATGGAAACAGCATGAATGTCCAACCACAAATGAATGGACTGAGAAATTATGTAGCATTCACACAATGGAATACTATGCAGAATGCAGGAGCAATAACTTTGTAAATTATTACTTAACTTGGGAGGGACTGGAGAGCATTACGCTGAGTGAAATCACTCTCACAAGGATAAATATTGTATAAAACCATTATTGTAGAATGAGTATAAGGATCCTGGAGGGCTGGGAGATGCTGAAAGTAGAGGGATGTAGATGTGCATGTTGAAGGAGGGATTAGTGATTGGGTTGTATGATTTGAAGAGGGGTTAAGGGAAAATGAAAAATTTGTCCAAATTTGTATTTGAATTTTGTAAATAAGCTAGTAGAAAAGAAAAAAAAGTAAAAAAAAACCAAACCCCCCAAAAAAACAAACCCTTATGTGAAAGACTATAATCTCGTCCCCCTCCTGTAAAAAAACAACAAATGGAGTTGGACAGTGCTTTATTATTTCATACCAAATGCAACTATATGTGGAAGAAGACTTTATGACTCCTGCAGCCTTCAATATGGATTGAAACACAATATTAAGAAAACAAAGATTCTCATCACTGGGCTGATTGGCCAAATCATGAAAGATGGGAAAGAGATTGAGATTGTTAACAGCTTTAGTTTGCTTGGCTCCACAACCAACACACTTAGTACCAGCAACCAGGAAACTAAAAGACGCATTGCGATGGAAAAGTATGCTGTCAGAGATATCTCCAAAATACTGAAGAGCAACGACATCTGTCTGAAGACTAAGGTGTACCTGATACAGGCCATTTAGGGTCTTTGCAGTCATTTGCTATGCATCAGAGAGCTGGACAATGACTAGGGATGATAGAAGGAGAATTTATGCCTTTTGAGCTGTGATACTGAAGAAAACTATTGAATATACAATGGACTACTAAGAAAACAAACAAATTCATCCTGGAGAAGGTGAAACCAGGCTGCTCCTTGGAGGCAAGGATTCTGAAGCTTTATATCACATACTTTGGACATGTTGCAAGAAGAGACCAGTCCTTGGAGACAGATGTCATCTTGGGAGGGTAGAGGGACAGCAGAGGAGAAGAAGACCCATGATAATATAGATTGATTCGGTGACTGGGGTAAGGTGGGTAGGTGTGCCAGAGACAGTGAGATTGGCACAGGATAGAGCAAGGTTTAGAGTTGTTGTACATAAGGTCTCTATGAGTCACAGGTGACTCAATGGCACATAACAACAGCAAAATCATTATAGACATTTTTATCTAGAGAGCCATTGGCTTTTGGAAAGCTGTACTTTATGAGGAGGAATGTGGCATCAGAACTGAAGAAAGACTCAACAACCAACATTATGCAGATGACACAACATTGCTTGTTGAAACTGAGGAGAACTTGAAGTATTTGCTGTGGTAGGCCAAGGATTGTAGTCTTCAATATAAATTGAAGCTCAACATAAAGAAGATAAAGATTCTCATCATTGGGCCAATTGGCAGCACCATGATGGGTGAAGAAGAGGTTGAGGTTGTTAACAATTTCAGCTTGTTCGGCTCCACAATCAACATTTTTGGCACTGTTGCTATTAAGTGCCATCGAGTCGTAGAATACTCATAGCAACCTTACGAACAAAATATCAGAACACTTACATAACTTTTATTATTTCTCCAAGGTCATAGAATTTCCACAGAAAAGCTATTTCAGAAGTGGATGCCACTCCTGCTTCCAACCCGAGTTTAATCGGGGAGCTCCACCAAGCACTGTGTACCATGAATAACCGTTATCACATTTGACAAATCAGTATCACAGTGTTTAGCATAACAGCAACCACATTAGCAAATCGAAATATGAATAGCATTGGAGAAGTCTGCTGTTGAAAACTTTCCAAAGTGCTAAAGAGTAATGATTTCAGTCTAGAGTCTAAGGTGCACTTTATCCAGGCCATGGTCTTCACAAATAGTTGCTATGCATCATAGAGCTGCATAATAACTAAGGTTAACAGGAGAAGAATTGATGTCTTTGATTTGTGGTATTGGAGAAGAACATTAAACATACCATGGACTGACAGAAGAACAAATAAATGTCTGCTGTTGTTGTTGTGTACTGTCCAGTCACCTGTGACTCATAGCAACCCTATGTACAACAGCCTTATGCCTTGCTCTATCCTGTGTCAATCTCACTGTCTCTGACACTCCTACCCCTATTACCTCAGTCATTGAATCAATCCATCTCATAGAGAGTCTTCCTCTCCTGTGCTGTCCTTCCATCATCGTAAGCATGACATCCCTCTTCAAGGACTGGTCCCTCCTTGCATCATGTCCAAAGTATGTGAGACAAAGCTTCAGAATCCTTGCCTCCAAGAAGCAGCCTGATTTCACCCTCTCTAGGACAAAGCTGTTCATTTTCTTACAGCCCATGGCATATTTAATACTCTTCTCCAACACCACAGCTCAAAAGCATCAATTATCCTTCTGTCATCCCTAGTCATTGTCCACCGTTCTGATGCATAGCATGTGATTTCAAAGACCATGGCCTGTACCAGGTGCACCTTAGTCTCTAGAGTGACATCATTGCTCTTCAGGCTTCGGAGAGGTCTCTAAAAGCAGACTTTCCCATCGCAATACAACTTTTAATTTCCTGGCTGCTGGTGCCAAGCATGTTGATTTTGGTGCCAAGCAAACTAAAGCTGTTAACAATCTGTCTAGGAGAGGGTAGAGCCAAGTTTCTCCTCAGAGATACATACTCTGGACACATGGCCAGGAGAGACCAGTCCTTGGAGAAGGAAGGGTGGAGGGACAATGCAGGAGAGGAAGACCTTGGATGAGATGAATTGACACAGTAACTGGGGCTAGAGGGTTAGATGCGTCAGGGTCAGTGAAACTGGCTCAGGATAGGGCAAAGTTCAGAGCTATTGCACATAGGGTTGCTATGAGTCAAGGGTGATTTGATAACATATAACAATAACAGAAATAAAATACCTTCAGTCAGTTAATGTGTTTTTCATAGATATGCAATCCATCCATATATGTGGCCATAACACCCTGAACATGCCAGTCTCATCCTATATGCAATTATATATGTTATCATATTTATACAATGAAATATTCTACATCTATCTAGAATAATTTTTTAAATTATACTATTTTTAAAGGTAAAATGCAGGTTGTTCTTGTATACTATAGGGTCAGAACTGAACCATGGCTGATCCTCCAGCAGGTTTTCAGAGGAAATTAATTGCATGGGAGGAGATTGCCCATTATTATCTCATGGAGCAGCTGGTGGAATATGATGCATGTATTAGTTCTTACATCTGTAGTGTGTTTTATTCAACCAGATAGTTAAATTATTAAATAATAACATTAAACAATTGATAAATTTTAATTTATGTAATAAATAATAAAATATTAAGCTTTTTAAAAATATAATTCTATCCTTTCATTAGGCTGAACAGAATGAAATAATACACAGAATCTACTTTCATTAAACATATTGAAAAAATTATTAAGCAAATATTAATTTAAATTAATGCTAGTACCATGATTAATTAATTGGTTACCATTAATGACATTATATTGTGTAATATATTTAAAATTTTATGGGTACATTGATTATTTTTGTAAGCATTATTTAAGATCAATTATTTATATTATTGTAGTAAACTTTACAGAATTTCTTGACTTACTTTTTCTCTCAGCTAAATTTATTTTAAAATTTTTATTTCAATAAATTAAAGGCACTTGAGACTGAATGTTTTAGTAGAAAGATTCAATTTTATAATAAGTTATTGGCACATGTTTCTCACAAATTAGAGAAGTAAAAGTTCTAGTTGCAAGAATTTTGATTAACAATACAGCGTGCTACAGACTATCAGCAAAGCTCCTTTTATTTATGAGCTTTAAGAAAGTATGTTTCTATTTTTTCTTTTATATTATTATTTAATTTTATTAAATTATTTGGTTTGCATAAAAAATTCCAATACATTGTGTTTCATTCATGTACATTGTGTTTTATATATGCCTTTATTCACTCTGTGTTTCATATGACCATCCATATTCCTTGGATTTTATAAAAATAATTATTATTGATCTATGCTATTACTCCACTTCTTCAGGTCCCCATTGGGCCTGTCCTAATACTTTCACTTCCTCGCTCCACCTATCAAATTCTGTTACCCTAGTGATTAAGCACCCTTCCCATACTCTGCTTCCTTCCTCCCCCACCCATCCCCTTTTGCATTTTTATACACATCTTACTAGTTATCCTCCTGTTTTCACGGTAATGATATTATAATTTATTAATCCTTATAAGACTGAGTCATCTCGCTCACCACAGTGTTCTCTAGACTCTCCCATGTTATGTACTATTTTACAAAATTGTTACTCCTTAGTGCTGTGTAGATGTGTGGATGTACCATGATTTCTCAATCCATTCATCTGCTGATGGAAATTTGTGCTGTTTCTATTCTCTTGTTATTGTATGTTTATAAAAGTTCAAATAATGTGGAAAATAGCTAATAAAGTTTAATATGTTGATCAATATATCTGTTTCTGGGCTTGATAAAGCATCACTGAATTAACCCTCAGACAATACACAGGTGAAAAGTAACAAAATAGAAGTAGTTGTGTTCATATTTTTGGCATTAGGCAATACAGGACTGTGTTCTCCGACAGTAGACTGGGATTATTGATGATAGGAAACACACCTAGTAAGCAAAATTTGGTCATTCTCTGGACAAGGAAGTGTAATCCATTAGAAGGATCCTAAGTTTCACTAAACTGTAAGATGGTTATAGTTAGGTGCTGTTGAGTTAATGGCAACTTATAATTGTTGTTGTTAGGTGCTGTTGTTAGGTGATATTTATTATGACTCACAGTCATAGTGGCTCTATAAACAACATATCTGAACTTTTTGTGTTCTACCTCATCCTTATAACCTCTAATATGTTTGATCCCTTGTGACAGATTCTGTACCAATATGTCTTGTTGAAGGTTTTTCTCTCTACTGATCTTAGGACTAGTTTCTAGGACTATTTATTGCTTACTTTCTCTCTCTCTCTCTCTCTCTCTCTCTCCCACCCTGCCCCCATGAAACCTATACTTGAACCAAGAGGCAGTCGTCAAAACAGAGCAAGCAAACACTGCCTGGCTCAAAATTGGGAAGGGCGTACACCAGGGATGTGTCCTGTCTCCATACCTTTTCAACCTGTATGCAGAACAGATCATCTAGGAGGTTGGGCTCTATGAGGAGAAATGTGGCATCAGGATTGGTGGAAGATCTATTAACAACCTGTGTTATGAAACTGAGGAGGACCTGAAAGAGCTTGCTGCTGAGGGTCAAGGACTGCAGTCTTCAATATGGATTGAGGCTCAATGTCAAGAAGAAAAAGATTCTCACCACCCTACCAATTGGCAGCATCAGGATGGATGGTGAAGAGATTGAGATTGT
>NW_006399955.1:713623-715506 GCF_000299155.1 Elephantulus edwardii
GAATGCCACTCCTCCTTCCAAGCCTGTCTCAATCTAGAAGCTCCACCAAACACTGTCCAAAGTTATCTCAGTACAGTAAATTGACAGATAAGTGTTGTACCACTTAGAAGAATATTTGTCCCAAACAAAATTAATGTCAGTTGCCCTCAGCTGCAACCCAATTTTAAATACAAATCAAGCTCACCAGGTCCTGATTAACCCTAAACAGGAGGCTTCCAACTCACTGATCATTATAGATTTGCTACATCCAGCAAATCTAATCAGTTCACACATGATTGTGAACTAAAACCAACCAAAACCAGTCCACACCCAACAACCATCAACCAAAACAAGAGAACCCACCTTCCAGAATCCAATTGCTTCACAATGAGCCTCTAACTCTTGTATTTAGAGATTGTTTATTTCTTTTTTTTGTCTCTCATAATTTATTGAAAAATATTTGTTGTTAGTTTTCATATAATTGGTTTATATTTCATTCATATACATAGTGTTTTAAACAATCTTTCATTTAAATTGTGTTTCATATAAGAATTCATATATATTTTATTTACATTATTATTTTTTATTAATTTGCTTACTAAGTTTAGTCCTTTTTGAAATGTCTTTTATTTCATATTTGTTTGTTGTTAATGTTGTTATGGGCCACTGAGTCACTGTGACTCATTGTGAAGCTATGTACAGCAGCTCTGAAGTCTGCCCAGTCTTGAGCCTGTCTCACAAATTCCAACACATCAAACCCCATTGTCCAAGTCACTGTATCAATCCATCTCATCCAGGGTCTTCCTTTCCTGCACATTCCCTCCATCCTTCCAAACATGAAGTCCTTCTCCAAGGACTGATCTCTCCTGGCCATGCGCCTAAAGTATGTGACACAGAGCTTCAAAATCCTAGCCTCCAAGAAGAAATTTGTTTACACCCTCTCCAAGACAGAACTATTTGTTTTCTTGGTAGTCATGGGTATGTTCAAGACTCTTCTCTAGCACCACAATTTGAAGGCATTGATTCTTCTTCTGTCATCTTTGTCCAGCTCTCTGAAACACAGAAAGTAATTGTGAAGACAGTGGCCTGGATTAGTCACACCTTAGTCTTTAGATTGAAATCTTTGCTTTTAAGTACCAGAAGAGGTCGATGACAACAAAATTTCCCATTGCAATTAATCTTCTGATTTCCTAACTGCTGGTACCAAGAATGTTGATTGTGGAGCAGAGGAAGCTGTAATTCTTAACAACCTCAATATTTTCTCTATCTATTGTGGTACTGGGAGTTAGTCCAGTAATAAGAATCTTTGTCTTCTTGATGTTGAGCTTCAATCCATATTGGAGAATATAGTCCTTGACTTTTTGAAGACAAAATTCTTTTACATTGAGTTTCCTTCATATACAGTGCATTCCACATATTTTTTAGCAATGTGAGCAAATACATTGGAAATTACCAAAGAGAAATATAAATTACAAACTAGTAATCAAATAGAAAGTCTCAATCTAAAGTTATAATAATGCAATAGCTAAAATAAAAAGGTAGTTCTGATAGCTTAGTGTCAAGGAGTTGTGCTCCATAAGAGAAAGTTGGGCAATCTCCTCCCATATGATTTATTGCCTCTGAAAACTCACTGGAGATTCATCTGTGAGTCAGTTTTGACTCAACGTTACTCAACAACAACAAAGGAAAAGTAAAAAACATCAGAGGTTAGATTAGCAGGGAAAAAATCTGTGGAAGAAAAGATCAGAGAACTTTATGACAGGGTAAAAACCAATCAAGATCTGGTATGAGATAAAAATCTGGACTTACACAAAGGATAGATAAGCATACCTAAGAGTAACAATAAGCATAAAATATTTTGTTCTCTATTTTTAAAATCTTTAAAAGATAAATCACCATTTAAT
>NW_006399955.1:717606-727442 GCF_000299155.1 Elephantulus edwardii
GAATATTCTCTAAGAGTTAAACATAGAAATTCAATTGGAACCAGAAAGTTTTTCCAATATGCAGTAAGATAATAATGGCATATGTATATAAAAATAATTAATCTCTTTGGATGTGTTATCAGGATGGGACAAATATCACAGAAAAGTAGCATACTTGGCAAAATAGCATATAAGAGGAAGGACTTCAGTCAATAAGATGGATTTGTATAGAATCAGCAGCAATGAGCTTAAGCACAGCAAAGACATGAGAATGGTGCAGAATCAGGCAGGATTTCATTGTATTGTACATAAGTCCTTGTTGGTTGGAGTTGACTCCATGGTGCCGCTAATATATACAGCAAATAACCCTTTATTTTTTTTCTTTGCAAAGAATCCATTTGAGATGGGTGAAAGGCTTCAAATCTAACACAAAAATGATTTAAGAGGAATGTAGGCAAATATAAGGCTGAGATTGATAAAGATGTTGCAAGGCTGGTTCAGTCCTTGGAGAGGAACATCATGCTGGGGAGGTTGGAGGGACAGAGCAGGAGAGGAAGACCCTTGATGAGATGAGTTAATTCGGTGACTAGGGTAATGGGATAGGTGTGTCATAGACACTAATATTGGTACAGGATATAACAGTGTTGAGGGCTAGTGTACATAGTGTCACTATGAGTTGCAAGCAACTCAACAGCATATAATAACAAAAACAACAACCTGAAATAACAAAATATTTAAAAAATATTAAATTGGAATTCCTCAAAACAAAAATCTAATTCTTCAGAAGACACTGAAAATAACAGTGAAGATACAGTGTTGAAGAAATTATGCTCAATGCATGTATATTTGTACTTGGAAGAAAAATTTATAGACAAAATCTGTAACTGAGTTATATAAATGTCTACGTAGGAAAAATGAAAAAGCTTGAACAGACACTACATAACAAAGTAATGGGTAAGCACATAAAAGTGATAAATGATATTCATCCATCAGAGAAATTTAAGAGAAACCATCAACTTAATATTAGTATATTGTTGTTTTTAAGTACCAGTGAGTTGAAACAAACTCATAGATGACTCTTCAGCAGGTTTTCAGAGGAGATCAATCACAGGGGAGGAGATAGCCCATCATTCTCCAGCAAAGAAGTTGATGGATTTGAACTGCCTGCCTGGAGAAGAGTATTGAGAATACCATGGACTGCTAGGAAAACAAACAGATTTGTCCTGGAGAGGGTTAAACCGGGTGGCTCCTTGGAGGCAAGGATTCTGAGGCTCCATCTAACTTACTTTGGACATGTTGTGAGGAGAGACCGGTCCTTAGAGAGGGACATCATGCTTGGGAGGGTGGAGGGACAGCACAGGAGAGGAAGGCCCTCTATGAGGTGGATTGATTCAGTGACTGGGATAATTGGGTTGGGAGTGTCAGAGACAGTGCGATTGGCACAGGACAGAGCGGAGTTTAGGGCTGTTGTACATAGGGTCGCTATGAGTCACAGGCGACTCGACAGCACATAACAACAACAACAACAACCTTTGGGTTGGCAGTATAACTCTTTATACATGAGGCCAGAGTTTAGTTATCAATATATTGTTATTATATACTTTTAGAATTGTAACTGATTTATAGCTGATACTCCACTGGGTTTTCAGAGGTAGTATATTTTACAGGAGGAGATTACCTATTTTTCTCCTGTGGAATAGCTTAAGGATTTGAATTACTTGTTTTGGGTTAAAAAACAAATCCTTACCACTAGGACACAACAACTTTCAGTTTGCATTAAAGAAACTATAATTATGAAGATTAATAAACAGATTTTTGCAGAAAATTCTGACCCATAAAAAAACATGTTACAAAACTCTTGTACAAGTTGTCAAAAAATTAAATGTTTTGTAAAAGGACACATGTACAAATATTTTCAGTCAATTTATCTGTTGAATTTTTAGTTATTGTCTAGTCCACTCCACTTCGTAATAATTCTATGTACACACATCGAAACCTTACTCGATCCTGTACCATCCTGTCAATTTCTGCTATGATTAAACCCATTGTTGCAGTCACTATGTAAATCCACCTCATTGAGGATCATCCTCCCCTTTACTGACCTTCTACCTTCACAAATATATCTTTTTCCAAGGATGAATCTTTTCTGATAATATGGCCAAAGTATGTGAGACAATTTGTACCATTCTTGCTTCTAAGAAGCACCTTGGCTGTACTTCTTACAATTTCAATTAGTTTACATTGTTGGCAGAAAAGGCATAAATAGTGCATTTCATCAGTAAAACATTTCAAAGGCATCATTCTTACTTTATTTTAATAATTCTTTGTTTGATATTAACTTGTATATGAAGCAATTAAAAAACCATGCCTTGTATCAGGTGCCACTTAGCCTTCAAGTCAATTCTTTTTTTAAAAAAAAAAAGTTTCAAATTTATTTTATACTGGTTTCTTTACCAAGTTCAAATACATTGTTTTTCATATTGCATCTTTCCCATTTTATTCACCACCACCCACCAAACTGTGCGACTCTAGGATTAACTGTCCCCCAAAACCTCCCCCCTTCCATCCTCTGCCTCCCCTTTGGATCTTATTAGTCATTCTACAATAATGGTTTTATACAGTATTTGTCCTTATGGGACTGGATTAGTTCAACTCACTCATCATAATGCTCTCCAGTCCCCCCCAAGTAATGTAGCAATTTACAAAATCATTGCTCCTGTGTGCTGCATAGTATTCCACTGAGTGAATGCACCATACTTTCTTAATCCATTCGATTGTGGTTGGATATCTGGTCTGTTCCATGTTCTTGTGATGGTGAATAAGTCTACTATGAACATTGGTGTACAAGTCTCCATTTGTGGCTCAGTTCTCATTTACTAGCTGATTTTTGTTTTATTTTTTCTCTTTAGGTGCTTTTATTAGGCTCTACTGTAGAGCTGGGAACTCCACCTAAGCCCACTGCTTCCCACGGCCCAGAGCCCAGAGCTGGCTGGCACTCCCAGGGCCTGCTACAGAACTTCCTCTGGGCAGAGGGAGATGCTTTCCTACCAGAGCAGTTCATGCCAGAGGCAGAGCAGAGGATACAGGAGGATGTGGTGGCAGAGAGGAGGGTGGTGGAGGGACCTCCAGGAAGGAGCTGTGGTGCAGGGCAGCAGGACAGGCACTTGCAAGCTAAGCACAGGTGGATTGCCTATCCACAGGCCACCTCTGCTGAGTGAAGCTGTGTCCCCACAGCACATCAGCCATGGGCCCTTCTTGATGGCCAGGCTGTAGGGATGGTTCCACCAAGGACAGACCAGTTAATCAGGATCTTGACCCTCAAGGCTGCCAGGTGCCTTGTCTGCACCTGGTGCTCAGGTCCTGGCGTCTTCTCCTGCAGTGCCCCAAGGAAGATAGCTACTGACCATCTGGAGAGGCCACTGTTCTAGTGTGCACTGGGCAGCATGGATTCCCAGCTGCCATTAAGGCAAAGAAGCATCAAGGAGCCCAAGGGGCTGCTCAGGACACTGAAGGCACGTCTCTGGCTGGCCCATCTGAGGCCTCAAGTGCTGTAATGTCTACTCCCATGGCCTGAGTGGCCTCCAGCTTCCTGAGCCACCCGCTCACCGTCTAGGTGATTTTAAACAGCAGATTTGTCCAATGGCAAACATCTTTTGATTTCTTGCATGCTACTTAAATAAGTATGATTGGGGATCCAAGTAAAATAGAATCCTTGACAACTTCAATCTTTTTCCCCATTTATCATATTGCTGTCAAATGGTCTCTTGATGAGGATTATTTTTCTTTAAAGTTAAGGTGTAAGCTCTATTGAAGGCTTTAGTCTTTAATCTCCTTCAGTAAGTGCTTCAAGTCTTCACTCTCAGTACGTAAGGTTGTGTCACGTGCTGAAGGCAGAATGTTGATGAATTTTCTCTAATCAGGATTGAACATTCTCCTTCTTGAAGACCAACTTCTTGTATTGCTCCTTGTACACATTTATAAGTATGATGAAAGAAAATAACCCTTACTCACACTTTTCTTCATTTTAAACCATGCACTATGCCTTGGTTCTATATAAACAATTGCTTCTTGGTCAAGTTTCATATGAACACATTAAGTGTTCTAGTATTCCCTTATTTTTCAATGTTGTCCAAAATTTAGTTTGAGCCACACAATCACATCCATTTGCACAGTCAATAAAAGCCAAATAAATGTATTTTTAGTATTCTTTCAATTGAGATTCATCTGACTTACTTTTTAATAGAATCATATTGAAAATAGCCAAAAGTGCTATCAGAAAAAGGGATAAATACTGTCTGTTTCACTAAAAACATAAATATATTCAACATCAAAAGATATTACATGACATAGTTAAGTTTACAAAGCACACTGAGTAAAAGATAACAGTAGAACCTTATAAATTCTATATTTTTCTTTCAATTTCTGTAACTTCTAAGTCTGGATGGTACCCTTCTAATTGCATTATATAAATAGCACTATTGGTAAAAGTGCTAATACTTGGTCATGATATTAAAATGAAGATTGAAATGTCATTATTTTATCATGTAACATATTTAATATAATTTCATCTCTCAGTGCTTTATCTCAGAACATATTTCTAAAATTCCCTCTGTCCTTTGATGCAGTAGAAGAGACAACACAAAATAAAAGTTAAATGAGTACATTAGAGCCAAAGTACGACCTTGAGTATAGAGATTATTTCAAAAACAGATTTGATGCATTAAACACTAATGACAGAAAATCTGTGAAGTGTGCGCTGACAACAAGGACATTATACATGAAGAAAGCAAAAATTATGAGAGACATGGTAGAGAAAGATAAATTTAAAACGAATGTCAGAAGAAACTTTCTGTTGAATAGAAAATAACTATGATGAACAGAGCTAATGTAGCCTGGTAGTTAGAGAGAGTTGTGCAGCCAACACAAACTCAGATGTTTCAAACCAATCAGCTACTTGACAAGAGAAAGATGAGCAATTCCCCCACCCCGTGCCCCCCCCATTATAATTCCCAGCTCGGTAAACATGCTAGAATATCATTTATGAGTTAATTCATGTTAGATTGTTTTGTAGTATAGTGGTTCTGTTGCTAAAAGTTTGGCTTCTCTGGACCACTGTTTTTAATCTGATCCAGCTGCCTCAACTCTGCCTGACCTGTTAACGTGTTGGCTGCTTACATCATTAACAGTTGTAAAAGCCATTTCTTCCCCATGGAAATAGAGCACTTTAGTCTATTCAAAAAAGTATTGGCTAGTCTTACCATTAAATTGAGCAGATTCAGTGACAAAATGTGGAAATCTCACCACAAGGGAGGAAGAGGAAGCAGGGAATATAGCATGTGTCTTTCAGAGCCAAGGATTGTACCTTATTGTTAACTAAGAAGCTCTCAGGACTGGGATATTTATAAGGGATTACATTTTGTTATCAACGAGGAATCACTTTAGATTGAGTGACTGTATCTTGATTTTAACCTGAGGCATATTTCCCTAACATACTCCATCATAAACATGGTTCTGTGAAGTCTTTGTCATTACTGCAATGGACTTCATACAAATAAGTAGGTGCAAGAATATGGGAGAAAAAGGCTTTCCTCTAAGGAATGAATTTTGAGTTCTAGATGTTGCTGAAGGGGATAGTTCCCCCTTGAAGTTTTAGTAGAGGTTATACTAGCCATCCCCACACTGCTCTTGCTGTAATTGTTGACACTCAACAACAACAAAGCAAATAGAGTAATAAATTATAAAATCTGAACAAACTTTTGCAAGGGCAGGTCAAGAAGATAAAGTGAGGTAACTTTGGACATGTTGTAAGGAGAGACAGGTCTTTGGAGAGGGACATCATGCTGGGCAGAGTGGAGGGACAGCGCAGGAGGGGAAGACCCTCTATGAGGTGGATTGATTCAGTGACTGGGGTAATTGGGATGGATGTGTCAGAGGCAGTGAGATTGGCACAGGATAGAGCACGGTTTAGGGCTGTTGTACATAGGGTCGCTATGAGTCGCAAGTGACTCGACGGCACATAACAACAAACAACAGCAATGAAATGTTGTAAATCTTAAGTTAGGAAGACCCAAAGTGAAGAAATATTCAGTATTTGTTGAGGGGAGAACTGAAGAAAAATTCAGATTGCCAGTAAAATACTGCAGAAATACAGCCAGAATCCTCCTTATAAAGTGAGATGCAAAACTTTTTGTCATATACTTTAAATATACAATTAGACTGTGTCATAGAGAAGGACACAATTCTTGATTAAGTAGAGGGTCAGTTTGTAAGAGGAAGATCCTCAATGCCTCAATGATAGTGACTAATACAGATCACCCAGAATTAGGCACTAGTTGGTGCTTTTGTTTATAGGAATACAAGGATAGATACTACAAATCCTAACATGAATTAGGAGTTTTCATAATAAGAGTTTTCATATTACTTAAAATAAGTAAGAATACAAATGAAATTAGTCAACTCCTCTACTATTTCATTAATATATTTTCATTACCTTTTCTCCTTCTGAAAAGAAAGACTTTGAGTCACTCTAGTAGTTGTTGGAAATGATGTATGTTTTGTAGTTGTTAGGTGGCATTACGTTGGCTATGACTCATAGCAACCCTTTGAACAAAAGAACAGAAACTTGTGCTATTCTGCACCATTCTCACACTTCCTGACCCACAAGAGCCCATTGAAGCAGTCACCATGTCAGTCCTCCTAGTTGAGGGTTTTCCTTTCCTTCACCTGCTCTCCACCCTTCCTAGCCTTTTGTCCTTCTCCAAGAAATAGCCTCTCCTAGCAACACGTCCAAAATATGTGAGGAAAACACTAATCGTTTCTGCTTCCAAAGTGATGTATACTTTTGTTATTTAACAAAAGAATTACCTCACAGACTACTAGCAATGTGCAGAAATGCCTCGGATGATTGAACATGAAGTAAGGGATATTTCTCATATTCCAATTCTACACTCTTTATAGTTCTTTATCTAGCAAATACTATTATATGGCAAAAATAAATACAATTTTTATCTCTATGGTGAATAAATAAAGCCTTAAAAGTTGGAATATATTTCCAAAGATTTTACAGTAGTCATATATTTGCCAAAATTGCTAAAGTGATTATTATAGACTCTTAAAGAAATCACAAAGTTGTAATTTTACTAAAAGGCTCTTAATGATGTAACATTTACTGATATTTGAAGAAATGAAAGTGGAATGCACTATTTGAATAAAGTTAATGCACTCAAAGCATAAAGAAATAAGACAAACAGCTACTTGTTTTTCTCTTTATTTTTAGAGTGAATAATAGCAAAAGCCCATTTATTTTTTTTTCTCAGAGTCAGAAAAAAGTAGAAATTATTTTCTTTCTGACATCTTTCAATAGTGGAAACCCTTTTAAAAATATGTAGATTTTGTATATAAACCAGTAGAAGATTTAAAAAAATAACTTGTAGAAAGTTATTCCTTCTGTTTACAATGTTTAGTTTTGTTACTATAATGACCAAATTACTATGTAATATCTGTAAAAAAAATGTTGTTTTTGTTATGTGCCATTGAGTTGCCTGAGACTCATAGTGACCCCATGTGCAATAGCTTTAATCCTTGCCCTATGGTGAACCAGTCTCATTGACTCTGACAAAACAACCTCCTTACCCTAGTTACTGGGCCAGTCCATCTCATGTGGGATATTCTTCTGCTCTGACGCTCCTCCCTTTCAAACAAATATTTATAATATAACCAAAGGAAAAAATTTCAAGTAGTCTTTCAAATTTATCATTCCAAATATTAGTCAGTGGGAAGGCTAATATTGACCCACAGAGGAAATTTTTGTCAAGTTACATAGATTATTTCCTTCTCCCACACGTATATGAATAATTGAAAATACTGTGGCTTGCATCACCTACACCACCTCAATCTTCAAACTGACATCTTGCTTAAAAGTAATGATGTAAAAAAAAAAGTACTGACGTCAGCTTGAAGATTAAGGTGTGCCTATATTTGGATGATGGTCTTCCAATCATTTGCTATGCAACAGAGAGCTGTATAATGAATAAGGATGACAGAAAAATAGCTGATGAGTTTGATTGTAATGTTGGAGAAGAGTGCTGAATATCACTTGGACTATCAAAAGAACAAATAGGTAAGTCTTGGGAAAAGCACAGCCAGAATTCTCATTAAAAGCAAAGATGGTGAAGCTTCCTTCACATCTCATACTTTGGGCATGTTGCTAGGTGTGGTAATTCTTTGGAAAGCTTAGAAAGAGGAAGAGACAACAGCAACAACAACAAAAAATGAAGAAAACCCTCAACTAGATGGATTATTACTAGGACTGCAGCAATGAGCTCAAGTGTATCAGAGTTGATGAGGATGGCACAGGGCAGGACAGGGTTCAGGTCTGTTGTTCATAGGGTCACCATGAGTCATACTTGACTCTACAGCACCTAACCACAACAATGACAACAGATTTGGCCAATATTACTTTTTAGTTTCTTGACTATTACTTCCATGATTGTTGATCCAAGTAAATGAAATTTTGGACAATGCAAATATTTTTTTTTATTTACCATAATGTTGTTTTAGGTATAGCTGTGAGAATTTTTATTTTCTTTATGTAGTTGTTTAGCATCATTAAATCAAGTAAAACTCATAGTAACTCTGTGAACAGCCGAACTGAACTCTGTCATATCCTGTGTCATTCTCACCATCTCTGAAATACTCAAGAATATTGTTGAAGTAATCATGTCAATCTGTCTCATTACGGGGGCGGGGGTGGAGGTCTTCCTATCTTCACTAACTCCTATCTTTCCAATCATGATGTCCCTCTCCAGTGAATACCCTCATCTAGGTAAATGTCCAAAGTTTGAAAGACGAATCTTTATCTTTGCCTCCAAGGAGCACTCTGATTGCACCCTTTCCAAGATATATCTGTTTGTTCTCTTGGCAGTACTTGAGATATTCAGTACTCTTCTCCAGAACCACATTTCAAAATCATCAATTCCTGTGCAATCCTTATTCATTGGTATGCTCTCTAATACATAGCAGGTGATTGAGAAGACCAGGGCTGACATAATTGTTCTGGAGAGATCTCTGACACTTTCCTAATGTAAAACATCTCCTGATTTCCTGACTCCTAGGACTAAGGGGGTTGATTTTTGAGCCAATTTATCACAATGCAGACTGTTAGTCCTGTAGTGAGGACTTTTGTTTTCTTAATGTTGAGATGTAATCTAAGTTCTTGTTTTGCAGCAAAGTCTTCAAGTCCTTTTCACTTTCAGCAAGCAAGATTGTGTCATCTGTGTAACAAAGGTTATTGATTAGTCTTCCTTTGATCCTGATGCCACATTCTTCCTCATAGAGTCCAGTTTCTTAAATTATTTGCTCAGCACACATACAGTACATGTATGGGGGGGGGAAATGCAACCCTGACACTCTCCTTTCTTAATTTTGAAATGTGTAGTTTTACGTTGCTCCATTCATAGAACAGTTTCTTAATCTAAGTGTAGGTTTCACTTGAGCACAACTAAGTGTTCTAGAATTTCCATTTTTCTCAATGTTTGCTATAATTTGTTACAATCCACTCAGTCAAATTCCTTTGTGTCATCAATAAAGCATAATTAGATATTCTTGTTTATCTTGGAGCCTATGGTGATGAAGGAAGAAGTTCAAGCTGCTTTGAAGGAAATAGCAAGAAATAAGACCCAAGGAAAAGATGGTACATTAATTGGCATATTTCAGCTAACAGATGATTCCCTGGATGTGCTCACCAAGTTGTGCCAAAAAATCTGGAGAACAACCACTTGGCCAACTGACTGGAAGAGATCTATATTTGTTCCCATCCCAAAGAAGGGTGACCTAACAGAGTGTGGAAACTATAGAGC
>NW_006399955.1:728108-731989 GCF_000299155.1 Elephantulus edwardii
CACTGAGCCAATTGGCAGCATCAGGATGGATGGTGAAAAGATTGAGATTGTTCACAGCTTTAGTTTGCTTGGCTCCGCGGTCAACATTCTCGGCACCAGTAGCCAGGAAATTAACAGACTTATTGCCATGGGAAAGTTTGCTGTTAGGGACCTCTCCAAAGTAGTGAAGAGCAATGGTGTATCTCTGGAGACTAAGGTGCATCTGATACAGGCCATGATCTTTGCTATCACTTGTTATGCACCAGAGAGTTGGACAATGACCAAGGAGGATAGAAGGATAATTGATGCCTTTGAGCTGTGGTGCTGGAGAAGAGTATTGAGGGTACCATGGACTGCTAGGAAAACAAATAGATTCATCCTGGAAAGGGTTAAACCAAGCAGCTCCCTGGAGGCAAGGATTCTGAGGCTCCGTCTAACATACTTTGGACATGTTGTTAGGAGGGACCGGTCCTTGGAGACAGACATCATGCTTGGTATGGTGGAGGAACAGCACAGGAGGGGAAGGCCCTCTATGAGGTGGAATGATTCAGTGACTGGGGTAATCGGGATGGGTGTGTTGGGGACAATGCTATTGGCACAGGACAGAGCAAAGTTTAGGGCTGTTGTACATAGGGTTGCTATGAGTGGCAAGCAACTCAATGGCACATAACAACAACAACAACAACATATAAAAATATGTTAAAGGATAGTGGCTACTAAAAGCATCCAAACCTACATCCATATAAATTTTAAAATCCATACTTAATTTTGCAAAGAAAGTCGAGATTAATGCTCAATTTAAGATCTTTATTACTTTACAGGGTAAGGAATTGGCACCCAAACAGATACATGAACACCCATGTTTATTGCTGCATTGTTCACAATAGCAAAGAGATAAAAAGCAACTCTTCTGCTAATCAAAAAATGAATGGATAGAGAAGCTGTGGTATATTCACCCAATGGAATACTATGCAGCACTGGAAAACAAGGGACTCATAAAATATTGTACAAAATCAGTGACCCTGGAGGACATAGTTCGTTGTTATGTACTGTCAAGTTGGAAACAATCCATAGCTGACCTTCAGCAGGTTTTCAAAGGCAGTTAATTGTCTGGGAGGAAATTGCCCATCCTTTTCTCATGGAGCAACTGGTGACCATGGAGGACATTATGCTAATTAAAATATCTCCATTTTAAAGGACAAATACTGCATAATGCCACTGTTATAAAACAGGACTGACATGGGAGTTGGGGGAAAACTAAGAAAAAAGGAGATAAATAATGAACACTGCATTTAAATAGATGAAGAAAATAAATGATTAGGTATTATTTGCATGACAACAGTCCCGAATGAGAGGTACCTAGCAAAGTGAACTCAGGGGCAGGAGTAAGAAGGAAATTGTGTAACAATGAAAGAATCTTTTTAAAGAGAAAAGCGAACTAGGGGCAGGGGTAAGAGGAAAAATGTGCAATAATGAATGAATGGAAATCTAAGTTTTCTGTAAGGTTTTATTAAAATATTAATTAAAAAAATTAAAAAAACTTGTCACATTCTTTGAAATTAAAAACTAATGACATACAGTCTCTTCGAAACTATGCCATCTTTGAATCCTGAACATTTGCCTTTGTCCCTACTTCTGCCTAAAGCAAACAAAAAGCCTTTCCATTTAAATTGTCTAATCAATTGCTTTTAAAGAATTTTTCAAGATTTATTTCAAATTCTAATTTATCTTGATAATTGTTTCTCAGTGGCCACTCCACAAAACCATGGTCTTTGCAATCACTTGTTATGCATCAGAGAGTTGGACAATGACTAGGGAGGACAGAAGGAGAAATGATGCCTTTGAGCTGTGATTCTGGAGAAGAGTATTGAATTTACCATGGACTGCCAGGAAAACAAACAGATTCATCCTGGAGAGGATTAAACCAATCAACTCCTTAGAGGCAAGGATTCTGGGACTTTGTCTGACATACTTTGGGCATGTTGCAAGGAGGGACAGGTCTTTGGAGAAGGGCATCATGCTTGCGAGGGTGGGCGGACAGTGCAGGAGGGGAAGACCCTCTATGAGATGGATTGATTCAGTGACTGCGGTAATCGGGATGGGTGTGACAGGGGCAGTGCAATTGACACAGGACATAGCAGGGTTTAAGGCTGTTGTGCATAGGGTCGTTATGAGTCATAAACGACTCGACGGCACACAACAACAACTCCAAAAAAACCATATATAACTCATTGCAGTCAAGCTGATACAGATTCATGGTGACATTTCACTGAGTTTCCAAGGCTGTAAATGCTTACTAGAGGAGATGACCTTTCTCCCACAGAACAGAAGATTATGGTTTAGGTCAGCCACATCTTAGTCTCTAGTCTGTCATCATTGTTCTTCAGTGCTCTGGAAATATCTCTAATAGTAGATTTTCTCACTGAAATTAATCTCTTGTTTTCCTCACTGCTGGTACCAAGAGCATCGATTGTGGAACAAAACAATCTGAAGTTGTTAAAAATCTCAATCTCTTCCCTGTCTACCATGATGCCGCCATTTGGCCCACTGGTGAGAATTTTTGTCTTCTTGATGTTAAGCTTCAATCCATATTGAAGACTACAGTCCTTGACCTGCAGCAAATGCCTCAAGTCCTCCTCAGGTTCAGCAAGCAAGGTCTTGTCATTTGCACAACATAGGTTGTTGATAAGATGTCCTCCAGTGCTGATTCCATATTCCTTTGTACATAGTTTGAAAAGATATGGGGGAAAAATACATTCCTGGTGTAAACTTTTCTAACCTTAGCATCTATTAACATTATTTGTTGTCAGTTGTGATCTAGTCTGACTTGAACCAACTAACAATGTGTGCAAAGTAGAACTATTCTATAGAGTTCTTAAGGGGTCTTTTCAGAAACAGACTGTTCCTTATAATGTGTCTAGGTTGACTCAAACCACCAATCATTAGACTAGCAGTAATGAACAGAACAAAGTGTAGAGAAGCAGTAAATGAAGGCAAAGGGAAAGTTAGGATATAACTTGGGTCTTGACTTGAGGTGATGTTTTGTGAGTATATTCTTGTCTTTATTTTTAACAATCAGACAGTAGAAGTTTTAAGAGTTTTCAGAAGGTAAGTGGTATAAAGCAAATGGAATAGGATAGGTACAAAGTAATGTCTGGAATAGAGGAATCTTCTTTAGATAGTGAGTGGTGACAGAGTTAGGGAAATATGAAATGAGAATCGCTAGCTAGGCTGTGTGGTTGTATCCTGCACTGTGAGGATGAGTGAAACTTAATCCAGCCTTTGTCAATGTAAGCACTCTAGTGAGGTTCTAACAACAGCACAATGTAATTCTCTTTTATGACTCGCACAAAAAGGTTTTGTGAACAGGTGGCTTCCCTGAGTAAAGAGTACTAAATAAGAGAACACACCTCTGCCCTGAGTGAGTAATGATTCTGTAAAGGAGTAGATCCTATATACACTATATTGTAAAATCATAGTAGGCAAAATATTATATGTAACAAGCTAATTATAGGAGAATTAATTTTGAAACTAGCCTCCAGTAAAGATGTCCTACCACTATCATGATTCTGAAAAGTGAGAGCATAAGAAATTGGTAAAGCATGAAGTGCACTTTTGAATTTTTAATACGACTTCTGGATTCTAATTTTCTATCCAATGACAATCATAATCTAGGGACTGTTTGTGAAATAATGTTTTAGATGTACCTAAAGAGTGGTATCATTAGTGTTCAAGGCCTCAAACCTGTTCCTGAATCTCGAATCTCAGGAACAGGTTTGAGGCCTTGAACACTAACGAGCGAAGACCAGAGGACTTGTGGGAGGATGTCAAAGATATCATTCAGGAAGAGTGTAAACGGTCATTACAAAGACAGAAGAGGAAGAAAAGACCAAAATGGATGT
>NW_006399955.1:733824-738349 GCF_000299155.1 Elephantulus edwardii
GAGACTCGATGGCACATAACAACAACAACAAAGAGTGGTACAGAGAGTGACCACTAAGCTCTGGTGGTCTATTGGTAAGGACCTATGCTACAATCAAAAGGCAAGTGATTCAAATCCACCATCCACTCCGCAAAAGGTGTAGCTACGGTTTGGGTCTCACTGGATGGTACATAACAACAATAGCTAGTGGAAAGATTGATGGTTCAAACATCTCTGTTTTCTGTAAAGTCACTGCCTTAAAAATCCTATTAAATTATTCATTCTGTTTTGTACACTTGGGTTATTTTGAGTGCAAAAGTGTTCAATAACACTAAGAAAATCAACAACAAAGAAAATTCCAAATGCAAAAGTCATAAGTATTATGAGTGACTGTAAAACTTTTTGATGAATGTACTGTCTCTAAAACAAAATCAGAAAAATATCTTTAAAGGAAGAATTCTATGCAGAGTATTTAAAAGTTAACTTTTAGGATGATTGACTGTCATTAGTTATTAAAGTATGGTGTTTGTACCGATAAAAGTTCAAAAATGTAATATTTTACACAACATGCGTGACCGTAAGAACTTTTTTAAATGAATAAAGGAATACAAATAATTGTGTTTTGAGCTCAGATTTACAACCTGTATTGTGTATGATTTATGTAGATTTTCTATATTGTAATATTGCAGTCTAATTCATGCCTAATGTTTTCATTCTGTCACTTCTAAATTTTCCTGCTTAACAATTTTAAATTGAACTGTAAGGTAACAACATAATTTAGGTTCCAGAAAGTCAATTAACTCTGCATGATACTTGAGAAAAATAAAATGGTGCATACAATTGCAATTTCAGAAAATGAAAAGCTTTATTTTTGTTTGTAAAGAGTAGCTCACATCAAGGACTATTATTCTACTGGAATATATGTTTGATTCCAACATACCAGGAAAGTAAGATTTCTATTTTTCTCTTTTACAATGCTGACCCACAGTAAATAAGCCCCTACTAAATAGTGGAGTATGTTCAGTGTTTTGTGTTACTTTTGGAAATGCTGTCTTAAAAAGATTAAACCTCTGACGCCTTTAGCTTTTAACCTCAGTCATAAAATTCAAGTACTCTGCTATATCTCTACAATTTAAATGCAAATAGTCTTTAAACAGAACTAATCTTGAGGGTTTTGGCTAGTGAATGATAAATGGGAAGGAACTATATAAAGTGTGGTAGTGAAGAACTTGGATATCTTTTTCATATCAATCATCTCTCCACATGGATCAACAATTAAAATAGTTCAACGCTTCTGAGAGAGTCTGAGAAGCAAGTTCATCATTTAGCTGCCCCCGGCATTACCTAAGAGAGAAGCAAGCTGATCCAAAGGGTAAGTGTTAATTAGAAAACCTGTAAAGGAAACTGAAGATCCCTTTTCTTCTGTTTTATACCTGCAGAACTACTTTTGAATTTTGCACAAAAAGCCTATGATTTTTTCTGAAGTAATAAATATTCACTATTAAAATACATAATTCTGTTGTTGTTGCTAGGTAACTTCAAGTCGAGTAGGGTTAACAGCGACCAGAAGAACAACAGATATGAACCCTGTCCTATCCTATAACATTCTCATTATTTTACATACTCATACACATTGCAGCAGTCACTGTGTCGATCTAGCTGGTTTGCTAGATTAGTAGAAGACTAGTAACTAAAAGGAAGAAGTCAACAGTGTCCCAAATGTTTGCTTTGCTCTACTACTCCATGATTTATGACATCAATTGTTCCTCCATCATTCAGTGCCCCCATTCCTCTATGTCCTTTAGGTTCTGTAATTTTCTGGAAGGTCTCGTTGGAACTCAAAACCCATAATGTAAATGAGTAATATGACTGTGGATGATGCAGATGCCGATGAATGATAGGCCAGGATCCTGTAGATGGCTGGTTCTGCCACAGATGCTATGGCCTAGGATAGTAGACATCCCCACAGGGTAAATTCTGAGTTTCCATGAATTTGTATAGGCCTCCAGAAGTGTGGGGCTGGTATCCCACCCTAATCTTATCTTGTTAATACAATAAATACTTTATCACAAAATAAAAGGCCAGAAAAACTATTTTGAACAACAAAATCTTAGCACCATAGAATACTTCCTGGCTTTTCTAGCCATTAACCTTCACATTGGAAGAATTACCTTTCCTCTTACAATAATCTGAATGAGAACTGCATTCATGAAACTATGTAAGCCATCTACCTAATGGTTTATATACTCATTTTAAATAGCTAGTTACTAATTTGCCCATTCTTATCAAACCAGTATTATTCTGAAGAAATAGGCTTATTACTTTTTCTGAAGAATGTTCTGTTTTCATTGAAACCTTGAGCATTGACATTGAAAAAAAAACAACCCAAAAATCTAGTCCAGAGCAAGGCATCAGTTTGCAGAAATCAATACTTGCTATAAAATAATACTAGCATGAAATATTTTCCCTTCATCTGATTAGGTCTGGTCAACTCGTCTCTAGCTATTTGTGGGTGAGGTCCAAATAGGCATCAGCTGCAAAGCCAGGAGCCCTTACTTCTTCCTGTGCTTCAGGCCAACTGGATCCTTCACTCAGCTAGCCTCAACATGGGATCACGTCAACAAGCAAGGTGTCCTCGTAACTCTTTTCCTTAAGCCAGCAACCCTTCTTCACAAATAGATACATCAGTGAATGCTTCGTCAATGCTAGTGCCAGTGGGACACATACAAATTCAACCCATCTCTTCATTGTTGCATGCCTCCTACTTCCACGTCAGTAGATCTAGGTCACCATATTTACCAGCTCATTTAAACTGTAAGTCTTAGTAAGGGCTCCAACAGGTTAAATGTGATAAAACTAGAGTTCTTTTTATCTCTTCACCATCCACTAGTATATCCTACAAGGGGATCAGCTGAAATGCCTGTAAATAAGTGAGCAGATGTACACACAGTGATAATATAGCAAAATAAGTGAGAAAGGTTTATTAAAATAATAAAAAGGAGACATACCTTAATGGAGTGTTGACAGAAAAACAGGCCGTGTGGAAAATTTAAAGAGAAAAGTAAAGAAAGGGAGAGAAACACCCCTGGAAGGTCAGGGGTGAACCCAAACCTTTTGGTATGCTACTAAGGCTAAAAGAGAGAGAGAGAGAGAGAGAGAGAGAGAGAGAGCTCAGATGGGCACTGCTTTTTATTGGCTCCCAGTCTCAGTCTCATGAGACTAGTTATAGCCTAGCCCCACCTAGATACTTGTGGAATTGGTTGGGGT
This sequence comes from Elephantulus edwardii, assembly GCF_000299155.1. Classification (NCBI taxonomy): domain Eukaryota; kingdom Metazoa; phylum Chordata; class Mammalia; order Macroscelidea; family Macroscelididae; genus Elephantulus; species Elephantulus edwardii. The sequence goes on from NW_006399955.1 coordinate 737,071, forward strand.
TTGGAAGGAGGGGATCTTCTACATTCCATCGCAGGGGTTTCTTCACCCTGTTGCATCTTTCCTTGATTTCCATTCCTATTCCCTCAGAGAAACGTTGATTTATTTCTCTACTATGAGAGTCAGAAGGAAAGAGAGAGTGACTGACCAGGTAATAATTCTATCCCTTAACAATGGGCACCAATTGTTTCATTTTGGTTTTTTTTTTTAAATTTTTTTCCCATTATTGCGTCAGTTTTTTTGCCCTCCACTCATTTCTTCCTGCAATGCACCCCTTGTTTCAGTTGTTGTCATGCCTGATAATATATTCCTTTCAGACAATCTTACCCTCATCTGATCTAATGCAGTGTTCATTATCTACCCATTCTTTTCCCATTCTCTCCTCAACCCCTATCTGTCTTATTTTATAATAGCTGTTTTATACAGAATTTGTCCTTTTATGACTGAGATATTTCATTCAATATAATGTTCTCTAGGCTCCCCCAGGTGCTATAATGCTCTATGAGTTCATTGTTTTTCAGTGCTATGAAATATCCCATTGTGTGAAAGTACCCTGATTTTTCTATTCATTCATTTGTTGATTGGCACTTGGGTTAACCTTTCTGCTATCATGTACACACATCTATTTGAGTAGTGACTCTGATTTCTCTAGGGTATATTCTCAGTAGTGGAATTGCTGGGTCAAATGATGTATCTATTTCCGCTTTTTTGAGAAAACACCAATTTACATTGTCTTATTGCTTTGGAAGCGAAAATGTTTGCTCCAATTTCTCAAAGAAGAGACCTAAGTCTTCTTTTTCTCTGCCTATCTTTCTTTCAAATGTAAATTTCTTCAATCATACATACAGGGTATGTCTACAAATTAATTAAACCACAAATCTTCTCATAGTGTTGTTGTTAAGTGCCATGCGTCTTAGGTGACTCATAGTGACCTTATGAATGAAAGTCCTAGTTGTGTGACTTTCATCCTTTCTCATATTACTGGGTGAGGCTTAATCTTCCTACAGGGTAAAACTTCTTTCCCTCTTTTAAGGTCTACTTCCAACAAGCATTCCTTCAGGGAAAATCTTCCCTTTTTAGCATATTCAACCAAGCCTAAACAAAATGCTTAGATTCTTCCTCTAAATGACAATATAGCCAATCATTATAACCTCTAGTATTCATTTTTATATCTTACTACATCTGGTAGAGTTAAAACAAATAAAAAAAACCCACCTAGTTATTTTTACAATATTATCATGTTTTCTTCATATTAACTTTTACAATATATCATGACTATACA
>NW_006399955.1:739394-745887 GCF_000299155.1 Elephantulus edwardii
AACAACAACAACAACAACAACAACAACATGTCTTAACATTACCACATAGAAGAAACACCAGTATTCAGTAAATATATTAAAATCAAAACATAAACTATAACACATTTCATCTTAAACCATTAAGTAAATCTTAGCTTTGACAATTACTTGAAGAAAGTTATTCCCTTGCTCTGAGTCTCTTTTGAGGAAGTAACATAATGTTACATTTCTCCCACTGCATGGCTTCATTTATTCATTCCTCTACCATCAGACATTATTTATCCTTCCCTCCATTTGCCATTTATTTTTACAAACTTTCCCACCTTGGGGAGGGGTTGTTCCAGTCCAAATCACAGGTAACAAGACTAATCTGGCAAGAGTGTGTGCGTTAGTCCATTCCTGTTCATGTCGGTTAGGGTTACATGGGTGCAACACCAGTGGTCTATTTCAGCCCTTAGGCAGGAAAGTAGTAGTCATGGTTAACACAACTTTTTTGAGATGATATTTGATATTAACAGGATATCAGCAGTGTAACATATAATTATATAAGTATATGAATAAATATATAAGTACATATATAAATAAATATATAAAAATAGAAATATATATATATATAACTGAACCAAGTCTAAGTCTTTTCTAACCAGGCTATGACAGTAGGATGGACAATTCAAATGGCTTTGTGGTAAGACTGTAAAGATAAGTTGAGATTCTTCCCATGTGAAAGCCAACTGTGACTGTCCCTTTTCTGAGATTGGAATGGGGGAGGGGAAAACCAAAAACCACAAAAGCACATTTGCAAAATGTATTATTGAATACGAGACTAAAACTTTGGTCTACAGCATTTTTGGTACCATGGACTGATGAAGCCACAGATGACACTGCTTTATTTAGGCTTTGATATTCTGTAGTTAATCTCCACGAACCATGTGCCTTTTGAGCATACAGCATAAGGGCTGTTATACAGAGAAGTTGTCAGCATCAACACTCCAGCTTTTAGCATGTCTTTAATAAAAGCAGTTATTTCTTTATATTCAGCAGATATCCTATACTGCTTCAAATTAACAACCTCAGTGGGTTCAGGCAATTCTAATGGTCATATTTTGCTTGTTCAATCAACACTGGCCTCAAGGCAGACTTAAATGTCCTTAGTATTACAATATCCGGTAGAGTTAGCGTTCCCCAGTTATGCATACTATCCATACCATTAATACATTTATTTTAAAAAAAGTGATGCAACTACTTCATATATGTTTATATTTTCCAATTCTTATCCAGACTTATACCTGTTATAATTGTTGCTTGCCATCTAGCCAGAACTGACCCATGGCTGACCATCCAGCAGATTATCCGAGGCAGTAAATCACATGAGAGGAGATTTCCCATACTAGTCCTACGGAGCAGCTGATGTATTTGAACTCTGTGTCTGTTGGATTTCATTGCAGCTTCTAATCACTAGGCATCAGAGCTTCCATCCATTTCTGGTTACTCATATCCTCTTAATACAACTATAAGTCACTTTAAAATTTTATAAATAGACTTGGGGATTACAATACATTGAACTCCTATATCCAGAAGCACTGAGAAGATGTCTTCTCCACCTTAAAGCTGTATCATTCACATTTGCACATATGAACTCAGGTCCCCTGCTAGAGGTTGGACTAGAAAACCCTCGGCTTCAAGTCAATCCATATCTTGATAAACTAGCTAAATGTCTGCTTTAAATGAGTCCAAGTGCAGTCTCCTGTCATTATTTATGTCATAATTGGGATAAATATAATGGACTTATTTAGGTCTTCTTGATTTTGGGGGAACAGAAGAAATATTCTCTGGTCCACGCCACACCCTGCAGTGCCACCTTAGAGCCTCAACTCCTTAACGTTCACTTAATTTTCTTCCCATTCCTGAGTTGTTGTTGTTATTGCCGTAGAGTCGAGGTCAACTCATAACGACTCTATGAACAAAAGGCCTAATGCCTTTTCACAGCTATCTTTGTTTCTCCAAGTTCATAGAGTTTCCAGAGGCATGTGGTTTAGGAAGTGAATGCCACTCCTTCTTCCCAACCTGTTTTACAGAGGGGAGCTCCACCAAACACTGTACACAATGGGAAAACATTATGATATTTGATATTCCCATGGCACAATGTTCAGCATCATAGCAAACCCAGGTTACCTCATATAGCACATTGACAAAGAGTGATGTGCAAAGTGGAAGAATGTCCCTCCAAGATATAACAGCACTAGTCTCATTTAGCAGTGGTTAAGCGTTGTCGAGTTGTATGACTCGGAGTAAGCTTTGCACAAAAGACCTGAACTTCTTTCTCTGATTAACATATTTTTTGTACATTTTTAAGAGAGTTTGCAGAGTTTCCAGAGGCACCTAGTTTAGGAAGTTGATGCCATTCTTGCTTCCCAAACTTAATCAATCTGAGAACTCATCCAACCATTGTACATAATGGGTAACCAATATGGTATTTGACATGACTATGGGATAGTGTTCAGCATCACCACAACCCCAAATTGTTCAATACAACAATCCCTACAGGATTGTATGCATGCCCTTAGTCTAAGGCTCTGGGGCCGCTTTTGAGGGGGGACAAAGAACAGTAACACACAACAAAAAGGACCCCAGAAACTTCTCTTGCCTGACTACCATCCAGATGAAATTACCATTGAGATGACCAACAGCCAGCCAGGTGACTTCCAGAGTGAAGGGAGACTTTCAAATTCCTAGCCCTCTCCCCTGCCCCCCCAGGTCAGCCCACAGACCCATCCCTCTTCAAGGATTTTAAATCTACGCCCTTGAGTAGGGCTCTCCTTTACCCCTATCCTTAGTTCAACAGCCACCCACTTTTGAGGGTGGACAAAGAACAGTAACACATAACAAAAAGGACCCCAGATACTAAAAATTTCTACCACCAGAGGATAAATTATTTCCTCATAGTCTAATTTGCCTACAGATCATCCCGATGTTCCTTGTTCCCTAAATACCATAAGGGAAAGCTCTTTCCATGAAGCTAGTGCACCTCCTTAAATTGTAGCCTTGTTAACTCCCTCCACATCTACTCCATGGCCTCTGTAAAGGATATACTTGTTGGCTAAATAAACTCAGTATCATAAAGCCATTTCAACATGGCTTGAATATGTACAAAATCAACTATTCTTGAAAATAGTCTACATTTGTTCTTTAAAAGGAAAAAGGAACAGTATCCCTTTGAAGGACATAAATTTTATCCAATCTATCAATCTACTTGTCCTCCCCAGGTTAATCTATTGTGTAACTGAATCTTGCAATATCATCTGTAACTGTTGCATAAAGAGTTGTAGACTTGCATAATCTAAACATACTCCTCCATTCTGCAGCATTCAGAGCCATACAGGCTACTCCTAAATTTGTCATGCTTGTTATTGTTGTTATTTGCCACCATTAAGTTGCCTGCAATTTGTAGTATCTCTATGGACAATAGCTCTGAATCTTGCCCTATCCTGAGCCAGTCTCACTGACTGACACACCTACGCCCATTACCCTAGTTACTGTGTCAATCCTTCTAGTCCTAGGTCTTCCTCTCCTGCACTGTCCCCCTACCCTTCCAAGCATGATGTCCTTCTCAAGGGACTCTTCCCTCTTGGCAACATATCCAAATATGTGAGACAGAGTTTCAAAATCCTTGCCTCCATGAATATACTTGATTTCACTATAGCCCTGTTTGTCCTTTTGGTAGTTCATAGTATGTTCAAAATTCTTCTCCAGCACCACAACTCAGAGGCACCTAATTTGTCTTCTTCTGTCATCCTTAGTCATTGACAAGCTCTCTGATACATAGCATATAACTGCAAAGACCATGGCCTGGATTAGGCACACCCTTGTCTCCAGACTGACATCAATTCTCTTTAGCACTTTGGCGAGGTCTCTGACAGTGACTTCCTCAATGCAATATGATTTTTCATTTTCTGACTTCTGGTTCTCAGAGTGTTGATTGTGGAGATAAGAAAGCTGAAATTATTGACAATATCAATCTCATCTCCATCTATCCTGGTGCTGTCAATTTGCCCAGTGGTAAGAATCTTTGTTGTCTTGATGTTAATCCAATATTGAAGACTACAGTCCTTTATCTTCTGCAGCAAATGCTTCAGGTCTCCCTCAGTTTCAGCACAAAAAAAATGTGTCATCTGCATAATGCTGATTATTGATGAGTCTTCCTCCAATCCCGAAACTACATTCCTCCTTATAAAATCCAGCCTCCAGAACAATCTGTTCTTCACACAGATTGAAAATATATGGAGCCAAGATACATCTCCGAGGCACTGCTTTCCTGAATTTTGAATCTTGCAGTCTGTTATGCTTATAATCCATTTTAGTAATGGCTTCTCAAGAAGCTTCTGATAATGACTTACAGTCTTATGCATCTTCTCTATGATATATTCCTTGGTATAGCATATATCATGTCAGGATGCTCTAAAATGTCAGAGATAATGAGGATGGAACAAAATAAGAGCGGGTTCAGCTTGGCTGTTATATGGTTGCTATGAGTACTAAAGTCAACAGCACCTAACAACAACAATCAGAACTCCTTTCCAAATATGATGTCCTTCTCAAAGGAATAACCTCTCTTAACAACATGCCCAAAGTATGAGAGAAGAAGTTTTGTCATTTTTGGCTTCATGGAGCACTTAGCCTTATCCAAAGCCTATCTTTTTATTTTATTTGCAGTCCATTAGATATTCAGTACTCATTTCCAATACCACCTCATTCTTCTGTCATCCTTATTCATTGCCCAGCTCTCAGATTCAAATCAAGTGATTGCAAAGACTGTCAATTGTGTCATGCACATCTTCAACCCCAGACAAACATTGCTGTTCCTCAGTAATTCAGAGAGATCCATGATTACAGACTTTCTCAGTGCAATACATCCCCTAATCTCCTATCTATTGGTACCAAGTGCATCTATTGTTTTTGCTGGTGTGTACAGTCAGAACAGACTCATAGCTGACCCTCCAGCAAGTTTTCAGAGGCAGCGATTTCATTGAAGGAGATTGTCCACCCTTCTCCCGTGGAGCCCCTGGTGGCCTTGAACCACATGCCTTCAGGATTGCAGCACAGCTGGTTGCCACTAGGTCACCAGAACACCTTACCAAGTGTATAGATTATGAATTTAAGTAAGACAGTCTCAATCATTTCTCCATCTATTATAATATTGTTAATTGGTCCATTGGTGAGAATTTCTGTTTTCTTGATGTTGAGATGTAATCCATTTTGAATTCTGTAATCCTTGATCTTCTGATGCAAACACTTCAAGTCCTCCTCACTTTCAGCAAGCAAAGTTGTTTATCTTCATAATGAAGGTTATTGGTGGTTATTTCTATGAATGTACTGCTACATTCTTCTTCGGGAAGTACCATATGACCGAGAGGCAATGGTGATGAAGAGTTCAAGCTGCACTGAAGGCATTGGGGGAAAGCAAGATCTCAGGAATCAATAAGAAATCAGTTGGCATGTTTCCACTATCAGGTACAGCTTTGGATATACTCACCAGTCTGTTTTAGGACATTTGGAAGACAGCTACCTGGCCAACTGATTGGAAGAAAGTAGTACTTTTTCCCATTCCCAATAAAGATGATCCAACACAACATGTAAATTATTGAACAGCATCATGATCATTCAAAAATGGCCAGAACAATACATGACAAAGAGTTTTCAGAACTTCAGGCTGGGTTTAGAAAAATCTCTGACACTTGGGATATGATTGCTGATATCAGATGGGTCCTGGATGAAAGCAAAGACTACCAGAAGAATGTCTATTTATTTTTTTTATTGAATATAAAAAGTCATTTGCTTGTGGATCGTAACAAATTGATGCTAACACTGAGGGGGAAAAAACTCAACAAACTCTATACCTAGATCATGAGGCTGTTGTTGGAATAGAACAAGGAAAAAAATCACATAGTTTAAAATCATAGTAAAATATACCATTTCTGGATCCATCCTTAAATCTAATGTTGTGAGTAATATTCACATGCATACAGTGAAGACCTGTCAATATCAGTATTAGTCAAATATATGGACTGACAACTAAAGCTAAAGAGGAGGAGACAGAAGATCTTTATTGGTTTTTACAGTCAAAAATAGATCAAACATGTGACCCTTCAGGAAGCTTTCTGAGACAGTAAATTGCACAAGAGGAGACTGACAATTCTTTTCCCATGGAGCAGCTGGCTTGCCAATAAATGAAACATGGGTTATATTTAAGCATTCGTTTTAATTTTAGTTTTTCTGTTTTTATTTTTTCCTTCTCTTTACCCAGAATAGGATTCTTTGAATCTTTTAAGTTATTTAATTATCTCATTATAGGGCTAATCTTTTCATTCCAGTTACTGTGTTGTATAACATTATACTTACATTTACCTGTTTTGTTTAAATATTTTGAACTTACTATTTTTTTTCATTTTCAGTCTCTAGTACATTGATTTGTACACATTAAGCAATTAAGAATTTTTTAAAAAATAAGTTAATACTA
>NW_006399955.1:749588-755977 GCF_000299155.1 Elephantulus edwardii
GGAAAAATTTATATATTAATATCCAAACAGACAATCCCTGCAGGTTTTACAAGGAATTCTCATTAAACTCTACATCTGTTCATTGTTTTTACGGCTGCCTTGGATAATTTTATTCCATTAAAAGATTATTTAATGTCATGTGCCTTTAAAAGAAATAGCAAAAATATTTTAAAAGTACATATTTAAAAGAAGAAATACTTTTATAAGGTGGCCATATGTCTTTACAATTGAGAAACTACATTAACAATTGAAGAACATAACTTATTTAATGAATTTCCACCACATTTTTTTCCTATTATTCATATGTTTAAAAAATGTATTTGAGTCATTCAGCGAAGGAACAAAACATTACTGTGTTTGAATTATTGTGCTTTCTGAGGAGACAGGGCACTTTTGCTTTTCAGGGTAATAATTTTTTTTGAAACTATGTTCCTTACTATCATCTTGTGCAGTAAGAATCATTTCTTATAGAGAATCGCACTATTTTTTAGTGATTCATTTGGGATTTCCTGGAAATTACAAATAAAGCCAATCAAACATAATTATAGATGGAGTACTACATCTAAATTGTAGATGTATGCATGCCATTGGCACCGGAATTTGAAGCAGTTTTGGTTCTTTATGTTCAGGTAGCTATAACTGCCTCAATAATGATGTGCTTTATTGCAAACAAAGACATGAAACAAGAAGCATCATAATTAAAATGCCTAACTATTCAAATGCTTTTACCATTCTCCTGAGTGCATTAATTTTTTTCCCTTTCTAAATTTTTTGAAAGGAAAGATGGACTAATGGAATTGAATAATGAACTGAAATAAAATCTCAAATCTCAGCTTAAAGATATTATGAAACTACATAATTCTAAAAAATAATCTGTCAAGTACATTTTTCATATTAATGGAGAGAAAGGCCTACTAAACAAATGTACCTATTGAAAATATTGCTTTAGTAGTCAAAATGTCCTCTGAAACAAGTATTATACTATGATTAAAATTTTTAGCTATTTCAATTGCATAGAGCTTCCTTTAGATAATTCATAAATACTTAAATATGTTTTCAAAAGTACTGAGTGAAATAGAAATATTTAGAAGGTCAGGGGACTATTTTCCCTAAGAAATAATTTATATTCATTAGGAATTTGTTATTATTGTTATTTTAAATGGTGGATAAATTAGTACCATATCAAACAAAAATATCAATAAATGAAAGGAATCAATAACCATACCAATTATTTGAAACTTAATAGTAAAAAGTTTTAAACTGAGAATGAGTAAAGAAAAACAAATCAGTATTTCAAATTAAAAATAGTCCCTATTGTTGTTTTTATTGTTATGTACTGTCAAATCAGTTGCTGCTCATAGTGACCCTATGTACAACAGCCCTGAAACCCTACTCTACCTTGAACCAACTTCATTGTTTCTGACAGATATATTTTCATTATCCCAGCTACTGAATCAAACCATCTCATTCATGCTCTTCCTCTCTTGCACTGTACCTCCATCCTCCCAAGCATAATGTCCCTCTCCAGAGCCTGGTCCTTACATGTACTAAGTATGTCAGATGGAGTTTCAAAATTCTTGCCTCCAAGGAGTAGATTGTTTTATCTTCTCCAGGATGAACAGGCTTCTTCTCAGCAGTCCACGGTATATTCAGTACTCTTCTCCAGCACCACAACTAAAAGACATTGATTATTCTTCCATCATCCTTAGTCATTGGCCATCTCTCTTTTGCACAGCAAGTAATTGTGAAAACCATGGACTGGATCAAGCACACTTTAGTCTTCAGGCCGACTTCATTGCTCTTCAGTACTCTGGAGGGGTCACTGACAGCAGATTTTCCCATGGCAATTCATCTTTTAATTTCCTGGCTGCTGGTATCAAGAGTGTTGATTCATATGACACAACCTTGCTTGCTGAAACAGAGGAGGACATGAGTCATTTGCTGCAGAAGGTCAAGGACTGCAGCCGTCAATATGGATTGATACTTAATATCAAGAAAACAAAGATTCTCACAACTGGGCCAATTGGTATCATCATGATAGACAACAAAGAGATTGAAACTGCTCATTGTTTAAGCTTGCTTGGCTCCATAATCAACACTTTTGTTCCTGTAGTCCATGGAAATTTTTGAAAAGAAAGAATTAAAAGATGAAAACTGTAGAAATGGATTTATCTTTTTTTTCTTGTTCATGTTGTTTTTGATTGCCATCAAGTTGCTTAAGACTCATAGCAACCCTATGAACAAAAGACCCGAGACCTTTCTATAAATATCATTTCTCCAAGTTCATAGAGCTTCTAGAGGCATGTGGTGTAAAAAGTGGATGCCACTTCTGCTACCAAGCCTGCCTTAAACTGGGAGCTCTACCGCACGATGTACACTATGGTAAGCCATTATGGCATTTGGGAGCCCAATGGCATAAGGGTCAGTGTAACAGCAAACCCAGATTTCTTGTTCATAATTAATTATAATTACTGTATATAAATGCAAATTTTTGTTATATTACTTAACCAGATAAACATGTGTCATTACCATTGCTTTAAAAAAATTAAATGTATCAATAAATGCTTTGATCAAGGCTTAAAAAAACCACCAAAACTTGACCAAGCCACCTAGTTGTTTGTTGTTGTTGTGTGTCATCTAGTTGTAACTGATTCATAGCTGACCCTGCAGTGGGTTTTCAGATACAATAAATGTCACAGGAGGAGATTGCCCTTTCTTTTTCTGCAGAGCAGCTGATGGATTGAAAGCACGTGCCTTCAAGGTTGTAGTACATTTTACTCTTGCAATTAATTTTAGGCAGCGTAGAATTGCAAATATTAAATATTCAATATTCAGATTTTCCCCCCTTGTAAAAAATGGCCAAATAAGTCTATATTTTAAATATCTATATCCTTTCTTATAACTACTTTGGTTGGGCATTTTGTTGCTATTCTGGCTTCTGTTAGCTGCTCTTGAATCAACTGAACTCTTAGTGACTCTATGAACCATGACACTGAAACTTGACAATTATACTGGAACTTGCCCTATCCTGAGCCAGCCTCACCACCTGTAAGACACTTGATCCCATTGTTACAGTCACTGTGTCAGTCCATTTTTGTAGAGGGTCTTTCTCCCTTGCGCTGACCCTCCACATTTCCAAGAATAATATTTTACTTCAAGAAATGACCTCTTCTAATAACATATTCAAAGTGTGTGAGAATAGAGATTCACTAGCCTATCCTCCAAGTAGCAAGCTGGTTATATTTTTTCTAGTGCAGAACTGTATCATTTTGTCATCTTTACTCATTGTTTAGTATTCAGATGCATAGAAAGCAATTGAAAATAGTATGGCTTGGATCAAGTATACCTTAACTTTTAGGCTGATATCATTGCTCTTTAGAACTCTGGAGAGGGCCTTAGTGGCAGATATTCCCAGTGCAATTTTGTCTTTTGATTTTCTGACTGCTGGTGCCAAGGGTATTGATTATAGATCCAAGTAAGATGAGTCTATTAACAACTTCAATCCTTTCTCCAACTATAACAGTGCAATCAGTCCATTTGTATGGATTTTCATTATTATGATGTCAGGATCTAATCCATATTGGAGGCTGTGTTCTTTGATTTTCTACAGGAAGCACTTTAAGTTCTCATCACGTTCTGAAAATAAGGGTGTGATGAAGATTGTTGATGAATTTTCCTCCAATCCTGATGCCACACTTTTCTTTGTAAAGTCAATATTTTCAATTTGTTCAGTATATAGTTTGAAAAAGTTTGGGAAAAGAATACAATCCTGACACACTCCTTTTTAAACCATGTATTATTCTCTTACTTTGATCAAACAATAGTTTCTTATAATAGGTTTAGGTTTTGCATGAACAAAATCATGTGTTCTAGGACTCCCATTCTGAACAATGTTAGCCATAATTTGCTGTGATCCACATAGTCAAATACCATCATATATAGTCAACAAAAAGTAGATAGTCTTCTAATACTGTTTTCAGTCAAGATTCATTTGACATAACAATGATAAGCCTAGTGCCAAACGTCTTTGATGTTCTAAATTTGACTTGTATTTCTGACAATTCTCTCTCAATGTATTTTCCTAATTATTTTTAGATGATCTCAGCAAGAGTTTGCTTACATATGTTCAATAATGTCCACATTATATTGGATCATTTTTCTTGGAAAGGGAAATAAATATGGACCCCTTCCAGTCAGTTGGTCAGATAGTTATTTTCCAGCTTTCTTAGCAGTGAGTAGGTCCAGGGTGGTTCTATTTGTTAAAATATGTGAATTTATATTCCGTCAAAATTTGGGGCCATATTTTTCACTTTATATGCAGCTTGAACTTCTTCCTCTATTATCATTGGTACTTGATCACAAGCAACTTTCTGAAACGGTTCCATATCAGGCAATTATTTTTGGTACAAATATCAGGCAATTATTTTTGGTACAATGACTTTGTGTATTTCTTCCATATTCATTGGATTTTGTTCATACCATCTGTCAGAATTGCAACTCATGGTTTGAATTTGTTCTTCAGTTCTCTCAACATGAGTAAATTCTGAGTGAGTTCTTTCCTTTTGACTTTCTGATTCCGTTTCTTTACACTTTTTGTTATACCATTTTGCTCTGTCTTAACAAACTGACCTTTGAAATCTTCTGTTTTAGTCTCTTACTTCATCATTTCTTCCTTTTGTTTTGACTTCTTGGAGTTGTAGTGAAACTTTCAGAGACTCCTCTGCCATACATTTTGGTCTTTTCTTCCTCCTTTGTAATGATCTTTTTTACTTTGTGTCATCCCACAGCTCATTTGTTTTTCAGTTATTAGTGTACAAAGCCTCAAGGCTGTTAATGAGATGATTTTATATTCAGATGGGATATATTCAAACTTATTGTGGATTTGTTTTTATTTTCTTCAGCTTCAGTTTTAACTTGCACGTGACCAATTGTTGGTTTGTTCTACAATTTGCACCAGGCCTGGTTTCACAGCTGATAATGATCTTCTCCAATGACTCTTTACACAGATGTATTCAATCTGATTCCTGAATAGTCCATCAGGTATTGTCCATGTGTATAATTGCCATTTGTGGTAGATTATCCAAAAATGACTGGAACAGCACATCAACAAAGAACTATCAGAAGTGCAGACTGGGTTTAGATAGGGTTGTAGTACTAGGGATATTGTAGCTGATGTTGGATGGATCTTGGCTGAACGCAAGTGGTACCAGAAGAATATCTACCTTCGTTTCATTGATTATGAAAAGGCATAACAAAAAAAAAACCAAACAAAAAAGCTCATAACAAACTGTGGTTAACTCTGAGAAGAATGGGAATCCCAGAACACTTGATTGTGCTAATGATAAACCCATATTTGAACCAGGAGGCAGTCATCAGAACAGAGCAAGGAAACACTGCATGGTTCAAAATTAGGAAGGGTGAATGCCAGGGCTGTATTCTTTCTCAATACATATTCAATCTTTATGCAAAATGGGTCATCTGGGAGGCTGGGCTCTATAAGGAGAAATGTGGCATCAGTATTGGAGGAAGAATCATCAACGATCTGTGTTATGCAGATGACACAACCCTGCTTGCTGAAACTGAGGAGGACCTGAAGCATTTGTTGTGGAAGGTCAGGGATTGCAGTTCTTGAGTATGATTTGAGACTCAATATCAAGATTTCACCACTGGGACAAATGGCAAAATCATAATGGATGGTGAAGAGATTGAGATTGTTCACAGTTTTGGTTTGCTTAGATCCACAATCAACACACTTGGCACCATCAGTGAGAAAATTAAAAGGCACATTAAGATGGGAAAACCTGCAGTTAGAGACCTCTCTAAAGTGCTGAAGTGCAAAGATGTCAGTATGGAGACTAAGGTGTGCCTGATACATGCCACGGTCTGTGCAATCACTTGCAGAGAGCTGGACAATGACTAGGGATGACAGAAAGATAATTGATGCCTTTGAGCTGTGGTGTTGGATAAGAGTATTGAATACACCATGGACTGCTAGGAAAACAAACAGGTTTGTCCTAGAGAGGGTGAGACCGGGCTGCTCTTTAGAGACAAAGATTCTGAAGCTTCGTCTGACATACTTTGGACATAAACAGTCCTTGGAGAGGGACGTTATGATTGGGAAGGTGGGGAGACAGTGCAGGAGATGAAGACCCTTGATGAGATGGATTCAGTGTCTGGGGTAATGGGGGTAGGTGTGTCTTAGATAGTGAGACCGGCACAGGATAGGGCATGGATTAGGTCTGTTGTATCAAGGAACTGAAGAGCAAATTCAAACCTCGAGTTGCTACAATCAAGGATGCTTTAGGCAGAATGTTTAATGATCCAGGAGGTATCAAAAGAGGATGGAAGGAATATACTGAGTCATTGTACTGAAAGGAATTGGCAGATAC
>NW_006399955.1:756077-756680 GCF_000299155.1 Elephantulus edwardii
TTTTCATAATATATGTATGATATTTTTCTATGTATTTATAACCCTATTTTGAAGTTTTCCGAAATTGAACTGACAAAGTTATGAAATATAAAAGATTTCTGTTAACAATGGTAGATCCAGAGAGGAAAACAAACTAATGGAAGTTGTAGCTCACAAAAGACATTAAGATACGGTCTTCAAGAAGAAAAAGTTCTTACTTTGTAGGATATATTGATGGGATAATTGTATCCCACATGATATCAATATCAACATCTCACATATATCGAATCCACCAATTTCTCTCATAAGATGTATGTCCTCAGGAAGCGATGGGAGAATCGTCATGAATTACAATGTATGCTATGAGAAGCAATGAGTGGAAGTACGTGTGTGTGAAAATATGTGTTTACACACAATAATTCCACAAATAAATTGGTATCCAACACCACTCAATATTTCAGTATTTCTAGTTTCTTATAATTTATCTGTACCATCATACTGCATGAGTTGTTGTTGGTGTTGTTATGTACTGTCGAGTTGCTTGCGACTCATAGCGACCCTATGTACAACAGCCCTAAACTCCGCTCTGTCCTGTGCCAATCACACTGTCTCTGACACTCCCAT
>NW_006399955.1:768401-773738 GCF_000299155.1 Elephantulus edwardii
CAACAACAACAACATGAGTTTCAGGTGACTGGACGGCACATAACCATAACCCTAACCCTAACCATAACCATAACCATAACCATAACAATAACAGCAACATTGTCAAAAAATAAATCATTGTACAAAATTCTATAATTCTGTCTCCAGCCTCAATTCTGCCACCAAGCCAATGCTTTATGACTACTATTACTTCTTCCTTATTCTCAACTTATTCTCAATTGCATTCCAGTAATGAATTATTATTATTATTATTTTTGAAAGTTGTATTCATGTTCCATTATTTTTACATAACAAAAGTTGGTAGAAATCTTTAATTTCCTCCTCTTTGGCTTTAGTTATTGATTATGGTTCGCTTTTAGCAAAGTATTGGACATACCTGAATATGTATAATTTGATATTGCTTGAATAAATAATATTTATCCATATAACTTTGACTGGATTCTTTAGGCAAGGAAAACTAGAGAGACATATTAAGCTGAAGGAAATGGCTTACCTGGCTGCAGGGGCTGGTGAGTCCCAATCTTTTCTCCATCAATTTACTGGTGCTGCCAATTGGCCCAGTAATGAGGATCTTTGTTTCCTTGACGTTGAGCTGTAATATATATTTAATGCTGTACTTCTTGACTTTCTACAACAAATGTTTCAAGTCTTACTTAGGTGTTTGATTCGTATAATGCAGGTTAAGGAGACAATCCTGATGTCACATTCTTCTTCATAAAGTATAGCCATTTGAATGATCTGTTGAGAAAACTTATATGAGAAATAATAAATTTCTGATGCACATCCATTTATATTTTAAACCATGAATTGTTTCCTTGCTCTGTTCTGATTACAGCATCCTAGTCTAGATAGAAGATTTACATGAGCACAATAAAGTGTTCAGGCATTCCCATTTTTCTCAAATTTTGGCACAATTTGTTATGATCCAAAAAGTCAAATTTTGGTTCTTGTGAATTTGTTGATATTTTCTTCCATGTTAATTTGAACTTGCATATTTGAGAAGCTGATGCTCTGTTTCATAGTCAGCGCCTTGCCTGGTTTTCATAGCTGATATTGATTTTCTCCCACTGATTCTTTCCACAGATAAAACAAATCTGATTTTTGTATAGTTCATCAGGTGATAGTAATGTGTATAGTCACAGTTTGTGGTGTTTTTTTTAAGAAAGGATGTTTGCAAAGAATAAATCATTGATTGTACAAAATTAAAACATTTATCTCCAGCCTCATTTCTGTGACCAAGTTCATAATTTCTGACTACATTATTTCCAAGTTTTGCAATAGAATCACTAATTATGATTAATGAATCTTTATATGAAGGTTTGATCATTCTCAGACTGAAAAAATTGGTAAAATTATTCAATTTCCTCATCTTCGGTTTAATTATGGGTGCATATATTCAAATGATAGTTGTATTAACACATCTTCCTTGAAAATGTATGAATAGTATTGATTAACTTACAGCATTACACTTAAGCATGAATTTAGAAATGATTTTTTTGATGACAAATGGAACTTCATTTTTCCTTACTTTTTCTTTCCTGGTCTAGTAAATCAAATGATTGTCTGATTCAACATAACAGATGCCAATTCATCTCAGTGCATTAATTACTAGTATGTCAGTCTTGTACCTTATTTCATTTTTTTTACAATGTTAAATTTTCTTACATTCATACCTCACATATTCCATATTCCAATTATTAGTATGGACTGCCAAAAGAACAAATAGATATGTCTGGGAGAAAGTGCAGCCAGAATGCTCCTTGAAGGTAGGGTTGTTGCAACTATGGGCAGATTACTCTTAATGTTGTTAAGTACCCATTGATTGAGAATCAACCCATATCTGACTCTGTAGTGAGTTTTCAGGGGTCATGAATTACACAGGAAGAGACTGTCCATCTTTCTCCCATGAAGCAGTTGGTGAATTCGAACATTGGGATTCATAGCACAACTCCTTCTCACTAGGCCATCAGTTGCTAGGAAGGTTATCCTTACAATATAATGCTTGAAAAGGTAGAGGTCAGCAAAAGAGATGAAGATTATCAATGAGATAAATTGACACAGTGACTAGAGAAATTAGCTCAAGTGTCTCAAGGGTAGTGAGAATGGCACAGAATAGGACAGGGTTCAAGCCTGTGGTTCATACAATCACTATGAGTCATGCTTGATTCAGTGACACCTAATAACAGCAACACCATGCAAATCACTTCTGAAATACAAGAAACATACCCTATGAGAAAGCAACAATGACAAGAAAACATACATATATAATGATGTGGAGTAGTAAGGTCTCCACATCGAGCCAGCAGGTTAAGGTTTGTTAGTCCTGAAGTTTCCTGGATGTTGGACAGCGAGTGCATCAGTCTCACTTCACTGTTAGATGAGGTAATTCTTTGGAGGGGGGCATCATACTTGGAAAGATGAAGGGTGAGATAAAGAAAGGAAGACCATCAATGAGAAGACTTGATACATAAAAAGAAATTGATAATGAAAATAAATGTTTACAACAGTGGAATAAAGTATATCAGAGATGATGAGCATAGCATAAGATTGAATAAGGTTTAGATTTGTGGTTTATAGTGTCACCACAAGTCTCATCAACGACCAAGGTTATGCAGATGACACAACTTTCCTTGCTGAAACTGAAGAGGACCTGAAACGCTTGCTACAGAAGGTCAAGGACTGTAGCCTTTAATTTGGATTGAAGCTCGACATCAAGAAAACAAAGATTCTCACCACTGAGAGAATTGGCAGCATCGTGATAAATGGAGTTTGAGATTGTTAGCAATTACAGCTTGCTCAGCTACATAATCAATACTCTTGACACCCCCAAATAGGAAATCTAAGGATGAATTACATTGGGAAAAATCTTAAAAGTCAGGGACTTCAACAGAGTACTTAAAAGCAACGATGTTAGTCTAGAGACAAAGGTGCACCTGATGCAGGCCATCGTCTTCAAAATTACTTGCTATGTATCAAAAATCTGGAAAATGACTAGGGATAACCAAAAGAGAATTGATGCCTTTGAGCTGGGGTGCTAGAGAAGAGTACTGGATATATCATGGACTGACAGGAGTACAAATAGATTCATTCTAGAGAAGGTGAAACCAGAATGTTCCTTGGAGGAAAGGATTCTGAGACTTTGTCTCACATACTTTGGGCATGTTTCAAGGAAGGACCAGTCCTTGGAGAGGGAAATCATGTTTGGAAAGATGGAGGCACAGCACAAGAAACGAAGATCCTCGATGATATGGATTGTTTCATTGACTGCGGTAATGAGGCTAAGTGTGTCAGAGAGAAAATAAGGCTGGCACAGGATAAAGTTCAGGGCATAGAGACATATTGTCTTTATGATTCGCAAGTGACTCAAAGGCACATAACAACAAGAACAAAAACCTATCATTATTGCTGTTGTTGTATACCATTGAGTAGGAACCAACCCATAGGTGACTCTTCAGAAAGTTTTCAGAGGCAATAAATCACACAGAAGTTGACTATCCACATTTCTTCTGTGGATCAGCTGATAGCTTTAAAAAAATGGCTTTGTTTTCACCATGCAGCTCCTTAACCTGCTTAAAAAAAAAAGTGGTGATCAAGTTGGCACCACCAAGACATAGAGAGAAGAGATTGAGGATTTTAACAATTTCAGCTTTTTCGATTCCACAATGAACACTTGGCACAAGCAAACAGGATATCAAAAGATGAGTTTCTTTAGGAATATTTGCTGTCAAGTTTCTATCCAGAGTGCTCAAATGCGATAATGTCAGTCTAGAGACTAAGGTGCCCCTGATACAGGTCATGGTCTTCACAATTATTTGCTATGCATCAGAGAGCTGGATAATGACTAAGGATGACAGAAGAATTGATGGCTTTGAGTTGTGGTGTTGGGGAAAAGTATCGGATATACCAAGAGAACAAAACAGATTTGTCTGGAAAGAGTGAAATCAAGTTTCTCCTTTGAGGCGAAGATTTTGAAGCTCCCTCTCACATACTTTGGCCATGTTCCAAGAAGGCACCAATCTTTAGAGAAGGATATCAGATATGGAAGAGTAGAGAGACAGTACAAGAGAAGTAGACCTAAGATGAGATGGATTAATAGGGTACCTGAGGTTATAGGGGTAGATATGCCAGAATTAGTGAGATTGGAACTCAGAATAGGGCAGGGTTCAGAACTATTTTGCATGGAGTCACACGTTACTGGACAACACATAACCACCATCACCACCACAACAGTGCTGAAGTAGGGAAGTTCTGGAGGTATAGTCTATAGAGAGTTGTGCTGATAACTCAAAGGTAGCAAATCTCTAGATGTTCACATCCACCACGGGTTTCTCAAGAAAAACATAAGAAATCTCTTTCTAAAAAAAAAAAGAAAAAAAATTAAAAAAAAAGAAATCTCCTTCTGTGCAATTTATAGCCTTAGAAACCTGCTATATTGTCAACCATGAGTTGGTTCTGATTTTATGACAATGAGGTATAAATGGAAGTAGAAAATGAGAATATTGCTACCAACAAGAAAGATAAATCAGAAATCAGAGATCAATGTTAAATAAAAATAACTTGGGACTGCTGCCCATCAGGATCAAAATAAGGGACCTTCTTTCAGTCTTGCTAGAGTATTTGGATTGTTGGGAAGGTGCCATAACTGGCAAGACTAAGAAAGCTTTAGAACCCTGGTCTGAGCCTTGAGGCTGAAGTTCAATGGACCTATGAAAAAGTGTGATAAGTTATCCTGACTAAAGAATTGTATCCTATTTCTTACTGAACTGTTAATTTCTCTAATAAACTCCATAACCATGAGTATTACCTATGAGTTCTGTGTGACCATTACAATATATTCATACACCTGACAGCAAAGTAGTAAGAGTCCTGGGAAGGATACTTGGTATTAGACTCGAAGTGTAGAGTCATGTCTGAAATTACAGGAAACTGTTTTGTGCTATTGATATTATAACTGGCTACTGTTGACCCTTGTGGAGTTGTGGAAGTAAGATGTGGCTGTCCTCATGACAACTGCACTGTTTTTCATCATTAACCTATTAAATTTTGCTTTCAACCTTTGCTTCTAAACCAGTGTTCAACAAAAATAGCCTAGAGGTTAATTTAGCAACTTATCTATTTTTGTAAACAATGTTTTATTAGAATACAGCCATATCATTTGTTTCCATATTACCTCTCATCATTTTCTTATAGTTTAAAAATTGCAACAGAAACTATATGGGCCACAAAATCTAAACTATTTAATGTTGTTGTTGTTATGTGCCGTCGAGTCGTTTCTGACTCATAGCGACTCTATGCACAACAGCCCTAAACCCTGCTCTATCCTGCGCCAACCGCACC
>NW_006399955.1:774778-776681 GCF_000299155.1 Elephantulus edwardii
AACACAGATAGACATTCTTCTGGTATTCTCTGCTTTCAGCCAAGATCCATCTAACATCAGCAACAATATCCCTAGTACCACGACCCCTTCTATTTAACTATTTAATAATCAGTCTTTTATAGAAGTTGGTTAACCTCTGATCTGGTGCTTCATATTTATGACAGGCAGGAAATTGTTAAAATCTTCGCAGACTATGAATAGCTGCCTTTCCTGCCTGCAGTAATATATATATATATCACCATTCCATGATGGGTTCCAAAGGTCTTGCCACATATTTGAGGTTACTTGAGATGGCAGTACTCCACTTACGCATCTACTTCATCTATCATTTTCAAGAAGCTAAGTAGGCTATGGAAACAGCTAATTTCATATTCTTTAAGACCATGAAATAACACATTTTAGTTCTTCCTCTTACAACAATTCTATCATAGCTTATGAGGAGAATTCTCTTCATTGTATGCACTCAGGAACATAGTCTAGTGAACATGCCATTTTGATATTTGTTTCTGTAATCAGACTGAAAATAAAGGAGAATAAGGGATTGTGGGAATATACAAGCTGACTCTTAAAACTTCTCACAATGGCATATTTTATTTGGTCAATTCTGCTGATAAGATGCTGTAGATTAAATATTTGTCCCCCCCCAAAAAAAAACCCCAACAAACTTCTGTCTATGTATGATACTCTATCTTCTGTTCGCATTTCACTGATCAAAGTAAATCAAGCCCACGCCCCTCTTAAAGTGGTTGAGAAGTACAATCCTATTATGTGCCTGAATAGCATTGCTGAACATAGAGAACGGCTCTAGGATTATCACAGTTTGGTAGCAGAACACACTGCAGTAATGATATTATTACGAAGAGCAACCCAGGAATTGGCCTGCTGGTTAAAAAAGCAGGTATATATACCCGCATGCCTACACACACTAAGGGTTATTAAAGATAAGTGTTGACACTCTGATGGTTTTACTAAATGTTCCCTCTGATTATCTGTTGTTATTTATGAGAGATGAAAATGGAAAAGGCATCATTAGATCTGGAATTAAATTCTTACTATAATACAAACATAGAATCTCAGTCTAAAACAATGTTGTCAGTGAAGTTAGAGAAAAATGCCAACTACAAGTTTAAAATATTACTCCTATGTCTCTAACACAGAAAATAACATCACACCTCTTTAAGCTTTCTTCTAAAACTCCAGGCTTCTCTTTAAGAATTTTTCCAAATTGGAATATTAAGAAAATACTGAATTCTCTGGAGTGAAGCAATGATTTAATTTTTATTTTTTGCTCAGTCACAATTTTTATAGGAAATTCTCCACAAAATATATTCCACATGAAGGAATTCATCTACTTTCATATCATGGATCTTATGTTGTTTCACTTTAATTTTTCTAAAGCATATTTTGTTCTTTTAAAACATTGAGACAAATTCTTAAATGCTGTTCATGTTTTTACCATTTATATTTCGGCATTAGAGATTTTAGTTTAATTTATAAAAATGTATAGAGTAGTGTTTTCTCAGGAAATATACTGCTATCAATAAATTATAAAATTCTCAAGTACACACTTTAACATGCTATTTATTATACATTATCTCTGTAAATCTGAATATGTAATTAAAACTGCATGACATACAGAAGATTTTGAATACAATTGTAGTATCAGATATTGACATAATTCTGCTAACAAATGCTGTCCTGGACGTGTTTACCAAGTTGTGTTAAGAAACCTGGAGAACAACTACTTGGCCAGCTGACTGGAAGAGATCTATATCTGTTCCCATCCCAAAGAAAGGTGAACCAACAGAGTGTGGAAACTATAGAACAATGTCATTGATTTCACATGCAAGCGAAATTCTACTGAAGATTATCCAAACACGACTAGAACAGCACATCAGCAGAG
>NW_006399955.1:777446-778933 GCF_000299155.1 Elephantulus edwardii
GGGCCATGGTCTTCACAATCACTTGTTATGCATCAGAGAGTTGGACAATGACCAAGGAGGATAGAAGGAGAATTGATGCCTTTGAGCTGTGGTGCTGGCGAAGAGTATTGAGAGTACCACGGACTGCTAAGAAAACAAAGATTTGTCCTGGAAAGGGTTAAACCGGGTGGCTCCTTGGAGGCAAGGATTCTGAGGCTCCGTCTAACATACTTTGGACATGTTGTAGGAGAGACTAATCCTTGGAGAAGGACATCATGCTTGGGAGGGTGGAGGGACAACTCAGGAGGGGAAGGCCTTCTACGAGGTGAATTGATTCAGTGACTAGGATAATTTGGATGGGAGTGTCAGAGACAGTGCGATTGGCACAGGACTGAGCAGAATATAGGGCCATTGTACATAGGGTCGCTATGAGTCGCAGGTGACTCGACGGCACATAACAACAACAAAAGCATAAGATATATCAGCAGTGTTATCTAGTATCTCTAGAAAATAATACAGATCTTAAATATGAAGCAGTAGCTTCTGATGTCTGCAAATAGTGTTGTTGTTTTTATGTGCAGTTGAGTAGCTTGAGACTCATAGAGACCCTAAGTACAATAGCCCTAACCTCTGCTGTGTCCTGTGCCAATCGCACTGTCTCCGATACACCCATCCTGATTGCCCTAGATACTGAATCAATCCACCTCGTGGAGGGGCTTTCCCTCCTGTGCCGTCCCTCTGCCCTTCTGAGCATGATGTCCCTCTCCAAGGACTGGTCCCTCCTTACAACATGTCCAAAGTATGTCAGACGGAGCCTCAGAATCCTTGCCTCCAAGGAGCTGCCCGGTTTAACCCTCTCCGGTATGAAACTCTGTTTTCTCAGCAGTCCATGGTACATTCAATACTCTTCTGCAGCACCACAGCTCAAAGGCATCAATTCTTCTATCCTTTCTAGTCACTGATGTATAACCAGTGATTGTAAAGACCATGGCCTGTATAAGATGCACCTTAGTTTCCAGAGAGCCACCATTGCTCTTCAGTACTTTGGAGAGGTCTCTACTAGCAGACTTTCTCCCTGCAACATGTCTTTTAATTTCCTGGCTGCTGGTGCCAAGAGTTTTGACTGTGGAGGTAAGCAAACTTAAGCTGTGAACAATCTCAATCTCTTCACCATCCATCCTGATGCTGCTAACTGGTGTAGTGATGAGAATCTTTGTCTTCTTGACATTGAGCCTCGATCCATATTGAAGGCTGCAGACTTTGACCCTCTGTAGCAAGCACTTTCAGGTCCTCCTCAGTTTCAGCAAGCAGGGTTGTGTCATCTGTATAACCCCGATTGTTGATAGATCTTCTACCAAACTTGATGCCACATTCATCCTCATATAGCCCAGCCTCCCAGATAATCTGCTCAGCATGTTGTTGTTGTTGTTATGTGCCGTTGAGTCGCCTGCGACTCATAGCGACCCTATGTACAACAGCCCTAAACTCCGCTCTGTCCTGTGCCAATC
>NW_006399955.1:779878-795524 GCF_000299155.1 Elephantulus edwardii
AAGTGCGTAAAGGTGCATGTGAGAAAGGCAGGGACAACACTGACACTAAAGTTAACTCTGCAATAAGGGATATACCTTTAACTTGCTGGTCTGTCTAATACTTCTCTAAATCTGAACATTCACATTGAGACAGACTAGGAAGAAGGATTCGCCATCCACTTCTGAAATAGCAGGCCTCTGAAAACCTTATGTACAACAGAACTGTTCAGCATACAGGTTGAAAAGGTACAAATAGGGTACAAAGCTTTAAATGCACAGGACTTTTAAAGATCTGAGACTAATGTGAAGAAGTTAATAAATTCAATGAGAAAATATTTATTCAGATCTGTGTTCTACATAATCTTCTAAATGTTGCCAAATAGGAAAATCCATTACTTTATAGTTATGCAACATCGAGTTGGAATTGACTGATAATACTTGACACTCCAGCAGATTTTTCAGAAGTTGTAAATAGCACACGAAAAGACTGCCCATCTTTTTTCTCACAGAGAACTTAATGAGATTGAAACATCTTTCCTTGAATTACCAGTGCAGCACTTTACCACTAAGCCACCAGCATTCCCTCTAAATATTGTCATACAAAAAAATCCATCATGTGATTATTGTTGATAGGAGCCATCAAATTGAGTGTGACCCATAGCAACTCTGTCCTATCTTGTGCCATTTTCACACATCCTACTACCCTAGAGCCCACTGTGGTAGTCACATTGTCAATTCACCTGGTGAAGGGTCTTCCTCTTCTTTGCCAGCACACCACTTTTTCAAGCATGATGTCCCTCTCCAAGTCACAGTCTTTCCTAGGACATGCCTGAAGTACGTAAAAATAACGCTTTATCATCTTTGCCTCCAAGGCTGCACTTTCTCCAAAATAAATGTGTTTGTTCTTTCAGCAGTATACTCTTCTCTAACACCACAGTTTAAAAGCAACAATTATTGTTTTAGCCTTATTATTAATAATTATTATTAATTATTGTCCTTATTCTTTGTCTGCTCTCAGATTCTAGCAAGTGACTGGAAAGACCATGAGCTGAATCAGATTCATGTTAGTCCTTAAGTGGCATTATTACCCCTCAGTAATTTGGAGAGTTCCCTAAATATAGAATTTCCCAGTGCAGCACATCTCCTGATTTCATGACTGCTGATACCAAGGGTATTAATTGTGGATCTAAGTAAGATCAAGTTGTTGACAATTTCAGTCTTTTCTCCAACTATCATGATATTACCTCTTGATCCACTGATAAGAATTTTTGTTTTCTTGATAATGAGATGTAATCTATATTGAAGGTTGCATTCTTCTGCAACAAGTGCTTCAAGTCCTCCTGACTTGAGTGTGTCATCTGCGTAGGTTATTGTCTTTCTTCAATTCTAACAAAGCATTCTTCTTCACGGAGTCTAGCTTCTTAAATAATTTACTCAGCAAACAAACTGAATAGTTGCACAGAGAGGATACAATCTTTAAATATTTCATTCTTAAATATAAACCATGTTGTGTTTCTCGCTCTGTTCACACAACAGCCTCTAGGTCTAGGTATAGGTTTTGCATGAGCACAATTAAGTGCTCTGGGATTCCCTTTCATCTTAATATTAGGCATAACTTTTTATGATGCACATAGTCCAATGCCTTTGCATACTAAATAAAGCATAAATAGAAATTCTTCTAGAAATCTTTACTTTCAGCCAGGATCCATATGACATTACTAATAATATCACTGGTGCCACAGCCTCTTCTAAATCCTGCATAAACTGCACTAATAGTTCTCCACTTGTCTGTGCATTGCTGTACAGTGGTAACTCGCAGCTGTTGTGATGCTAAACACTGTGACACTGATGTGCCAAATGTGATAATGGTTACCCATGGTGGATAGTGTTTGGTGGAGCTTCCTGATTAAAACAAGCCTGGAAGCAGGAGCAGCAACCACTTCCATAATGGTTTGCCTCCAGAAACTATATGAACAGTACATAGGCCTTTCATTCATAGGGTCACTATGAGTTGTCTACAACTCAACAGCACCTAACAAAAACACCAACATTTGTGTACTGTTGTAGCTGTTTTTAAATTATCTTCAACAGTGATATTAATCTGCATGTATTATTAATGATTTTGTTTGATAGTTTCCACATATTGTTGGATCACCTTTCTTGGGAATGGGCACAAACATAGATCTATTCCAATCAGTTGACCAGACAATTGTCCTCCAAATTTCCTGACATAGAATGGTGAGCACATCCAGGGCTGCATCTGTTAGGAGAAACATGTCAATTAATACTCCATTGATACCTGGGGCTTTATTTTTTTACCAGTGTCTTCAGTATAGCTTTATTTTTTTTTCCTCTCAAAATATTTGGCTCCTCCTGCTTATATGGTCCTTCCTGAAATTTTTTGGTGTCAATAAATTTTTGGTACAATGACTCTGTGTATTCCCTCCTTCTTTTGATACCTCCTCAATACTGAATATACTGACATAGCAACTTTCAACACTGTGACTTGAGGCTTAAATTTCAAATTATATTATCAAATGTCAAATTATTCTATTAGGAGTTAAAAAAACACCATCAGCAATAATAAATCCAGGGGCAATTATGGATAAATATAACAATAGTTGAAATTGGACAGTACTATAGTAAAATTACATAGTTCTTTGATGAGTTATTTTCAGCTTTTGTTGCCATTGTTATGTGCTGATAAGTGACCTGTGACCCTATATACAACAAACAGCCCTGTAGCCTGCCCTGTTCTGAGGCAGTCTCACTGACTCTGACACACCTACCCCCATTGCCCAGTCACTAAGTCAATCCATCTCATCTGGGGTTTTACTCTCCTGCACTATCTCTCCACCCTGCCAAGCATGTTTTCTAAGAACAAGACCCTCCTGGCCACATGCCCAAAGTATGTGATATAAAACTTCAAAATCCTTGCCTCAAAGGTGAAAGTTGGTTTCACTATCTCCAGGACAGACCTATCTGGTTTTGTTGTTGTTGTTGTTGGTGGTGGTGGTGGTCTTCAAGACTTTTCTCCAGCACCACAGCCCAAAGGTATCAATTATTCTTCTGTCATCCTTAGTCACTCTCTAGCTTTCTGGTGTATTGCAAGTAATTGGGAAGACCATGGCCTTAAGAGGGCACACCTCAGTTTCTAGACTGACATCATTGCTCTTTAGCACTTTGGAGAGGTCTCTGACAACAGACTTCCCTAATGCAAATTTCCTGACTGCTAGTGTCAGGAGTGTTGATTACAGAGCCAAGTAAGCTCTGACTGTTAACAACTTTAGTATCTTCTCCATCTGGCCCAGTGGTGAGAATCTTTGTCTTCTTGATGTTGAACTTCAGTCCATATGGAAGACTGCATTTCTTAAGCTTAAGAAACTAAAGAATAAATTCAAACCATGAATTTCAATATTCAAGGATGTTATGAGCAAAATTTTGAATGATTAAGAATGCATTAAAACTAAGATGTAAAAACTATACAGAGTCACTGTACCAAAAATAATTGGCTGACACAGAAGAATTTAAAGAAACAACTGAGTGAACTCAGTCTCATAAGAATAACATCTGCGCAAGACCATTACTGTAAAAATAGAAGATCCCTAGTAAAACACATATTGGACTCCAAGGGGTGTAGTGGTGGAAGCAGACAGGTAAGGGTGGGCAAAGGGGAAATCACACAGCCATACAATTTTGTGGGTGTTGGGAGGGGGTAAGGGAAAAAGGAAAAATCTGGTGTGGACCTGAAAAGATGGGGTAATCTTGGATATAGTTCAATGGCGATTAATTTTACAAAATACAATGTATGGGAATGATTGTATGAAACACAATGTGAATGAAAGTGTGTAAAACAATGTATACAGATTTTGTATACAAACCAATATAAATTAAAACTTTTAAAAAGCAAAGTACTCACTAGGACTTAGAATACTGGTTAAGAAAGGAGAAAAGATTGAAAGGGGACATTTTGGGCCTTTCAGACTATAAGGAATGTGGTGTATTATTAGAAAAGGAAAAATCATCTTTGATCCTTTTAATCAAATTAAATGAAGACATTCCTGTGGGAATTGACTTCTATTATTCTTTGAGTAAATCTTAACTATAACATGTTAATATCAAGTAGTGAAGTTTTGGAGCCATCTGCCTGGCTTCATTACAATGTAGCTTTGCAATCTTCTTAAATATAAGTAACCTTAGGGAAGTTTTTTTTTTAAAAAAGAAAAAATGGAAGGAATATATAAATTCACTGTATCAAAAATTAGTTGACACTGAAAAATTTCAGAAAACACCATTTGAACAGGGACCTTTGGTGGCATAGTGGTTAGAAGCTGCTGTGTAATCCCAAAGGCACTATATTTGAATCTACCACCAGTTCCATGGTACAATGGGCAGTCTCTTCCCAGGAAATTTACATCTTCTGAAAACCCACTGAGTGTTAGCTATGGGTGGGTTCTGACTTGAAGGCAAATGACAACAACAACCACCATCACCATATGAACAAAATCCAGTGTTGATGAGTGATAATTTTCAAGTTACACTACAGTCAGTTTGAAAGAAAGTAAGAAAGTAAGAAAGTAAGAAAGAAAGAAAGAAAGAAAGAAAGAAAGAAAGAAAGAAAGAAAGAAAGAAAGAAAGGAAGGAAGGAAGGAAGGAAGGAAGGAAGGAAGGAAGGAAGGAAGCCATCCTAGGAATCAGAAAGTTTCTGATGTCTCAGCTAACAGATACAGCCTTGGATGTGGTCAACAACCATTCTGTGCAAGGAAATTTGGAAGACAGCTCTCTTGAGGATTGAGTGGAAGTTATCCTTATATATTTCATTCCGAAGAAAGGTGATCCAATAGAATGTGGAAATTATCAAACAGTACATTGACAGGAAAGTACCAGAGGTTCAGTCTGGTGTCAGAAGAGACCACAACACCAAGGATATCATTGCTACTGGCAGATGGTTACTGGCTAAAAACAGAGAAAAACAGAAAAAAAAATGTTTACTGGTGTTTTGACTATTGAAAGGCATCTGACTGGGAGGATCATCAAAAACCATGGTTAACATTTAGAAGAATGAGAATTCCAGAACACTTAATTGTACCCATAAAGAATCTACCAGACCAAGAAGCTATTGTTCAAATGGAGCCAGGAACACTACATGTGTTGAGGTTGTGTCCTTTCTCCATACCTATTCATTTTCTATGTTGAACAAACAATTTGTAAAACTGGACTTTCTGAAAAAGAATGTATCATCAGAATTGGAGGAAGATTCATCAGCATCTATATTATGCACATGACATAACTTGCTAAAAGAAAAGAGGAAATGAAACATTTGCTGTGGAAGATCAAGGATTACATTTCAACGTCAAGAAAACAAAGATCCTCAGTACAGAACCAATAGTCAACATTATAATAGATGTATAAAAATTTAAAGCTGTCAATTATTTCATCTTGTTTGTGTCAAAACTCAACACCCTTGGGACCATTAGCTAGGAAATTAGAAGACTTATTGTATTGGGCAAACCTCTGTTAGGGACCTCTTCAAAATATTGAATAGCAATAATGTCTATTTGAAGATGAATATGCACCTTATCTAGGCCTTCTTTTCAATAACCTTCCGCACATCTGGCAGCTGAACAATGAATAAAGACGACAGAAGAAAATCTGATGTCTTTGAGTTGTGGTGCTGGAGAAGAATACTGAAGATCTCATGGAATGTCAAAAGAACAAACAGGTATGTCTTAGGAAAAATGCAGCCAAAGTGTTCCTTTGGAAGCAGAGGTGACAAAATTTTGTCTTCATTCTTTGGACATGCAGTTAGTCAAGACTATTCCTTGCAAAGGGACATAATGCTTGGAAAATGGAGGGTCTATAAAGGAGAAGATCCCCAGAGAGGTGGACTGACAGAGTGACTTCAGACATGGGCCAGAGATGAAGTAAAGATGGCATAAAATAGTGCAGGATTCAGGTTGCCTGTTAATAGTGTTGCGATAAGTCTCATTCTACTTGACCACACCTAATAACAACAACAATATGGATCTGAATAGACTCCAAGGCAGTAAGTTTGTGTTTTGTAGTTGGTGGCATAATCTGTAGAGGTACTGCTGACCAAAAAGCTGCACATTTCTCACACTAGAACTTTATCAGCTGCTTCAAAGGAGAAAGATTGGTAGTCAGTGTGTGCTAAGATTTAAAGCATTGGAAACTTGATGGAAGGTTGTGATGAGTCAAACCTGACTGGAAGATAGTACATTTTTAGTTCATTTCTGTTAAAATAAAGCAACTTAATTGATAACTTAAATTTTCCTTGCGTTTGAACTAACACTATACTACAAATTGAACAACTTTCTAGAAAAGAGCAAAGATTTACAGAAATCACCACTTGTGATGATGATACTTTGAATATGATTTCTCTACTTCTTTGGAAGTGAATTCAAGATACTTGAGAAGGTTGGGGAAATAATAAAAATAATTTTAACTGAGAGTATTTCAGCAAGCCTTTCTAAGTTCTAAATGATTATTATTACTATCATTATTATTGATTACACTCAATCAGGTTTCATTTAGGGAGGTCAATAATTGTAGCCCTTCAACTAAACTGAACCACCCTTAATTAATATAATCATAGCTTAAATTTCTCCTTCCTTACAGAAACTCTGAATCTTCAACATCAAGGGATGTTTTCATAGCTACTAGAAAGACTCTAACTAATTTGGTGTTTGAAATATAAAAGCCACTGAAACAATAATAAATTATTTTTTCCTCTAGAATCAATTTATTTTTCTCTAAATTACATCTGCAATTAGCTATATATTTAGAAATAATGACTTTGTAATAACAAAATTTAAATGACTAAATAGAAGGATATTCAATATTTAAATGACAAATACATAGTAAATGTTTTCTTGATAGGACCATTATTCTTATTTGATGTGCATTGAAAAGGCTAAAAAAAAAAGGAAAACAATTTCAAAGGTTGGGTTTTTTTGCTTTGTTTTTATTTTTTCAGTGTAACAGTATATACTTAGAAAATGATTTGTCTTTTCAATGAAGAAATCTTTCCAATCAGATTCTCTACCTTGAGTCACTTTATAGGAACGTCAGGAGTAACATCCACTTATGAAATAGCTTTCCTCTGGAAATTCTATCAACTTGAAGAAACTATGAAAGCTATACAAGTGTTCAGGTCTACAAACAACAACAACAACATACTAGCCTTATATGAGAGAAAAACGGGCAATCTCCTCCAGAATGGCTGTTAGTCCCTTCAAAAGAGGCTAGAGAGTTAACTATGAGTCCATTACAACTTGACAGTGCACACAACTATCCTTATAGGGAGCTTGGTGGCTTTAGTGATAAGTTGCTTTACAAGTCCTAAAACATGTGAGGCTGGCATTGGGGTGGGGGTAAGACTGAGAAAAACTGGATGAAATATGTTTACGGCATTGAAGTCTATGGGGGAGAGAATAGTCTAAAAGTATTATATTTTAGGGCATTATTTTTATCGTAGGAGTATGCAATGAGGGTTGCAGAGTGGATTATATTTGGGGGTAGGGGGTGGGGTTTGGGGAGGTGCGGAGGGATTATGTACCAATGAGGGAGTTTTTCTTTTGCTTTTCAAGGAGAGGAGCAAACGGGGGGGGGGAGGGGTTTGTGCGGGGAGAAGGATGCAAAAATGAATGAATGGAATTCCAAAATCTCTGTAGATGTTCATTGAAATGAAAAATAAACAAACTAAATTAATAAAAAAACAAACAAAAAAACATATGTTTCAAATTCACCAGATGCTCTATGAAAGAAATGTGCACGATCTCTCCTGCACTTAACTGCCTTTGAAAAGCCCATGGAAAGTCAGCTATGGGTCCATTTCAATTCAACAATGAATAACAGAAACAAATATACTAATCTTACAGAGGGTGCTCTCCTGGCCTAGTGGTAAGAAGTTGTGCTGCCAAGCCAACGGCACTGAGTTCAAATCCACAAGCTGCTCCAAGGGGAAAAGATGGGCAATCTCCTCCCACATGAATTACTGCCTCTAAAAACCATCGGAAGGTCAGCTATGGGTCTCTTTTGACTTGATGGTACATAAAACTATGACACTACATCTATCATCAATATTTAATGATTTTTATTGCTTACAACATGTTATTTTTGCCAAGATATTTGCTATTTTTTTTCAGTATTAACAATATTATAGTAAGTATATTAGTAAACATATTATATTCAACATATCTAGGAAACAAGCAAAATGAAAAAAAATTATTCACTGATTCACTAGCACTTGAGTCAGGTCAAATACATCGTGACTCTCCATTGGGTTTCCAAGGTTATAAATCTTACTGGAAGGGCTTTGTATCTTTAGCCTGAGGAATAGCTGGTGGATTTGTCCTTCCAGAAATGTAGTATTTTTTTTCATTTGATTACCAGCACAACATACTATGGAACATGCTCCTTTTATTTATTAGAATTTTCCAGATGTAGACAACATTTAGTATTTGGTTTTAGGTATGCATGTAAATACATACTGATATACATCAGTATGAGATTAATTCCCCCCCCCCATGAACTAAACACACATTTAATTAGCACACAAAACAAGGATCAGAACCTGCCAAACTCTTAAAATGATCTTTCAAGTTATTTTCTTCCACATCCTAAACAATATGCCCCTGGAAACTATGAACTTTGATAAATGTCGATAGTTGTAGAGGGGCTTCAGGACTTTGTTCACAGGGTCACTATGGGTCATGCTCAATTCAAAGACAATCAACAACAACAACAACAACAACTGTATTCATAATTTATTTTGCTAAGATTAGTAGCATACTAGTTACAAGAAGTGGGAAGTCATATGGAATTTCTATGTTCAGCTATATGAGGAAGCATCAAACTACCTTTCAGAGTGGTTATACCAGTCATTGCACAATCCCGCCAACAATGTAAAAGAGTTCTTATCTCACCACATCCTCTCCAACATTTATTACTTACTGTTCTGT
Organism: Elephantulus edwardii; assembly: GCF_000299155.1. NCBI lineage: Eukaryota > Metazoa > Chordata > Mammalia > Macroscelidea > Macroscelididae > Elephantulus > Elephantulus edwardii. The sequence goes on from NW_006399955.1 coordinate 788,842, forward strand.
GAAACTTTGCCAGTGCTACTGGAGTGAGATGGTATCTCATTGTGATTTTTTACTTGTGTGATTCTTATTGCCAGTGATGTGAAGCATTTCTTCTTATGTCTGTTGGCCATTTGAACATCTTCCTCAGTGGAAATTCTGTCCATATCATTTTCCTATTTTGATACTGGGTTATTAGACTTTTTCTTGTGGAGGCCCAGGAGTATTCTATAAATTTTTGTTATGAGACTATTGTCTGAGATGGTATTGCCAAATGTTTGTTCCCAGTCTACAGATTATCTTTTCACCTTGTTGGAAAAGGTTTTTTATGTACACATGGATTTAATCATTAGAAGGTCCCATTCATGAATTTTATCCTCTTCAGATTGTACATTTCTGGATGTAGTCAGCAGTCTCTTCTCCATTATTTAGAATATACTGCAAGAAAATGAGGACTAAAGCTCAAATGGAACACCAGTTTCATAGCAGCACAACATGCTATGATTCACCATTGCATGAACATGGAAATAGCCCTGATGTCTGGTACACTCATATAATAGAATACTATGCAGCATGCAGGAGCAATTGTTTTGTAAATTACTACCTAACTTGGGAGGAACTGGAGAACGTTATGGTGAACTAACTCAGTCCCACAAGGATAAATATTGTATAAAACTGTTATTATAAAATGAGGATCCAAAGGGGTGGGGGAGGTTGGGGTGGCTGGAAATAGAGGGATGAGGATGGGGAGGAGGATGTTAATCATCAGGTTGCACAATTTGATGGGTGAGTGGGGTGAAGGAAATGGGAAGGGTCCTTTGTGAAAAACAATGTATTCAAACTTTGTAAATAAATCAAAACAGTATCTTTAAAAATTGTGAAGTCAACAATATCCCAAATGTTTGATCTACTGTATAACTCCATGATTTCTTACATTAACAGTTCCTCCTCTGTTCAGTTCCCCTGCTTTTCCATGTGCCTTGGGTTTGGTTGTTCTCTGGAAGTCCTCACAGAGACTCAAACCAGTCAAAGAAATGACTCAAATGACTGTATATGATGCAGGATGGGGTTGCAGGTACTGTGAGCCATACAGCCAGATGTATCCCAGTGTCCTATATATAACAGGCATCCCCAAAAGAGAACTATCACTGAACTCCCATGAGCTTATACAGTGTTTTATAAGCCTCTAAGGAGCCTTGGTGGCCTAGTGTGGTAAGAAGCTATGATGCAATTACAAAGGTATGCAGTTTGAATCCACCAGCTGCTCTGTGATAGAAGGATGGGCAGTCTTTTCCCATGCAATTAACCGTCTCTGAATAGCTACCAGAGCATCAGCTATGGGCTGGTTCTAAAGCAACAGTATATACCAACAACATAAACTTCTAGTAGGATCAGACTTATATCTCTAATCTTACCTCCTTAATACAATACATACTTAAGTACAAGATAAACAAGTCATCACTAGGAAAGACATTTTGATCAGTAAAACTGACATTACACCTTTCATCAAGGTTAAACAATTTTTTTTACTTCTTTTAACTTGTTATCTATGCCAAGATATTTGCTTCTATTTTCTTTTTCTCTTGATGGTTGGTCATGTTTTTACAAAAATCTTTTCCTATTTCTTGCACTTTGTTTTGCATTTTGTGAATGAAAGAACAGAACTACAATGGTCATGAATAGGATTCTTTTGCATAGTATCCCATCATTCCTCTGTTAGGCAGATAAATTGGGAGTTTACAAAGTCCAGTCAGACACTGAACTGGCATGGGGCGCAGTAGCACTTATTATGAAACTGCATCTATAACTGGTTTATGACTGCAGATATGCTTTTTAGTTTATGCCTAAAATTCTGGAACAGTTCCATCTCTTTGCCTTGTCTTCAGAGATTGAGAAAAATTAAGCTCTCTCCTTTAGAGTTTTCCAGCTCTTTAGGCACCTACTTCTCTCAATATCCAAATCTGACCAATGACATGAAGAGGAAAACAAGAGTCCTTTGCACAGGCCAACTTCCTCTGGCAGGTATTTACTTTCTAATCCCTGTAAGACGTAGATGTTTTCATTTTGAGTTTCAGAAGCCCTATTTCTTATGCTTTCACAGAGCCTTAAAACTTGGCAAATATAGGAGAAAACAACAGTGTGTTTGAAGTCTCTCAAAATTTTCAGTATTGCACTTTTGTTCCAAACAGCTGCCAAAAGCTTCATTGCTTTCTCTTCCTCAGTGGCTCCCCTAGGGGCCTTAGGCCACGTCTTCAGCTCAGATCTCTAATAGAGAAATGCCTAACTGATGAAAAGAAATTGCTTGGAATTTATCGTTTCACATAAAAGAATCCCTTTTCTGTTACAAATTGAATTGTGTGGAGGAGCATGGAGACATGTCTGACCTCACAGGAATTTGTCTTGTTATTTTAAATGTTGTTGAAGGGGACTGTCCTTCCTTGTGGCTTTAGTGGAGGTAGAATCAGTAACTTTCTTGTCACTACACTCTTTTTACTAAGATGTAAACCTAGAAAATAGTTTCAGTGAACGTACACCTTGTACAACTGGCTATCATGGCACACATACACATAATATTTTCATCATTTGCCCTGCTAAGATTAATAGTATACTATTTAAAAAAATAATTTTAGGTCAACCTAGTCCCAAATGATTAACCAGCAGTATACTTCCACAATTTTTTTAAAACCTCAAGCATTTATTAACATTGCTACATAGAAGAATACATCAATATTCACCAAGTACATTATATTTTTCACATCCACAGTATATATTTAAATATAACAAAATCCAGCATAGTTTAAATCAACAAAAAACATACTTCCACAATTTCTAACATGAACAGATCCATCACTGGCTCAGTTCCCCAATTCTTCTATGGCCCTTAGGTTCAGATTTACTAGAAGGTCTTCCAGAGACTCAGACACATTAAAGGAATGACTCACGTGACCATAGGTATGTAGGCCAGTTTTGGAGAAACTGGTGAGTGATAGGCCAGGACCTTGTAGTCTGTCACCTGATGCACAGCTAGATGGTGAATGTGGGTGATGCAAGTTGGTGGTGTAGAGAGTGATAAGCACTTGGAAGCTATGTCCCAGGCAAGCGAGCTTTTTCAAAGGGAAAAAATAAGCATCTGGTGGTGAGGTCCTACAAGTTATATATGCCTCTAGTAGGGTAGGGCAGGTATCTCAACCTAATCCTCTCTTTTTAATACAATAATTACAATCAGCACAAAATAAACAGTCATTGACCAGAGAAGACATCTGAATGATAAAACTTAGACATTCAGACATACCCGCAAACATACTCGCCCACAATAGTACTCACCCATAATAGTACACTAACTAATTACATGTAAGTGACAAACATATATAAGGGAGACTTTTTCTTGTTTGAAACATAAACAATTAATTTCATGTTATTTACAGATTCAGGAAAATCCGTTTACATCCTCCAAATTAAAGTGAATTTATAACCTCTTGACACATAATCTCCCAAAAGTCAGCTTTGAGTAATTTGAACTATCCTAGCAATGAACTTCAAATCCGACTTGATGGTAAGAAATTTTGCATTTTGTTTATGTGTGCATGGTTTCCAAGTTTGCTTATTAGCTACAAATAATTTTATAGAGGTCATGACTTCCTAACTTCTAGAGCTTTGTTACAGAGCAGGAGTGTTTGCAACTACTGTCAAGTAGAACTTGGAATGGAAGAAATAATTATTGATTCATCACTATGTGTCAAAAAATGTTTTGGGTGTTTTTCTTATGTGATTCAGTTCACTATAAGAAATTTATGAAGAATTTCTTCTAAAGAAGAAAACTCAGAGTTTAACAATTACTAAGTAATGGAGCTGAGTTTGTTAAGAAACCTGAATCCTTTCCAGAGGATGTTGTTGTTAGATGTCATGGAGTAAAGCATGATCCAGTGACCCTATGAACAGCAGATCTGTACCCTGCCCCATTCTATTCCATCCTCAGCCTCTTAATAATTCAACTTACTGTTCCAGTCACCTACATTAATCAATTTCAATCCAAAAGATGTGAACTTTGAAAAAGTTACATTAAAAAGAACTTAACCACTGTCAATTACTGTAAATATTGCGGTGTTAGTTTAAAAATTGTCTTTTATAACCATTGTGTTCTTCAATGGGTCTCCAGCGACCTTAACTGCACACACAGTATCATCATCAACAGTTGTGGGTCTAATATAAGAAAGAGCTCACTATCACTACTCCTCAATAATTTGGAAAGTTCCCTAACTGCAGATTTCCCCAATTCAATATGTCTCCTTATATCCTGACTGCTCATAACAAGGAAGTTAATTGTGGATCCAAGCAAGATGAAGTTGTTGACAGTTTCCATCTCCTCTCCATCCATCATGAAACTCCCTATTGGTCCAGTGGTAAGAATTTTTGTTCTCTTGATATCGAGACACAATCCATACTTAAGGCTCCATTCCTAGATCTTCTACAACAAGTGCTTCCAGTCTTTGTCACTTTCAGCAAGTAAGTTGTGTCTAACAACATAACACAAGTTATTGATTAGTCTCCCTCCAAACTCGATGCCACACTCCTCTTCATAAAGTCTACTTTCTTAGATAATTTATTCACCATATAGATAGAACAGGTATGGAGAAAGAATACAACCTTGACACACTCCCTTCCCAATTCCAAACCATTGCAGTGCTCCCCTGCTCCTTTTGCACAATAGCCTCCTGGTCCAGGGATAGGTTCCACATGATCACAATCAAATGCACTGGGATTCAAATTCTTCTCAATGGGAGCCACAACTTGCATGATCCACACAGTCAAACACCTTTGCATAGTCAATAAAGCACAAATAGACATTTTTCTAGTATTCCTTACTTTTATCCAGGATCCATCTGACATCAGCAATGATATCCCTGGTTCCTTAGTCTTTTAATCCTGCTTGAACTTCTGGCATTTTCTTATCTATGCACTTTTTCAGCCATTTTTTTAAATGATCTTTAGTAGGTTTTGCTTGCATGTGAGATCAATGGTATTGTTCTATAATTTCCACATTCAGTGGGATCACCTTTCTTGGGAATGGGAACAAATATGGACCTCTTGAAATCCATTGGCTAGACAGCTGCCCTCCAAATTTCCTGGCAAGAATGATAAGGCTTCATTCACCTCACACACTTTAGACATGTTGCTAGAAGGTGCTATTCCTTGGAGAAAGGACATGATAATGGGAAGAATGGAGGGTTGGTGAAGGAGAGGAAGACCCACAACCAGGTGGATTGATACGGTGATTGCTGCTTTTGAATGGGCTTCTGTGTGTCAGAAGTGTAAGGAAGGCTCAAGGTAGAACAGGGTTCAAATCTTTTGTTCATAGAATCACTATGGGTAGTGCCTAACTTGACAGCATCTAACAACAATAGGTTTAACATGAGTAGAATTAAAAATTCGGGGAATCCCATTCTTCTCAGTATTAGACATAATTTGTTATAAATCACATAGTCAATGCCTTTGCATGGTCAATAAAAGACAAAAAGACAATTTGATATTTTCTAATTTCAACCAGGACCCATCTGAAAATAGAGACCATATCCCTGATGTCCCTCCTCTTCTTTAACCTCTTGCAGTTCTCTATCAATATACTATTCTGGTTTTTTGTGTGTGTGATCTTCAGCATGTCATTTTAATGATATCATTCAATAATTTCCAGATACCTTTGGCTCACTTTTCTTGAGAAAGGGAACAAATATGAGATTTTCCAGTCCGCTGACCAAGCATCTGCCCTTCAAATGTCCTGGCATAGACTGATGCATACACATAGTGTTACATCTGTTAGTTTAAATATGTCAACTGATACCCCATCTTTTCTTGGGGCCTTATTTTTCCAGATGTCTTTAGTGAAGCTTAAACCTTTTCCTTCATTATTATTGACTATTTATCATATGATACTTCCAGAAATATTCCATTTTCAACCAATTTTTTTTTTGGTATAGTGACTCTGTTCCATCAACTTTCTCTTGTTATTTCCTTAATAGTTCATGTTTTTGTCCATTGCATCTCTCAGTATTTCAAATTGAGACTTGAATTTTTCAGTTCTCTCAGCATGAGAAATACAAGTGAGTCTTTCTCTTTTCATTCTCCAGCACCAGCTCTCTGCACATTCTATTATACTACTTTTATTGGCCCTTTAAAATCTTCTGTTCAGCTCTTTTATTTTTTATCTCAGCATCTCTTCCCTTTGTTTCGGTATATATGCGCGCGCGCACACACACACACACACACACACACTCTTGGTCTAGTGATAAGAATCTGCACTGCCATTCCAATGCACAGGGTCCGAATTCATCAGCTGTTTCAAGGGAGAAGGGAGAGACTGGACACTCTCCTCCTATGCAATTTACTTCCTCTGAAAATCTGCTGGAGGGTCAGTTATGGGTCGGTTCCAATTCAGAAACATACAACAGCTACAACAAATATATTATTGTATATTATTCTGATTGATTGGATTCCGAAGGTTTCAAATCCTAATAGACGCGCAATTCCTTATCTTTCTTCTATTAAATGACTAGGGAATTTGAACCACCAACCTTGTGTTTAACGTCCAATCCTTAACTCACTAGGCCAGCAGGGTCCATTCACTACAGTTCATATTTGATCAATTTTTGAAAGTTGGTGTGTATGTTTTCTACTTTGTTACTCACATATAAGCTAAAGAGATTCTTTTTTTT
>NW_006399955.1:797939-803151 GCF_000299155.1 Elephantulus edwardii
GCTATGAGTCGCAAACGACTTGACGGCACACAACAACAACAATAACAACAACAACAAAAATTCTAATGGAAAGCTTCATTCACATTTGTGGTGTTACCTTAAAAGGTAGCTTTTTTTATCTTTTACCTTAGCCTCCTCTGAACTCCATCTATCTTAATTGCAGACATATGGTTTTGAAAATCATCAACATTTATGGGGCTAGGATAAGAGAGACAGTGCTTTCCACTTTGGGCAGAAAGAATTTAAGGAGACTGGAGCAAGACCCTGGTGAAAGTGAAACCCTTGTGGTGAGACCTTGGTGATGGTGGCAGAGAGACTATGGCATTGTTGTGGAGAAACATGCAAGATGTAACCAGAGGAGCCCTGAGACAAAGGCCACAGAGAAAGCTTTTTGCTGTTCTTGCTGATGATAGAAGGAAAAGTTGACTGCTGATTTGAAACCAGAGCCTAGACTAATTGAGGAACTGTGCCTTGAACCTGCTGGACTAAAACCTGGGCTTGTATGGTGAGATATGTTCTGTCTCTCCATTTTTCAATTTATTAACCCAATAAACCCCATTCTGAGTACCACAACAGTGGGTAATGTCTGTGAGTCAACAACAACAAAAAAATACTCTTGCTGCTGACATGGCTTTAGAGGCACCATGGGGCTGGACTGGGGTGATGAAAGGCTGTGCTATTCTCATTCCCTTAGCCTTTTCAGAAAGATGCTTCTGGTTCTCCCTCCCTGTGGCCCCAGGTCCAGTTTTCTGTTACTTTTGCAGCATTGTCTGATCCAGGCCATGGTTTTTGCAATTACTTGCTATGCATCAGAGAGCTGGACAATGACCAAGGATAATAGAAGAAGAATCCAAACCTTTGAGTTATAGTGCTAGGAAATACTACTGAATATACCATGGACTGCTAAGAGAACAAACAAATTCATCCTGGAGAGGGTAAACCCAGGATGCACCTTCGAAGCAAGGATTTTGAAGCTCTGTCTGATATAATTTGGACATATTGCAAGAATGGACCAGTCCTTGGAGAGGGACATGATGCTTGGAAGGGTGGAGGGACAGCACAAGAGAGAAAGACACATGATGAAAGAGATTGACTCAGTGATTGGGATAATGGGGGTCAAAGACAATGAAGTTGGTTCATGATAGAGCAGGATTCAGTTGTGTTGTACATAGGCTGGCTACAAGTCACAAGTGACTTGATGGGACATAACAACAAAACCTTCATTTAAATTAAATAGCTGTCAGTATGTTACAGTATACATATATGTGTGTGAATAAGAGCCCATAGAAGATCTAATTAAAATTCTAGCTATTCTCTGGAGAAAAAAGAGTAAAAAACATTATTCAAAATTACAGAAAATGCTCTGGAACTTAACATTTTTATTTGGTCTCAAAAAACATAACCACAAGGAAAAGGCCTAAACTTAAAGGGTAAACTGGTTTTTTTCTATTTATGTAGATAAAAATATTCAGCATATAATAAGAATTTGTATCATAAATCAAAGAAGACTGCTTAATAACTAGTTATGAGATAAGCAAAAACGGTTAATACTTAACGTTACACTTTCAAAAATAATTTATACATATTTAAGCCAAAGTAATAAAGACATTGATGTAATATGGGGTAAAATTTAAAACCAAGACCTTAGACTAAGAATGAGGTTTTAAAAGAGGACCTGCAAATCAAAATCATCAAGGAAAGGAAAACAAATTTGGGCATACAAATATTATAAATTCCCTCATTGGAAATTACTACAAATAGATATAGCAGATCATACTTAAGGTGAGGAGAATGGGAATCCCAGAACACTTAATTGCACTTATATGAAAACTTTACTTGGACCAGAAAGCAGTCCTCAGAACAGATCAAGATCAAGGAAACACTACATGTTTCAAAATCAGGAAAAGAATGAATTAGAGATACATCCTGTTTCCATATATTTTCAATCTATATGCAGAACAGATCATTTGGGAAACAGGGCTTTATGAGGAAGAATGTGGCATCAGAAGTGGATGAACACTCATCAACAACTACGTTTTGCAGATGACACAACATTGCTTGCTGAAACAGAAGAAGACCTGAAGTGCTTACTGCAGAAAGTCAAACAACTATCATCTTCACTAAGGACTGAAACTTAATATTAGGAAGACAAAGAGTTTCACCACTGGGCTAATTGGCAATGCTATGAGAGATGGAGAAGAGATTGTAGTTATTAACAATTACAGCTTGCTCGGTTCTACAATCAACACTCTTGACACCAGCACTCAGAAAATCAAAGACAAATTGCCTTGGGATAATCTGCTTTCAGGTACTTCTCCAGAATGTTGAAAATCAACTATGTCAATCTAGAGACAAAGGTGTACCTAATCCTGGCCATGGTAATTTATCTCCTTATTTCCTGACTGCTGATACCAGCAATGTTAATTGTGAATCCAAGTAAGATGAACTTGTTGACAATTTCAATCTCTTCTACATCCATCATGATGTTGTCTATTAGTCCATTAGTAAGAATCTTTGCTTTCTTCATATTGAGATGCAATCCATATTGAAGGCTGCATTCCTTGATTATTTGCTATTATAATATTTAATATTTTGTGATTAAATATTATAATAGCTAAACAAGAAACATAATAATAGAAATAATAAAAGGAACAAGCCATCAGAGTTTCATTTATATACATTATACGAACATGGAAGTGCCGTCCATAGGTTGATGTGCTGCCACCCCAAAGTGGCTTAAACCCACTAGGAGCCCCATGGGAGCAACATGTACCATTTCCTTCTGAGTGATTATCGTTGTTTTGATTGTTGTTATTGTTAGGTGTCATTGAGTTGAGTACAACTCACAGAGACAGTATGAGAAACAGACTTTAATCCTGTCCTATTCCATGCCATCCTCATCATTTCTGATACAATGGAGTTCATTGCTGCATGTCAAGCTACCTCTCTAGGAGTCTTCCTCTCCACAGAAAATTGACAGACCAGTGCTATACCACTTAGAAGAACATTTGACCGAAAAAAAATTAAATATTACTTAAATTAAATTAAATACAATTAAATATTTGAGGAAAAAAAGAATAAAAACAATTTAAATACAATTTAAATGAAATACCTTTAAATTTAAATATGAAGCCAAATCCAGTCAGCTCACACCCACTTGAGAGCAAACATTCTACACCCAAGCCTCCACCAAAACAAGGAAACACATATTTGTATCTAGCTGCTTGATACTTCTTCCTATATTGGATTTCAGCCTCAAACTTGCAACCAAATATCTTTTTAAATATGAGGCCAAATTCAATCGGCTCACACCCAATTGTGAGCAAACATTCCACATCCCATCCTTCATCAAAACAAGTAATGCCATGGGAAGCTTAATTTTCAAGATTAACTTAATTTAGAATTACTAGGAGATGCAAATTGTTGATGTTTCTACTGTGCTGGGTCACCAGAGCTCTTTTAACTAATAAAGAAAAATTTGCAAATATAGCTGAATAGTTTTAAATGGCAGGAATGCTATTAGGTATTGTTTCAATGGCTTATAATAAAGGAAACAAAATCTTAAAATACGGGAAGTGAAAAATTTTAAAAGCTATGAAACTTACATTTAATGTTAAAGACAAATGTCAAATTCTCTTTGCTATAAACATAGTAAATTAAATTTGAATATCTAAAATGTTAATAAAGAGCTCTTATGGCCTAGTGATAAGAAAGTTCATGTAATCCCAAAAGGCATCAGTTTGAATCCACCAGCTGCTTCTCAGGAGAAGAATGGACAACCTCCACTCTTGCAATTTACTAAAAACCCACTGAAAGGTCAACGATGGCAGTCACTTCAACTCAACAGCGCACAACAACAACATGGCTAAAGAATACAAATTCATACTAGTGAACACAATAACTACAATAATAGTATTACTGCAAAATAAACTACTAATGATTTTAAACAACTTGTATATTCCTGTACTCTGCTAAATTCTTTACAAGGATTATGTGATTTTATCTTTACAAAGCCAAATTAACATCCCCACTGTTCTCAATCATGTTCCCAAACTTCAATAGAGCACCTGTCATACTATTGCTGCTCAACATATTTTGGTTTCATGAGTAAATAAATGAGATGAAATGAGGAAATTATTGAATACAACAACTGATTTCTCTAGCTCACATATATCTAGAAAGTAGTATAGCTGGGATTTAAACTGGAGGTTTTTTTCTCCAGATATTGCTAACAAATTATCATGAAGTTTTGTCTAGTTAGATGTTTACTAATAACAATAATCATAAATGTTAAATGCTGCTGACTCAGCTCCAGTTCAGAGTGATACTCTTTACCCGAAATGAAATGCTGACTTTTCCTGTACTATCCTCAGAATCTCAACTATGTAGTCACAGCCACTCCATCTAATAAAATCCCTCTCCTTTTTGCTGATTCTATCAAGATTATGTTATTATTCTACCTAGATTATTCCCTTTTCTGGAGTTATTTCTTTTTGGTGCCATACTGAAAGTACAAAAAGCATTAGTCATAGATAATTTTAACAAGAAAAAAGAGAAACAAATTATTTTGTAAGTGTAATTTGGTAAATTCATAAAGATGGGATTTCTAAAACTTTGCATCTTAGTTAAAATGGCACCTCCTAATTTCTCAACACATTTTGTAGTTTATCTTGAAAATATTTAAATACATATTAAAATATTTATTGTCAAATTATTTGTAAGAGAGGAAAATTCAGAAATCAATATTATGTATGATATTTTTGTTGTTAGATATCCATTAAGAAAAATCCAACTGATGGCAAACCTCTATCTTACACTATAGTTTGTTTATATAGGGTTTTCAAGTCTTTAGTCTCTATGGAAGCAGATACCAGGTCATTCTCCCAAGGAGCCATGTTGTTGTTGTTTTCCATAGAGTTGGAACCAACCCATAGCTCACCATCTGGCGTGTTTTCAGAAGTAGTAAATTGCATGGGAGGAAATCGCCCATCCTTCTCCTATGCAGCAGCTGGTGGCCTTGAACTTCGCACCTTCAGGACTGCAGCACAGCTACTTACAGTCACTAGACCACAAGAGCCACACTACATTTAAAAGTTTATAAAATTATATGTGCTCGCTTCGGCAGCACATATACTAAAATTGGAACGATACAGAGAAGATTAGCATGGCCCCTGCACAAGGATGACATGCAAATTCGTGAAGCATTCCATAT
>NW_006399955.1:803901-805299 GCF_000299155.1 Elephantulus edwardii
TTATTTATTCTTTTTATGTGTGTACCATCAAATTGGATCTGACTGGTACAGGAGGCGATTGTTCCTCCTTCTTCAGCAGAGCATCTGGTGGATTTGAACCGCACACCTCTGGGATTGCAGTGCAGTTTCCTGCCACTAGACCACCAGAACTCGCCCCCTCCACCCTTCTAAGCATGATGTCTTTCTCTAAGAACTGGTCCCTCCTGGCCACATGTCAAAGTATATGAGGTGGAGCCTCAAAATTTTGCCTTCAAGGATCAACTTGGTTTCGCTCTCTCCAGCATAGACCTGTTTGTCATCTCAGAATAAAAATATCAAAATCATTTTTCTTATCTAAACGCAAGAAATAGGGTGGTTATAGAGCATTTTTCAATCATCCAGGATCCTTAACTTTCTAGGATATTTTGCAGCTATCTTCAAAACATGACTTTGACCTCACATGCCAAAATAGTCACTTGTGATTACACCCATAATGTGCAACTTGGAGCAGTATTCTCAAAGTAAAGGCTTTGAACAGCATCATCATCATCTGAACACTTGTCAGGAGTACACATTTTCTGCTCTTATCCTAGATCTACAGGAACGGAAATTCTGAGGTGGAAGCCTAGCACTTTAAGAATCCTTCTGGGTGATGGTGATACAATTAACGTTTGAAAAAGTAATATTTCAAAAATATATTTAGAAGTGTTATGCAGAATTTTTGTTTAATTTCAATGATACAGAGTTTGAAACATGGCTAAAGCAAACAGAAAAATATGCTGGTAAAAAAAAAAAAACAAACCAAACACAACAAGCAAACTTCAGGCTGCTACCAGAAAAGCTAAAATATGTAGTTACATTAATAACAAAGAGAAGGAGACAGAATAAAGGGATATAATGAAGAACTTCTATTATGTCTCCAATAAAAAGTTGATTTTTTAAATGCAACTTACAAAAAGATTACAATTTTTCTGTGGGGTGTTTTTTGTATAATTATACAAAAACATATTTCAACAAACAGACATTACCCTTGATGTGCTCACTAAGTTGTGTCAAGAAATCTGGAGAACAGCCACCTGGCCCACTGACTGGAAAATATCAATTATTTGTTCCTATTCCAAAGAAAGGTGACCCAACCGAGTGTGGAAATTATCGAAAAATATCATTAATATAGCATGTAGGGAAGATTCTGCTGAAAATTATCCAAAAACTTTTGGAACAATATGTCAACAGAGAACTGCCAGATGTGCACACTGAATTTAGAAGAGGTCGTGGTACTATGGATATTATAGCTAACGTTTGATGGATCTTGGAAGAAAGCAAAGAATACCAGAAGAATGTTTATCTGTGCTTCATTGACTATGCAAAGGCTTTTGACTGTGTGGATCACAACAAGCTGTGGCTGACTCTGAGAAGAAT
>NW_006399955.1:807814-809625 GCF_000299155.1 Elephantulus edwardii
TTCTTCAGTTCCTTGAGCTTAAGAAATGCTGAGCGAGTTCGGCCTTTTTGGTTTTCTGACTCTAGTTCCTCGCACATTTCATTGTAGTACTTTTAGGAGTGTACGTGCTCCTATTTGGGCAGATCTCTTCAGGGGTCACATCTCCAGACTGGTGTGTAGCGTTGAATGGATGTAGAAAAAGAAAACATGTGTCAATGTGAAACTATGCGCAGAACAGTATCTAAGAGTTCCACAAATTCTATATGCACAATTCAGTGGCATTGTCTTCAGTCTTCAATGTAACTACTCTTGCTGTTCTCTTCCAGATTATTCCTAAATGACCATTATTGCTTTTATTCCTTCCTCATCTAACGTTTAGAGGTACTCATGTCAATTTCATACCACATGTATAAATTTTTGAAAGTGCACAATACTTAAAACAGGTTAAACTGTTCTGTTGTTTGGTTCAAAACTTTTGATTTGAGATTTATGGTTTAATGATTATATCAGGGCAACAACTTTGGATGTTGTTTTAGCCATTGAATCCAGAGAGTGAAGATTCCACAGAGAATTTTCATTTTATTCTCCCCATCCCCTTTAGATCAGGACTCAGTGAGAATCTTAAGTGAAAATGATAAGTAACAGTACCCAGATTGTTTAATAACAATTGTAAGGCATCATTCAATTCTTTTGGTCTCATGGCATGAAATGCAGATGTTCAAGGTAACAGAATGTCTTCCTCTTTCTTCTCACTACTTACTCCATATGCTTGGAGTCATATTGTCCATCCCTTTTTTCCCCCTCATTATTTCCACCTTTATTTTACCTTGGTTTACATACAAAGTTTATCTACATTTTGTTTCACACTATCCTTCATTCACATTGTATTTCATGTATTTCACTTATTCTCATTCACTATGTTTTATAAAATTAATCCTCATTGAACTGTGTTCACCACTACTCTGCCTTTTCAGAATCTCACAGATTCTTTCCCACTTCCTCTACCACTTCTACATCTATCCTCCAAATTGCGTGACCTTACGATTTCCCTCCTGCCCTTTCCTCACCCTTTCATTCCCCCCTTCCCTCCTTGGATGCCCATATACATTTTACTAATTATCTTTCTGTTTTTAGAGTAAAGGTCTTAAAACATTATTTTTATGAGATTGAGTTAGCTCACTCGGCATAATGCCTTCCAGTATCTCTCAAGTTATGTAGTTATTTGTTAAATCATTGTTTCTGGTTGCTGCATAGTATTCCATTATGGGAATGTATCACAATTTCTCAATCAATTTTACTGTGGCTGGACAATTGAGCTGTTTTGATGTTCTTGAAATTGTGAATAACACAGCTGTGAACATTGGTGTACAAATCTCTACTTGTGTCTCAGTTCTAATTTCCTTATGGTCTTTTCCTAGCGATGGAACAGAGAATAATAGGGAATGTCTATGTTCAGCTTTTTGAAGAAACACCAAACTAGAGGCATAGTAACTTCCTAATCTCATAACCTACTACACAGCTGTAAAAAAATCATAACAGCTTAGTATTGGTACAGTGATTGGCACATAGAACAATGGAACAGAATTGAAAACTCAGAAATTAATCTACCTAACAATCTGTGGTCAACTGAGAATCAACAAGAATACAAACCTATAAATTGTGGAAGCAATTTCTTAAACGAATGGTGCTTGCAAAACTGGACTACTACCTACAGAAAGCAGAAGCAGGATCCATACCTCTAACCATACACAAAAATCAACTCCAGATGGACCAGAGGCCTAGACATAAAGCTCCAAACCATAAAGATCATAAGAGATGTATTGGGACCAAAC
>NW_006399955.1:809940-810808 GCF_000299155.1 Elephantulus edwardii
ATAACTAGTAAAACATGTTTGGGGACCCATGAAGGGGAGTAGTGGGAGCAGAGATAAGAACAAGTGGGGGGGGGAATCACAGTATTGTCTAATTTGGTGGGTAGACAGAAGGACTAGAAGAAGTATGAAAGATCCAGCAAAGATCTGAAAAGACAGAGCAATGGTGATTAATTTTATAAAACAATGCATGGGAATGGTTGTATGACACACAATGTAAATGAAAAATAGTGTTAAAAACAATACATATGAACTTTTATTTTTAAGCTTTTATGGTCTATTTAGCACAAGTAAAATGGGCAAACAAACTTTATATTCATTTTCTTCGCTGCGCCGTCTGGCATTGGGATTGGTGATTCTAATGGCCAGCTGGGCTGCTCCTTCCACAACGTCTTTGCGGTTCTTTGAGGAAACGTTGTGCGCAGTCTCAGCACAGTAAGATTTGTTGCCCATCAGCAGCACCTCCAGCTCCTTGACATTGTGGACTAGGAATTTGTGGAAGCCACTGGGCAACATGTGTTTTGTCTTCTTGTTGCTACCGTAACCAATGGTGGGCATCAAAATCTGGCCTTTGAATCTCTGAACCCTGTTGTCAATGCCTCTGGGCTTGCCCCAGTTACGTTTAATTTGACATAATGGTCTGACTGGTGACTTGGTCCTCTTTTTGACGATCTTTGGCTTCACCAGAGGTCTGACTGCAGTCATTATACCTGGCAGAGGAAGTGCTGAAACAAAACAGCTCTGAGAGCGGCCCTGAGAGGCAAAACCTTAATCCTGACTCCAGCTACTTCACTGGGTTCCTCTGCGCTCTCCAGACAGCAAAGTCCTTATCAAACTAAAGGAACACGGAAATAGAAGGCCACCTCATCAG
>NW_006399955.1:815038-879173 GCF_000299155.1 Elephantulus edwardii
GTGATCTGTTCCACAATCAGCTCCTGGCCTAGTTTTCACAGCCGATATTGAACTTCTCCAGCGGTTCTTTCCACATATGTAATCAATCTGATTCCTATGCATGCCATCAGGTGAAATCCAGGTATATAACCTGCGTTTATGCCTCTTAAAAATGTATTTGCTATGAATAAGTCAATGACTTATTCATAGCAAATACATAGCGTAGTATAGCAAATAGCAAATACAATCCTAGCAAATAGACTTTTGCTTTAAAAGGATAGCAAACAACAAATGTAGGAGAAGATGCAGAGATAGAAACTGTCCTGTGCTGTTGATGTTCTCCTTTTTTGTGGTTGTTGAGTATTTCCTAGTTAGTTTCAATTCATAGTGATCCTATGTACAACAAAATGAAACTTCCTCATCTCGTGACATTCTCATAATTTCAAGCTATTATTGTAGTTACTTTATCAATCCATTTATTTTAGCATCTTCCTCTCATTGGTCCCTCAACTCTTCTGAACACGATCTTGTTTTACAAAGAGGGACGTTTTGATAACATGCCCAAAATACATGCAAAAAAGTACCATCCTCATTTTTAATGAGCTCTTAACTGTGTTTTTCAAAGACAAATTTGTTCTTTTGACAATCTATGATGTATGCAATACTCTGCCAAACCCAATATTCACAGATGATTTTTTTTTTTCTTCTAGTCTACTTTATTCATTATCCAACTGTCACAAACAAATGAAGCCATTGAAAATACCATGGCTTGGGTCAGGTGTCTCTTCGTTGTTAAACTGACACCTTTGCCCTTTCACACTTTGAAATAAAAATCAATCAATTATTATGCCTGTAAAAAATTGTGATATTAGTTGCTAAATTATCTAGATCATTGGTCTTTGAAGTGTGGTTCCTAGACCAGCAAAAAAAGCATCTTAGAATTTGTCAGAATTTCAAGTTATTGACCACCAACTCACACTTACTGAATTAGAAACTCTATGGGTGGAGCCCAAGAATCTGTTTTTAACATAAAGCTCTGAGGATGATGCTGCCACAATCTCGAGTGTGAAAATCACTGATCTTGAAAATTACTTCATCTTCTTGCTTTGTTTCCGTTGTGCAATTGCTATAGAACTATAATATAGTCAACATGTAATTATCTCTGATATTCATGGGAAAAAATTATTTGGACAAGAGAAAACCATGGAAAATACTCACATCTCTCTGTAGCTGATAGGTTCAGACTCCACCCACACATAAATTTTTGCCAGAGCCCCTAATGAGAACTGTAATTGACTGACTCATGTTTCAACTTTTTTCTTTCCCCTGCCCACTCTCTGATGAAGGTGCTAATGAGCAGTGAAATCGCCTGAAGGCAAACAGCAGGAAGGAAAAAAGAAATCTCTGTCCCTTTGAATATTTGAGAATATACTAATATCCGAAATATTTTTTTTAAAAAAAATCCTTTTTCTTGTCTTTGAGCTTCTTAACAGGGCAATATTAAATTCCTTTTAAAACTCTTTTTTATAAAACTTCTAGCAGATACAGTGGAGCTAATATTGTCTGAAGATTGTTATCTGTCTTTTCAACTACAGGTTGCTTTCCTTATTTGGTTCTTTTTCACTAGTTGTTTCAATCTATTCCCTTTTATAACACTATCAACAAAGCTTTTCTTTCCTTCCTTCTATAGCTTTATAAACTTCCATCTCCCTGATCAATTGGCTTTGAGTTCTAGCCTGGAAATCTACCTAGAAAGAGTTGAGAAAGAAATTTCATTAAATGGTACTATAATGATTATCTTTTTAATTTAAGAAGTGTTTCACGTTTTGAAATATCAAGTAAATCTCAGTTTGAAGGATATTATTTGACTCTTCTAACTGTATTTCTTTCATTAAAGTGATAGCAAGATAAACTCTTTTAGAAAATAATTTTTGTGATTTTGAATGAAAAGGGAAATTCAATACAAAAAACCAAACCAAACCACAAAACAAACAAAAATATAGCCACAGTAATTCCTGACCCTTCTTTTTATATTATTGAATTCTTAAGTCAAGAAATAGCTTCTTAAGAAAGGGATTACTTTACATACTTTTAAAAGTCAATTTTAGGAACTTTCTTTTTTTTTTAATAATTTTAATGAGCATTTACAGATATTTTGGATTTCCATTCATTAACTGCTGCACTTCTCTCCCCGCCCAGCCCCCGCCCCCCAGGTCGGTCCTCTCTTTCAAAAGTAAAAGAAACACTCCTTTCCTGGTACACAATCCCCCGCACCCCTCCCACCACCCCAAGTACATTCCACTATGCTACCTTAATTGTGGACTCGTGATAACCATAATACTCTATCATACATCACTTTTAAATTATTGACTCCCTCATCTGTTTCAGTGCAGTATACACAATTTATCCATTTCTTCTCAGTCTTTCCCCAACCCTGATATAAATCCCATTTTACAACAGTGGCACTATGCAATATTTGTCCTTTTGCAACTGAGATATTTCACTCAGCATAATGTCCTCCAGGCTCACCCATTTTGAATAATATTGCATGAGTTCCTTGTTTTTCAATGCAGCGTAGTATTCCATTGTGTGAATATACCACAGCTTCTCTATCCATTCGTTTGTTGATGGGCACCTGGGTTGTTTCCAACTCCTTACTATTGTGAACAGAGCAGCGATAAACATGGGTGTGAGAACTTTCTTAAACATATAATATTCCAAAGTATCTGTCTCTTAGGAACTCTCGAGCCCTAGTGGTGAGAAGCTGCACTGCAATAAAAAAAAAAGCCAATTGTTAAATCCACCAGATGCCCTAAGCGAGAAGGATGGGTAATCTTCTCTCTTGAGATTTAAAGCCTCCGACAACCTGTGGAAGGGTCAGCTATGGGTCACATCTAACTCAATAGTAAACAAGGACAGCAACATTTATCATTGCATTTAATATTATAATAAAAAGATTGGTCTAGTAACACTAGTAGGATTGTTGTTGTTTTCAACAGAGGTTTGGATGTTATCCAGTTCTACAAGTGTTCAGGTCTTTCATTCATAGAGTCGCTGTGAGTCATCTATGACTAAACAGCACTTAACAACAACAACAACAACAACAACAACAAGAAGAGAGATTAGTTGGCCTAGTGGATGGAAATTGATGCTACCAAGCCAAAGGTGGGTGGTTTTAATCTGTAGCCCTTATGTCTGATTTTGGTTTTGGTCAAATGTTCCTCTAGGTGGTATAGCACTGGTCTGTCCATTTACTATATAGAAGTAACTCGTGGTTGCTGTGATGCTGAACACAGTGACCTTGATGTCCCAAATACGATAAAAGTTATCCATAATGGACAGTGTTTGGTGGAGCTCCTGATTAAAAAAAAAAAGCGTAGAAGCAGTAATGACATCCACTTCTGAAATAACTTGCCTCAGGAAACACTTGGAGAAATTATGGAAGTTATTGTGTTCAAGTCTTTCATTCATAGGATCGCTATGAGTAGTCTACAACTCAATGGCACTTAACAACAACAAAGAACAACATCCATAATTACTATCCATTGGTATGGAAGTCTGGTGGCATAGTTAGTAGAGTTGTTCTGCTATTTAAAAGTCACCCCTTTCTATGAGTTCACATGCACAGCTCTTGGGAAAAGAGGACATTCTCCTCCCTAACAACGTACAGCCTTGGAAACCAAAAAAGGGTCAGTTGTTAGTTATTCTAACTTGATGGTAGTAAGAGAGAGATTACCATTGGTGACAAAACAGTTTCTATAGTTACTTCTATTCTTGTTGTTGTTGTTATGTGGTGTCGAGTTGTCTGTGACTCAGTGACCTATGTACAATAGTTCTGACCCCTGCCCTATCCTGAACAGATCTCCTCATATTTGACATACCTAATACCACTTCTCCAGTCACTCAGTCAAGCCATCTCATTCTGGGTTTTCCTTTCTTGCACTGTCCCTCCACATTTCCAAGTGTGATGTCCTTCTCCAAGGACTGAGCCCCTCTTGGCCATGTGCTCAATGTATGTGAGATGGAGCTTTAAAAATCCTTGCCTCCAGGGACCAATTTGGTTTCACCCTCTCCAAGATAGACATGTTTGTTCTCCTGTCAGGCAAAGATATGTTCACCACTCTTCTCCAGCACCACAACTCAAAGGCATTAATTCTCCTTCAATTATCCTTAGTCATTGTACAACTCTAGGATGCTTAATGAAGACCATGACCTCCATCGGGCACACTTTATTCTTCAGACTGACATCATTGCTCTTTAGGACTCTAGAGAAGTCCCTGACAGCAGACTTTCCCAAAGCAATTTGTCTTTTGATTTCCTGACAGCTGGTGCCAAGAATGTTGATTGTGGAACCAAGTAAACTGAGGCTCTTAACAATCTCAGTCTCTTCTCCATCTATCAAAAAGCTGTTAATTGGCCCAGTGGTGAAAAATCTTTGTCTTTTTTTATGTTAAGTTTTAATCCATGTTAATGACTACAGTTTCTGATTTTCTGCAGTAAATATCACATGTCCTCATCAGTTTCAGCAAGCAAGTTTATATCATCTACATAATACAGGTTGTTGATGAGTCTTCCTCCAGTCTTGATGTTACATTCCTCCTCATAAAGTCCAGTCTCCTGAGTGGTCTGTTCTGCATATAGATTGAAAAGATAAGGAGACAGGATGCATTTCTGACACACACATTTCCTTATCCTGGACCATGCATTGTTTCCCTGCTTTGTTCTGACTACTGCTTCCTCGTCCAAGTATAGATTTCACATGAGCACTATTAAGTGTTCTGGGATTCCCATTCTTCCTAAGGGTAGCCAAAGTTTGTTGTGATCCACACAATCAAATGCCTTTGCAAGGTCAGTAAGCCACAGACAGACTGTCCTCAGGTACTCTCTGTTTTCAGCCAAGAACTATTTAACGTTGGCTATAATGTCCCTAGGGCCACAGCCTCTTCTAAACTCAACATGCACATCAGGCATGTCTCTGCTGGAGAAGAGTTCCAGTTGTTTTTGTATAATCTTCAGCAGGATCTTGCTTGCATGTGATAGTAATGATATTATTCAATAATTTCCACATTTGTTGGATCACCATTTTTTTGAATGGAAAAAAGTATGCATTCCTTACAGTCAGTTGATCATGTAGTTTTCCTCTAGATTTTTTAGCATAACCTGATGAGCACATCTCAATTATTATTTCATTAAGAAATCTTATGATGAAACAATATTTCTAATTTTCTTCCTACAAAGCTGAGATATGTGTCATAATTGGTGTGGTTCAGCTCATGGATCTTTTCTTGATATCTTTATAATAAAAATCAGAGAGCAAAATAATAAAGAACGAAGTTGTTTGTTCATTATATTTATGCTTTCAAGATTTTACCACATAGATATATTACTTGGAACACAGATACCATGAACAATAAATATTTCTGTGGCAATGAATATAAATCCTTCTATTAAAACATCCTATAACTTTTCAAAATTATTTCCCTGTGATACTCTACTCTGTTTTGGTTAATACTTAAATTTGACAATTTGAATAATAGAATGGTTTTCAGTGAGTCTTGATAAGCCTCAATGTTTTGAAAGCCATATATCTTAATGTGGAATTTCAACTCTGATAAGGTCGAATATATTTGTAACCAAATGTATTTGAATAAAGAAAATAAGATGGTATAAATAGAAATGAAACAAGAGAGCATAATAAAGACAAGAGAATGATGCACTGGTGGTTTTTTAAACAGAAACTGAAGATTCTCATTTCATTTTGGTCTTTAGCAATATAAAAAGAGTGAATTGTAAGCTATGAATTACAATAGTTTGAAGCACTGTACTAATTCACTTACACATGCAGTAGTAGAGTATTGAAGAAAATGCATTACAGATGTTACTTACTGAGTGAATTCATGTTGGATCAAACGTATCCAATTTTGTATTATAATCAACCACTGACTAAGCCACAGTTGTCACCATAATTGATAGAAACAGGAATCAGCAGCATGGCCAGTAAGGGGTGTCTGTGTCAAGCTTTTAGAATAAATTTTATTATGAACATTCTTAAATATAGGTCCATATATTTCTTAACTTTGCTGTCTGGTCTATGTGAATGAACAGCATAGTCATTTACCCAGAACCTCAGGACAGTATGTTCCAAACTCATTTTACTTTTTGAATTTTAAATAAAGATATATTTGTTATGCATCTGTTATTTGACAGAACAAGCAAAGCAATAATGCATTTTTAATAAACCAATATTAGTTTTTCCATTAAATATGTGAAACCCTAACTCTTTAAAGCCAGCAGCTGTTCTCACACTGTGGAACTGCTGCCAGACTTTATGAAAACAGCTCCTACCACTTCTCATTCAGGCTTAGACACATGCCATGAGAGCTACAAACATCTGGGAATTGAAAGGTTTTTGCTGATATTTAAATTCAAACCTTGATTATTATTTTTAGTACTATAGCTCTTAAAGAGAAATATGTACTAATATTAAAATGACCACTTCCATAGATATAATTACTGCTGGTGAATATAAATTACCTGCAAAATCCAGTAGCTCAAAACAGCATATATATATTATTATGTGCAGAAAATTATTTTAGATGAAAAACTCAAGCAGAGCATAGTTTGAATGAATTATATTTTAGTTATTATGCAATGTACACAGGCATACTTAATTTTTGCATGTTCTTCTATTATGCCTTTGGATATTATGTTTTTCAGAATTTGAAGGTCTATTGTTTTTTGTGAATAAAACAGGAGCTGCATCACCTTTTATTACCTAGAAAGATATGCTAGGATTGTGTTATCATGCAATGATAGTTGAAACAACTGTTAAGACCATGCATGGTCTTTAATTTTCACCAGTTAAGTGCTTCAAATTCTCTTCACTTTTAGCAAGGAAGATTGTTTCATTTGCTTATTATAATTTGTTAATGATACTTCATCCTTGTTCAAACTCTAACTTTCCTATGTGTTCTAAGTATACCAAATAAACAAATGTAATGACATTGTTCATCAATATCGGGATGGGTGTGTCAGAGGCAGTGCAATTGGCACAGGATAGAGCAGGGTTTAGGGCTGTTGTACATAGGGTCGCTATGAGTCGCAAGCAACTCGACGGCATATAACAACAACAACAACGATATTGTTATTGTATTCTATATCTCTTTATGTTTTCTTGGTGTGTTGAGCTTCAATTCATAGTAAAGGCTGCAGTCTTTGACCTGCAGCAAGCACTTAAGATCCTCCTCCATTTCAGTAAGCAGGTTTGTGTCATCTGCATAACAGAGATTGTTGATGAATCTACCTCCAATCCTGATGCCACATTTCTTCTCATAGAGCTGACACTTCCAGATAATCTGTTCCACATATAGATTGGAAAAGGTATAGAGATAAGACACACCCCTGGTGTACACTCTTCCTGATTTGGAACCATGTAGTGTTTCCCTATTCTGTTCTGACAAATGCCTCCTGGTCCAAGTATAGGCTTCACATAAGCACAATAAAGAATTCTGGGGTTCCCATTCTTCTCAGCATCAGTCACAGTTTGTTGTGATCCACACAGTAAAATGTCTTTGCAGAGTCAATGAAAAAAAGATAAACATACCTATGGCAATCTCTGCTTTCAGCCAAGATGTATCTAACATTAGCTATAATATCCCTAGTACCACAGTCTTGATATGCTGTTCCAATTGTTTTGGGATAATTTTCAGCAGAATCTTGCTTGAATGTGATATCAATGATATTGTTCGATAATTTCCACACTGTCAGGTCACCTTTCTTTGTAATGGGAACAAATATAGACCTCTTGCAGTCAGTTTGCCAGGTGGCTGTCCTCCAGATTTCTTGGCACAATTTGGTGAGGACTTCCAGGACAATGTCTGTTTGTTGAAAATGTCAGTTGGAATGCCATCAATTCCTAGGGCCACCTTGTTTTCTGCCAATTCTTTCAGAGCAGCTTGAACTTCCTCCTTCATTACCACAGGCTGTTGCTCATATGTTATTTCATGAAATTCTTCTCTGCCTGCCAAGTCCTTTTGGTGCAATGACTCTATATTCTTTCCATCTTCTTTTTAAATGCTTCTTAGATCTTTGCTGAAAACATCCTTAATTACTGCAACTTGAGGCTTGAATTTGTTCTTCAGTTCCCTTGGCTTTAGAAATGCTGAGAAAGTTTGACCCCTTTGATTTTTTTTGAACCTTAACATCAAGAAAACAAAGATTTTTCACCACTGGGCCAAATGGCAGCATTATGATAGATGGTGAAGAGATTGAGATTGTTAACAGCTTTAGTTTGCTTGGCTCCACAATCAACATTCTTGGTACCAGTAGCCAGGAAATTAAAAGATGAATTGCATTGTGAAAGTATGCTGTCAGAGACCTCTCCAAAGTACTGAAGAGCAACAATATCAATCTAGAGATTAAGGTACACCTGATCCAGGCCACATTTTTTGCAATTACGTGCTATGCATCAGAGAGTTGGACAATCACTAGATCTGAAAGAAGGATAATTGATGCCTTTGAGCTATAGTGCTGGAGAAGTGTATCAAATATACCATGGACCGCTAGGAGAACAAACAAGTTTGTCCTGGTGAGACCAGGCTTTTTTATTGAGGAAAGGATTCTGAAACTTCATCTAGCATACTTTGGACATGTAGAAAAGCAGGAGCAGTCCTTGGAGAGGGATGTTATGCCTGGGAGGGTGCAGGGACAGCCAAGAGAGGAAGACCCTTGATGAGGTGAATTGATGCAGTGACTGAGGTAATGGGAGTAAACGTGTTAGAGACAAATAAGATAGGTACAGGATAGAGTAGGGTTTAGGGAAATTGTATGCAAGGTCACTATGAGTCTCAGGTGACAAGACTGCACATAACAAGAACAACATATCTGTTTATAAAGCACCTAATCAATTATAACTAACAATTGTAACCTAATCAATTATAATAATAAGAGTACACTGTTGTTGTTGTTATGTGCTTTTGAGTTGCCTGAAATTCATAACTTGCATTCTCTTGCTTGCTCTTCTTTGTTGGTGGTGAGGTTTCTCTTTTGGTGCTGTTGATTCCATTTTATTTAATGCTTAGTCTAACCAATTCCCTTGTGTATCAGTGAAATTAGTTAATCTCCTTGTGGATAGGGTTGTTGTTGTTGTTGTTGTTGTTGTTGTTGTTAAATGCTGCCAAGTTGTAGACAACTCATAGCAACCCTATGAACGAAAGACCTGAACACTTCTAGAACTTTCATCGTTTCTCCATGTTCATAGTTTCCAGAGGCAAGCTATTTTGGAAGTGGATCCACTCCTTCTTCCAAGCTTGTTTTGATCAGGAAGCTCCACTAGACACTGTCCACCATGTGTAACCATTATCACATTTGACACATCAATGTCACAGTGTTTAGCATCACAGCAATCACAAGTTACCTCTGTACAACAAATGGATGGAGCAGTGCTATACCACTTAGAAGAATATTTGACTAAAAATAAACAAAACAAGGCCTGAGGGCTGCAGAATAAAATAACCCACCTCTGGCTTGGTAGCATAACTTTCTATCCACTAGGCCAACAGAGTTATCTCCATGACTCTATGACTCACAAAAATTTTATGAACAATAGATCTAACCCTTGCCGTATTCTATGCCATCCCCACAATCTGAGACATGCTTGAGCCCATTGTTACAGTCACCTTATCAGGCAATAATTTAAGAAGTATATGTGAGGTCTGAGGGGAGAAACGCTAATATTTTATGGTAAGTGTTTGTTAGTGTTTCATATAAACGTTAACAAATAGCTTGTTAAATCTAAGTCACAATTATGAAAGTTATTTCTCAAATCTTTATGAGTTCTTATATTACCAAATCCTTAATTGCTGAGTATTTTCGCTAAGAATCTTTTAACAGTCTAATTAGAGAGTTTCTTTAAAGTTTTTTTTTAATTGTTTTAAAACTTTATAAAGTAAACCCTATTATCCAACAAGTATAAGGATGCCACAAAAATGAGAAAACTGGTGTCATATCAAACCAAGATACCAAATCTCTAAATTTAACAATAGTCTAGTAGAATTTTTTATCATTAATTTTAATGAAAGTTTAGAGAGACTTTGGATTTCCATTCATTCACTGTTGCACTTTTTGCCCTGCCCAAACTCTCCACCCCCATTTGCTCTTCTCTTTGAAAAGTAAAAGAAAAATTCTTTCATTGTTATATAATCCCTTCCCCCAAGTCCACTCCACTAAGCAGCATTTGTTCTGGACTCCTGTCATGACCATAATACCTAATCATACAATTCCTAATCATATATCCCTTTAAAAAGGGATTTATGATTAGTAGAAATATTTTTAAGAATTTTTAAATGACCTGAAGTACTTGCTGCAGAGGGTCAAGGACTGCAGCCTCCAATGTGGATTGAGGCTCAAGGTCAAGAAGACAAAGATTCTCACCACTGGACCAATTGGCAGCATCAGGATGAATGGTGAAGAGACAGAGATTGTTCACAGCTTTAGTTTGCTTGGCTCCACAGTCAACATTCTTGGCACCAGTAACCAGGAAATTAAAAGGCATATTGCCATGGGAAAGTCTGCTGTTAGAGACCTCTCCAAAGTACTGAAGAGCAATGGTGTCTCTCTGGAGACTAAGGTATGTGTGATAAAGGCTATGGTCTTTGCTATCACTTGTTATGCATCAGTGAATTGGACAATGACCAAGGAGGACAGAAGGAGAATTGATGCCTTTGAGCTGTGGTGCTGGAGAAGAGAATTGAGAGTACCATGGACTGCTAGGAAACAAACAGATTCTTCCTGGAAAGGGTTAACCAGGTGGCTTCTTGAAAGCAAGGATTCTGAGGCTCCGTCTAACATACTTTGGACATGTTGTAAGGAGAGACTGGTCCTTGGAGAAGGACATCATGCTTGGGAGGGCAGAGGGACAGTGCAGGAGGGGAAGACCCTCTATGAGGTGGATTGATTCAGTGACTGGGGTAATTGGGATGGGAGTGTCAGAGACAGTGCAAATGGCATAGGACAGAGCAGAGTTTAGGGCTGTTGTACATAGGGTCGCTATGGGTCGCAAGCAACTTGCCGGCCCATAACAACAACAACATCTAAATTTATGTTAAGAAAGGAACAGAAGCTTTAGTTTATAACTCTTAAGATCTAAGAAACTTTTTGATAACCAAAAGAAACTTCCTGAAAGTTCTGTTTATTAAGTCAAGAGTCGAAGTCATTGCTGTTGAGATAGAAACAACTGATAACTAACAATACCATGGGTTTTTGGAGGCTGTAAATCACATGGGAGAAGATTTCCCATTGAGGTCCAAATTTATGCTGTACTAACTGATGATGTGTTTGTGTATATGAAACATATAAATCAAAAGAAAAAATTAAATAACCAAAATTACTTGATAATGGGATGCATAAACCTGTAGAGAACAGCAAACTTTTGTAAACTTTGAAATTATGAACCAATTGTTTCAGAAACTGTCAATTCATTTCATCGTTGCTCCTTTGCCTTCTCTGGGTGTCCACGTTAAAAACCATGCTGATTTAGTCTAGGAACTGATATTTCCTAATAATGTGTCAAAAATTCAAACATCTAAATCTCATCACCCTTACTATTTTATGTAAAAATATTTACATTATAACTGTATTTTTTAATTTATATTAGTTTATTTGCAATATTCAAATACATTATTTTTCAGACCAGATTCTTCCAGTTTCCCTCATCTTCCACTCATAAAATTGTACAATACCATGATTAATTCCCCCTTCCCCTATACATCATCATCCCTCTGCTTCCATTCTC
This sequence comes from Elephantulus edwardii, assembly GCF_000299155.1. NCBI lineage: Eukaryota > Metazoa > Chordata > Mammalia > Macroscelidea > Macroscelididae > Elephantulus > Elephantulus edwardii. The sequence goes on from NW_006399955.1 coordinate 826,809, forward strand.
CCCTGTCCATCCCCTGATCTCTTTGGATCTTCATTCTCATTCTATAATAATGGCTTGGGCTGGGATGTTGGCTTTTTTGTGTATTTTTTTAAATAATATTTGTCCATCACCCTAAGTTCTAAAGTACATTCTAACCTTATTTCTTCTAAGATTTATTTGTTCAGTCTCCTGGTAGTTGATGGTATGCTTAATGTTCTTTGGCAACACCAAAATCCAAATGCATTGATGCTTTTCTTTGTTCTTTTTCCATTGTCAAACAATTTCTCAACTGTCTGTAGGGAAATCGAAAAGACCATGGTTTGGCTCAAGACTGCCCTAGCTATCAAAATGAAAAAAAAAAAATCATCAAAGTTTAAGCATTACTGGCAGGATAATCAATATACAAAAGCCAGTTATATTTCTCAACAGCAACAAAGAAATCACAGGAAAAAGAAACTAGAAAAGAAACATATTTACAATAGCCAATCAAAAGATTAAATGCTTAGAAAGGAACCTAACTGGAAACACAAACCCAACTGGAAATTTTTGTAAGGAAAATTGTAAACACTGTTGTAAAAAAGAGTAAGTTGCTGTTGTTAAATGCCATCAAATTAAATAATACTCATACAACATGCCTCTGAAAACGTTATGAACTTTGATAAATGCTGGTTGTTCTAGAAAGGCCTCAGGCCTTTTGTTCATAGGGTTGCTATGAGTCATGCTCAACTTGATGGCAAACAACTATTGCCCCTGTGAGCAGATCTGAACCTTGTTTTTTTCTGTGCTGTCCTCATTACCTCTAACACATTTGAGCCCCTTGTGGTAGTCACTGTGTCAATCCATATCATTGAGGATCTTTCTCTCTTTAGTTGACCCTTTACATTTGCAATCATGATATAACTTCCTAAAGAATAGCTTCTCTTAGTAACATGCCCAAAATAAGTAAGATGAAGCTTCTTCACCATTGCCTGCAAGAAACATTCTGGATATACTTTTCCAAGACATATTTCTTTGCTCTTTTGACTGTCTGGGGGATATTTAGCACTCTTCTCCAGCACCACAACCTAGAGACATCAATACTTCTGTCATCCTTATTCATTGCCCAGCTCTCAGATGCATTTCAAGTTATTGAAAACATCATGGCCTAAGTCAGGTGCCTTAGTTTTCAATACAACATCATTGTTCTGGAATTACTTGGAGAGGTCTTTGAAAGTGAAGTTGCCCATTGCAATACATCTCCTGATCTCTTGACAGTCGGTACCAAGGTTCCTGATTGTGGATTTATGTAAGATGAAATTATTGACAATATCAATCTTTTCTCTATCATCATGATGCTGTCTATTGGTCCAGTGGTGAGGACTTATTTCTACTTTATGTTAAGATATAATCTCTAGTGAAGGCTGTAGTCTGATCTTTCACAGCAAGCCTTTCAAGTCAATAAGAGACCTACTGAAATGGAAAAATTTTCCCTGTTCATGGATAGAAAGACTCACAATTTTGAAAATCAAAATCCTATCAAAACAAATCTACACTTTCAAAACAATCCCAATACAGATAACCAGACTCATTTTTCAAGGAGACAGAAAAGGCAACTCATAGTTTTATTTAGAAAAGAAAGAGAACCTGAATAAGTGAAGATCTTCTGAAAAATAAATTTGTAGGCATCACACTCCCTGACATCAAATCTACTACAAAACCATCATAATCAAATAGGATGATAGAAGAAGTATTGATGTCTTTGAGTTGTAGTATTGAACATACCATGGACTGCTAGCAGAACAAACAGGTTTGTCCTGGAGAGGTTGAAACTAAACTGCTCCCTGGAGGCAAGGATTTTGAGGCTCTGGCTCACTTTGGGCATGTGACCAAAGTAAGGGACCAGTACTTGAAGAAGGATATCATCCTTGGAAGGATGAAAGGACAGTACAGGAAAGGAAGACCCAGGATGAAATGAAATGATTCAGAAACTGAAAAGACAGGATTAGGCCTGTCAGAGACAATAAGATTGTCTCAGAATATGACAGGATCCAGAGCTATTGTGCATAGGGTTGCAATGAGTCATGGGCAACTCAACAGCATATAACAACATCAACCTCTGGAATTCATTCCCCGCCCCCTAATCCCGGACTTTGTAGTGATATTTTGCTCTCTTTCTGAATGTTATCACTGATATTATCCCACAACTCATCTTATTTTCCATCATTGATGTGCAATGTCTCTAATTTATTCTTTTCTGTGTGTTTTCTATTTAAAATATTTTTATTACTATTACTAATAATTTTAATGAAAATTTACAGAGATTTTGGATTTCCATTCATTCACTGTTGTACTTTTTCTCTCTGCCTACCCCTCCCCTACCGTTCATTATTCTCTTTGAAAAGTAAAAGAAAAATTATTTCATTGTTATACAATTCCCTCCCCCCCACTATACAGCCTGTGTTCTAGACTCATGATGTTTCCAATTGGTCCAGTGGTGAGAATCTTTGTCTTCTTGACATTGAGCCTCAATGCATATTGATGGCTGCAGTCCTTGACCCTCTGCAGCAAGTGTTTCAGATCCTCCTCAGTTTCAGTGAGCAGGGTTGTGTCATCTGCATTACGCAGAATGTTGACAGATCTTCCACCTATCCTGACACCACAGTTCTCCTCATAGAGCCCAGCCTCCTGGATAATCTGCTCTGCATACAAGTTGAAAAGGTATGGAGACAGTACACATGCCTGGCATAGGCCCTTCCCAATTTTGAACCATACAGTGTGCCCCTGCTCTGTTCTAACAACTGTCTCTTGGTCCAAGTATAGGTTTCATATAAGAACGATCAAGTGTTCTGGGATTCCCACTCTTCTCAGAGTTTGTTATGATCCACACAGTCAAATGCCTTTGCATAGTCAATGAAACACAGATAGACATTTCTCTAGTATTCCCTGCTTTTAGCCAAGAACCATCTAATATTAGCTACAATGTCCCTAGTACCATGACCCTTTCTAAAAGACCAGATGAGTTTTGGGAGGTTATCAAGGGTATCATCCAGAAGAATGAAAACGGTCATAACAGACAGAGGAGGAAGTAAAGATTAACATGGATGTCAGAAGAAACTCTGAAAATTGCACTGGAGTGCAGAGAAGCCAAAGCACAAAGAAGAATTCAAGATACTAAGGAGCTGACCAGAAGATTTCAAAATGCAGGGTGGGATGACAAAATAAAATATTACAATGAAATGTGCAAGGAGCTGGAGTCAGAAAATCAAAAGGGCCAAACTCGCTCAGCATTTCTTAAGCTCAAGGAACTGAAGAACAAATTCAAACCTAGAGTTGCTATAATCAAGGACGCTTTAGGGAGAATATTAAATGATCCAGAAAGTATTAAAAGAAGAAGGAAAGAATATGCTGAGTCACTGTATTGAAAGGAATTGGCAGACACAGAAGAATTTAATGAAATAATTTATGAGCAGGAGCCTATGGCAATGAAGGAAGAAGTTCAGGCTTCGTTGAAAGAAATAGCAAAACATAAGGCCCCAGGAATATATGGTATACCAATTGACATATTTCAGCTAACAGATGCTGCCCTGGACATGCTCACCAGTTTGTGTCAAGAAATTTGGAGAACAACCACTTGTCCAACTGACTTGAAGAGATCTATATTTGTTCCCATCCTAAAGAAGGGTGACCCAACAGAGTGTGGAAACTATAGGACAATACCATTGATTTCACAAGCTAGTAAAATTCTACTGAAGATCATCCAAAAACAACTGGAACAGCATATCAGCAGAGCGGAGAACACATTCCTGAATTTCTTAAAAATTGTATTTGTATTTTTACCTTCCCTGATTTTAAAATATTCCATTTTTCATTTTTCAATTTAAGCAACTGCTTTTTGGAGTAGGTTTAGGTTTCACATAATCACAATTAAGAGTTCCAGGATTCCATTATTCTCTATGATGGCCATAACTTGTTATTATCCATACATGAAAAACTTTTGAATATTCAATAAAAAAAGTAAATGTCTTTGAATTCTCTGCCTTCAGCTATGATCCATTTGATGTAAACAATGATATCCTTTTTTGTATGGCCTTTTATTAAAATCCAGCTTGAATTTCTATCAATATCTATATCATATATCTATATCAGTATCTATACTGTTCCAATAATTTATAAATAATAATTAGGAAGATTTCACTTGCTTGTGACATTAATAGTATTAAACATTAACAAAAATCCTTAGCACTGGACTGATAGACAACATTGTGATATATGAATGGTAGCCTCCCCAATGATCTGTTCTGCATATAGATTGAAAATTTATCGAGAAAGGATTCTTCCATGACACGTTCTTTTCTTGATTTTTGAATCATGCAGTATTTCCCCTACTCTGTTCAATCAAAAGCTTTTTGGTATAGGTATAGATTGCACATGAGCACAAGCAAACATTCTGAGATATCCCTTCTTTTCAATGTCAGTCACAGTTTATTGTGACCCACAAAGTCAAATGCCTTGGCACTAGACCTAAATTAGTATCTGAAAATTAGTTAAATGAGTCTTTCAAAATACTAATATTAACAAAATATAACAAGTATTAGCAGCACTTTTTTGGGGGGGGGTAAGAAGACTGTCTATATACAAAAATGCTATGATTTCATTAATTGTGAAATTTCTGAATTAAATGAACAACATTGTTGTTAGATGTTGTTGAGTCGTTTCAACACGTAGGGATCCAATATACAACAGAATGAAAAAATGCTCAGTCTGTATCATCCTCAGAACAATTGTTTTTTGTGTCTGTTTTATCAAGTGCAATTACGATTTATTTCATTAAAGGCCCCTTATCTATTGCCCTCTCCTGAGAAATACTTGAACTATTTAAAATTTAGTTATACTATTGTTCTTTGTAAAGAGTGTCTGGCTATCTTTCTTCCACAACAGATCTATTCTTTATTGTGATAGTGTAATATATCCAGTATTCTTCATTTATAATAGAATTCAACTGCATACACTTTTCTTCAGTATTTGCTATTCTTTATCTTGCCTTTGCATGCATATATGGTGATTAAAAATATAGTGGTTTAATTAGGTACACATAGCCCTCAAAGTGACATGTTGGTTTTAAAAACTTTAAAGAGGTCTTTTGAAATATAGTTGTCCAATGCAATACATAATTTAATTTCTTGATTTGGGATCCAAGGAAAAGGGATATTTTTAAATAGTCAATTTTTTTCTTTATATCAAGTATTACCTTCCTGTCTAGTTGTGATTTATTTTTTCCTTTCTGCTGAGGTTTAACTCATATTCAAGATAGTAATCTTTGATCTTTGTCAATAAGTACCTCAAGTCCTGTTAATTTTCAGAAAGAAGGATGAATAATTTGCATATCATAAATCGTAAGAGACTTCTTACAGTCTTTTTTTAAACTTTATTATTATTTGTGTGTGTGCCATCAAATCAGATCTGACTGGTACTGGAGGCGATTGTCCCTCCTTCTCCAGAGGAGTATCCAGTGGATTTGAACCATATACCTCTGGGATTGCAGTGCAGCTTCTTGTCACTAGGCCACCAGATCTCCCTAAAGGCCACCAGAGCTCCCTTCTTCCAGTCTTGATGTGTTCTTAATACAGCCTAGAACCTAGGATTGCACCTAAGATTATAATAAACCCAGAACACAGATTAAATAATAATTGTGAAAAAATACAAAGATGGTGCAAATCCTTACTGATTTTAAATCATGCATTATTCCCACTTGAACTCTTTGCTCTTGATCTATATACAGTTTCCCCTCTAGAAAAATTATATGCTTAGAAATTCACACTCTTGAAAACTTATTATGCACACAGTATTTTACATAGTAAAGAAACCACAAATAACTGTCTTTCTAATGTTCTCAAGGTCCATCTTGAACAATGCTCTTACTTAATTATGATAAAATTCCAATTTCTCGTAGTTCCTTGCAATATATTGCATTTAAAAAATACATTCAGAAAGATATGGAATTTTCCCTTCAATTCTTTCAGTTTGAGAAATCAAGGTTTGTTCTTTCTTTTTGGTATCACAAGCCATTACAATACTTTATTTTCTTGATCTCTCATTTGAAATTTTCTGTTTAATGTCATTGTTTTAGCATTTCTTCCATACATTTTAATTACTCTATATTCAAGAGAAAATTTCAGAGTTACTTTTGGCATTTGTTTTGTTCTTTTGGGTTCCTCCCTATGTCTTTAATGATATTTTAATTTCATCAGTATATATTTGACTTTGATGTGATAAAACTAGATATTTCAGCATTTTTATTTGCTTATAACACAAATCAAAATGAGAACAGTTCCTAACATCCTTTAGTAATAAGACAGTAGTATACTTGAAGAAATAGTTTAAGAAAATCTAAACTGTTAAGTATAAAATATATTGTTTGCAGAGCAATATCATATGCATTTGTGAGATGAAATAGATTTATATCGCAGTTTTAATCAAACAAGTATGTGATTTATTATGCACATTCAAGGAAGACCTGTTACTATCATTCTCATTCAAGTATTTACACCTCCAACTAAAGACAAAAAGAAGGAAATGGAAAATTTATACCAACTTTTGCAGTCTGAAACTGATTGAACATAGTACAACCAGGATTCATTAATAATAATTGGTGACTGGAATGTTGGGAAAAGAAAGAAGGACTAGTAGTCAGAAAATCTGGATTTAATGTCAGATCTGGAGACAGAATGATAAAATTTTGCATAAACAATGATTTATTTATCACAAAAACTTTTTATAAAAATATTTAAAAGCCAACTATATGTTTGACGTGCAGGTGGTATAGCACTGGTCTGTGTGTTGCTGTACAGAGGTAACTCGTGGTTGCTGTGATGCTGAAGACTGTGACAGTGATGTGCCAATCGTGGTAATGGGCACCCACGGTGGACAGTGTTGGTTTGAGCTTCCCAACTAAAACAAGCCTGGAAGCAGGAGCGGCATCCACTTCCGAAATGGCTTGCCTCAGGAAACTCTATGTATGAACAGTGCTCAGGCTGTTCATTCATAGGGTCGCTATGAGTCTTCTACGACTCGACGGCATCAAACAACAACAACAACAACTATACAAATGGACCTCAAGTGATGGACTGAAGAGGCTCAGATATATTACATCTGTGGAAAGAATCATTAGAGAAGCTCATTATAAGCTGTGAACAAAAGGCCAGGTACTAACTGTGGAACCTACCATCAACTACTCCAAGGTGTAAGTACAAATGTAAGGTAAATATTATGAAAACAGTAGGGTTTAGGGCTGTTGTGCATAGGGTTGCTACGAGTCGGAAACGACTCGACGGCACATAACAACAACAACAATTATGAAAACAAATCTACAAGAACTAAAAGATGATCTTGGGTTGGTCCCATCTGAATTTAGAAAAGCATCTCAAGAACAGGTTTGCAGCACTGAATACTGAAGAACAAAGATCAAATGAACTATGGAATGATATCAAGAATATCATGCATGAAGAAAATAATAGGTGGTTTTGTATCTTTGTATCTTTGGTTTTCTATCTTCGTAGAGAGCGGAGAAAGAAAAGACCAGAAGAGATTCTAAATATGGTACCAAAAATTCGAGGAACAAAAACAAAGGAAAGAAATGAGGAAGTTTAAGAGTGGAAAAAAAATTCAACAGGCAGCTTATAAAGTCAAAGCAAAGTTTTATAAGGAAATATGTAAAGAGCTAGACTTAGAAAATCAAAAGGAAAGAGTTTACTTGGTATATTTTAAGGGGAAGAAACTGAAGAACAAATCCAAGCCTCAAAATACAATACTGAAAGATGGGCAAAATCATGAATGATCCAGGAAACAACAAAGGATGGAAGGAATTCACAGAGTTACTATACCAAAAAGAAATAGCTGGCACAGAACAATTTCAAGATGTAACAAAGGATCAAGAACCAATAGTAATAAAAGAGAAAGCTCAAGTTATTCTGAAGGAATTGACAACTGATGGCATACCAAATGACATTATTTTCATAAATAGATGCAGCCCTGGATATGTTCACCAGGTTGTCCCAAGAAATCTAAAGAACAGCTTCCTTTTCAACAGACCGTAAAATTTCAAAATTTATTCCCTTTCCCAAAACAAGGCTATCCAACAGAATGTGGAAATTATGAAACAATATCACTAATATTACATGTGAAGTTTACATGTAAACTTGCTGAACATTATCCCCAAAAGAACAGTAGAACAGTAGGTTGAGAGACCTTCCAGAAATTCAGTCTGGTTTTAGAAAAGGCTGTGGCACTGAGAACATCATCATTGATAATGTCAGATGGACTATGGCTGGAAGTAGAGAATATCAGGATGTTTATTTTGTTTTATTAATTGTGTAAATGCATTTAACAGTGTGGATCACAAAAAATTGTGGCTAACTTTGAGAAGACTGAGAATCCCAAACACTTAACCATGCTCAAGTAAAACCTGTACTTAAATCAGGATGCTGTTATTAAAACAGAGCAAACAAACACTACATGCTTCAAAATCAAGAAACGAGTGTGTCAGGGAAGTATTCTTCTCCATATCTTTTCAATCTATATGCTGAACAACATGATTATTTGAAAGGCTGGACTTTATGAAGTAGAATATGGCATTAGGATTGGAGGAAGAGGAGTCATTAATAACCCGTGTTATGCAGATGACACAACCTTGCTTGTTTAAACCAAGAGAACTTGAGTGTTTGTTGCAGTAAGGCAAGGCCTACAGCCTTCAATAAAAAATTCAACATCAAGAAACAAAGATAATTTTTTTTTTTTGTTTCCTTCTCTGAGTTTTCTTTGTTACTGTGGAGAAATCCCACTAATTTTTGGATAATGATATTATATCACGTCACTCTACTAAATTCGTCTACTAGCTTTAATAGTTTTTTGCCTGAGTCCTAGGGGTTTCCTGTGTACACTATCATATCATATGCATATAGTGATAATTTAATCAACTCCTTGATGATCTGGATGCCTTCTATTTCTTTCTTTTGTCATATTGCCCTAGCAGAACCCACATTACCTTAATACAGCAAATTGACTAAGAGTGGTGTATAAAGTAGAAGACTGTTCCTCCAAATATAACAACACTATTCCTACTTAGCATTGGTTAAGTGTCATCAAGTTGAGTAATCAAAGGGATCCCATGAAAAAAATATCTGAACTCTGTTCTCTAATTAACAACATTTATATATGATTATAGGGTTTATAGAGTTTCCAAAGGCATCAGTTTTAGGAAGTGGATGCCATTCCTGCTTCTAACCCTTAAGAATCTGGAAGCTCCTCCAATCACTGTTCATGATGCATAAACATTATGATATTTGACACAACTCTGCTGTTAGGGACCTCTCCAAAGTGCTGAAGAGCAATGGTATCTCTTTGGAGACTAAGGTGCTTCTGATACAGGCCATGGTCTTTGCAATCACCTGTTATGCATCAGAGAGTTGGACAATGACCAAGGAGGATAGAAGGAGAATTGATGCCTTTGAGCTGTGGTGCTGGAGAAGAGTATTGAGAATACCATGGACTGCTAGGAAAACAAACAGATTTGTCCTGGAAAGGGTTAAACCAGGTGGCTCCTTGGAGGCAAGGATTCTGAGGCTCCATCTAACATACTTTGGACATGTTGCGAGGAGAGACCGTATCTGTATCTAAGGACCTTAGAGAGGGACATCGTGCTTGGGAGGGTGGAGGGACAGCGCAGGAGAGGAAGGCCCTCTACGAGGTGGAAGGCCCTCTACGAGGTGGATTGATTCAGTGACTGGGATAATTGGGATGGGAGTGTCAGAGACAGTGTGATCGGCACAGGACAGAGCGGAGTTTAGGGCTGTTGTACATAGGGTCGCTATGAGTCGCAGGTGACTCAACAACACATAACAACAACAACAACATGGCACAGTGTTTAGCATTGCAGCTACTCCAACTTATTGACTACAGCAAATAAAATAAACTGCTGTGCCACTTAAAGAATGTTCACTCTAAAATTAATAAAAGGAGTTTTGAAGACACATTTTAGCCACTAGTTCTTTGTTGGCCAAAAGGGGTCAAAGGTCAGCTGACACCCACTTGTGGAGGGAAAAAACCCCACTGGTATCACAAATCAAACACAACCCCAAACTTTCCTTACATGACCCCCATCAAGAGGAGAGAAACCAACATACCTGTTATGAATTCCACTTGGTCATGACAAACTATTTTTTTATTTGCTTTTGTATTCTATTAGCTAGGATTTTGTTAAGGAGTTTTGTATCTATATTCATGAGAGAGATTGGTCTGTAGTTTTCTATTCTGGTAATATATTTGCCTGGTTTTAGTACTCCAGTTACACTTGCTTCATATAATGCTTCATATAATGACTCTGGGAGTGTTTCTTCTTTTTCAATTTTTAAAGATAATTTACGTAGAATTGGTAATAGATCCTCTCTGAATGTTTGGTAGAATCCACTCAGGTAGCCGTGGCAAAGTTTAACAGGACAGCAAATAATACATATTGGAGAGGATGTAGTGAGATAGGAACTCTTATACATTGTTGATAGGATTGTAAAATGGTACAACTACTCTGGAAAGTAGTTTGGTGTTCCTCAAAGAGCTGAACATAGAAATTCCATATGACCCACTATTCCACACCTTGGAATATACCCCTAGAGAATGAGAACTGAAGCATAAATGGAGATCTGTACACCAATGTTCATAGCAGCATTATTCACCATTGCAAGAATATGTCAGTAGCCCAAATGTCTAACCACAATTGAAAGGATTGCAAAACTATAGTGCATTCACATGATGGAATATTATGCAGCATGGAGGAATAATGGTTATGCGAATTACTATGTAACATTTTAGGGACTACAGAGCATCATGCTGAGTGAACTCAGTCCAATAAGAACAAATGTTTTATAAGACCATTACTATAGAATGAGTATGAGGATGCAAGGGGGGGTAGGAGTACAGCTTAGGGCTGAGGTTTGGGGTGGGTGAAGTGGAAGGGACATTAATCATAGAATCAATAATTACTATGAAATATCACCTCACCCCAGAAACATTAGCAAAGTTCAACAGAGCAGCAAACAACAAATGCTAGTGAGGTTGTGGAGAAATCGGAACCCTTTTTTACTGGTGATGGGAGTGTAAAATGGTGCAACCATTATGGAGGGCACTATGACACTTTCTCAAAGACTTAGAAACAGAAATACCATTAGACCCAGAAATTGCATTATTAGGAATACACCCTAAAGAAACTAGACCTTCCACCCAAACATATATATGCACACCCATGTTTGTTGCTTCATTGTTCACAATAGGAAAGAGATGGAAGCAACCCAAGTGCCCATCAACAAATGAATGGATAGAGAAGTTGTGGTATATTCACACAATGGAAATAGTGTGCAGCACTGAATAAGGAATTAGTAAAATATTATACAAAATAGTGACACTCGAAGACATTATGCTGAGTGAAGTATCTCAGTCTCAAAAGGACAAATCCTGCATAATTCCACTGTTATAAAACAGGACTGAGATTGGGGTTGGGGGGAAACGAAAAAAAAAAAAAAAAGAGAAGATGTATGATGAACACTGCATTTAAAAAGATGATATAATGAACTGTCTAAAGGAAATATATAATTACGTATCATTTGCATGACAACAGTCCAGAATTCAAGGTGTACAGCAAAGTGAACTGGGAGTGCAAAAGGAAGGGAAGATATTGTTCAATAGTGAATCTTTTTTTAAAGAGAAAGTGAACTGGGGGAGGAGGAGGGAGGAAACTGTAACAATGAATCAATGGAAATCCAAGCTTTCTGTAAACTTTCATTAAAATAAATCCTAAGCTCACACCACACAGTTTGATAACTGGTGGAGGTAGGGGAGGTGAAAGAATGGAAAGATCTGGTGTTAAAAAAAACCCCAATATATATATGAACTTTGTAAATAAACCATTTTTTTAAAAAAAGAAAGTAAACAGAGATCCACACCACTATGCCAACAGGCAATATCATGAAAAATTTAGAAAAGATTTAAGTAATTAGTGATTAGCTTTGTCTCTCATATTTTGGACATATTGTCAGGAGGAATTAATCTTTGGAGAAGAATATCATACTTGGAATGATAAAGGGTCAGCACAGGAGAGGAAGACTCTGTGTGAGACAAATTGACATAGTGACTGTGGTAATGGGTTCAGGTGTGTCAGAGATATTGAGGTTGATTCAGAATAGGGAAGGGTTCAGATTCATTGTTCATAGGATTGTTATGAGTTGTCATCCACTTGATGGCACATAACAAGATCAACAACATAACACAAAAGAAAAGAATGAAAGAGGATAGTAGCACATCCTTCACAATAACAACATATAAAAATAAAAGAAACCAGTAATAGAATAATATTCACACACCTACAAGAATTCAGAGAACTCATAAAAGAGTGATGTCATTGAAAATATCAAATGGATCCTGATAGAAAGTAGAGAATACCATAAAAATAATTACTTGTGTCTCATTGATGCCAAGAAGTTCATCAACAATCTGTTATGCAGATGACACAACCCTGATTGCTGAAACTGAGGAGGACCTGAAGTGCTTGCTACAGAGGGTCAAGGACTGCAGCCTTCAATATAGATTGAGGCTCAATATCAAAATTAGAAGTGATATATGATTGAGTATTATGGTTAGCACAGGAATCCAGAATTAAGGTTGCATAGAGAAGTGTACTTGGGGTGGAGGGTGGGGGGAAGGGACATGGGAATTGTATACTAAGGAAGGAATTTTTTTTTCTTTTTCTCTCTCCAAAGGGGGAAGCGAGCTGGTGGGGAGGGGTGGGAAGGGAGAAAATTGCGGCAATGAATGAATGGAAATCTAAAACCTCTGTAAAAAAAAAATTATTAAAAAAAAAAAAGAGACAAAGATTTTCACCACTGGACCAATTGGCAGCATCAGGATGGATGGTGAAGAGATTGAAATTGTTCACAATTTTGTTCTGCTTGGTTCCACAGTCAACACTCTTGGCACCAGCAGCCAGAAAATTAAAAGACGTATTTCAATGGGAAAGTCTGCTGTTAGGGACCTCTCCAAAGTACTGAAGAGCAATGTTATCTCTCTGAAGAACAATGTTATCTCTCTGGAGACTAAGGTGTGTCTGATACAGGCCATGGTCTTTGAAACCACTTGCTATGCATCAACGAGCTGGATAATGACTAAGGAGAATAGAAAGAGAATTGATGCCTTTGAGCTGTGGTGTTGGAGAAGAGTATTGAATGTACCATGGACTGCTACGAAAACTAACATGTTCACCCTGGAGAGGGTTAAACCAGATTGCTCGCTGGAGGCAAGGATTCTGAAGCTTCATCTGACATACTTTGGACATGTTACAAGGAGGGACCAGTCCTTGGAGGAAGATGTCATGCTTGAGAGGGACAGCGCAGGAGGGAAAGACCCTCTATCAGTTGGATTGATTCAGTGACTGGGACAAAAGTGTAGGTGTGTTGGAGACTGAGATTGGTACAAGATGGAACAGGGTTTAGGGCTGTTGTACATAGGGTCACCATGAGTTGCAAGCAACTTGATGGCATATAACAAAAAAAAAATACAGATAGCATTGAGAAGTATGATAATTCCATGACACTTAATTGTGGTCATATAAATCTGTATATAGATCAAGTAATAGTTGACCAAACAGAACAAAGGAACACTGTTGCTATGTTGTTGTTAGGTGGCATCAAGTCATGTACTACTCCTCATAGTGACCCTGTGAGCAGCGGATCTGAACTTTGTCCTATTTTGTACCATCTTTACATGTTCTGACACAGTAGACTCTGTTGTAGCAGTCATGTTAGTCCTCCTGGTTGAGGATCTCCCTCTCTCTTACACTTTTCCTCCACCCTCCCAAGCATCATGTCCCTCTCCAAGGAATATCCCCTCCTAGAAACATGCTTGAAATATTTGAAGTGAAACCTCAACATCCTCGCCTCCAAAGAGCGCTCTGGCTGCACCCTCTTACATTTATTTGTTCTTCTGGCAGTTCATGGGATGTTTAGTGCTCTTCTCCAACACAATAACTCAATGGTATCAATTCTTCTTCTGTCATCTCTATTCATTTTCCAGCTCTCAGATGCATAGCAAGTGATTGGAAAGACTGAATCAGATATAGCTTAGTCCTCAAACTGACATCCCGATTCCTCAATAATTTGGAGAGGCCCATAACTGCAGACTTTTCCTATGCAATACATCTCCAGATTGCCTGACTGGTGATACCAAGAGTGTTAATTGTGGATCCAAGTAAGATAAAGTTGTTGACCGTTTCAATCTCTTCTCCATCCACCATGATGTTGCATTATCAGTCCAGTGATGAAAATTTCGTTTTCTTAACATTGAGATACCATCCAAATTGAAGGCTGCAGTCCTTCATCCTCTTCAACAAGTGCCTCAAGTCCTCCTTACTTTCAGCAAACAAGGTTGTGTCATATGCATAACGATGGTTATTGATGAGTCTCCTTCAGATCCTGATGCCACATTCCTCTTCACAGAGTCCATCTTCTTGAGTAATTCGCCCAGCAAATAGATTCAATAGTAATGGTGAGAGCATATAACCCTGACACATTCCCTTATTAATTTTAAACCATACGGTATTCCCCTACTCTGTTCATATAACACCTTCCCGGTTCAGTTATGAGTTTCACATGAACACAATTAATTGCTCTGGGATTCCCATTCTTGACAATGTCAAATACAACTTGTTATTATCCACACAGTTAAAATGCCTTTGCTTTTTAAGTAAAGCACAGACAATCTTCTGGTATTCTCTACTTTCAGCCAGGATCCATTTGACATCAGCAGTGATGTTCCTGGTGCCATGGCCTCTTCTAAATTCTTCTTAAACTTCTGGCACTTACCTATATATGTACTGTTCTAGCCAACTTTTAAATGATCTTCATCAATATTTTGCTTGCACATAATATTGATGATATTATTTGATAGTTTCCACATTCAGTTGGATCACCGTTTTTGAGTATGGTAACAAATATGGACCTCTTTCAATTTGTTGGCCAGAGAGCTGTCCTCCAAATTTCCTAGCATAAACTGGTGCTTGTATCTGATCTGCTAGTAATTAGAGTTACATATAAAATTCACAGTTTTTTTGTGTTTGAAGAACACATTGTTCTGATTGGTACAGAACATGTCTGTCAGTTTGCTGGACTGAGATGACGTGTGGGTTACAGTGATACTGAAAGCTGTGCTTACTGGTATGTCAAATGTCATAAGGGATAAGCATGATGGCAGGTCTTAGTAGTAGGAAGCATGATTAACCATCCCCTTCTAAAATAATAATATTAATATTAATAATAATAATAATAATAAGCCTTTGAAAACCCTATGAACAGTAGAAGAATGCAGATAGATATAGTAGTGTGGGGGTAGAATACAGATTGGGAGGTAGTTGAAATTAGGAAAAACTCTGACAAACATAATTTAATAATTGGAATATGGATTGTACATAGCTTGAAACTGGAAATTGTGAAAAAATGAAATGGAACATATGAAAATTGGCATACTAGGCATTATTGAAACCAGATGAACCAGTTTTGGCTACTTTGAATCAGATAATTATATGGTATACTATGCTTGGAACTAAAAACTGAAGGATGTTGCTGCAGTCGTAGTTGTTGTTGTTATGTGCACTTGCAACTCATAATGACCCTATGTACAAGAGCCATAAACACTGCCCTATCCTTGCCAATATTGCCGTCTCCAACACACTCATTCCCACCATCCCAATCACAGAATCAATCCATCTCATCAAGTCTTCCTCTCCTGTGCCAAATCTCCACTCTCCCAAACATGATGTCCCTCTCCAAGGACTAGTTTCTTCTTGGAACATGCCCCAAATATATAAGATGAAGCTTCAGAATCCTTGACTCCAAGGAGGAACCCAGCTTCACCCTCTCCAGGACAAACGTGTTTGTTCTTCTAGCAGTCCATGGTATATTCACCACTCTTCTCCAGCACCACAGCTCAAAGTCATCAATTCTTTTTCTGTTATCCCTAGGCACTGTCCAACTCTCAGATGCATAGCATATAATTGCAAAGACTATAGCCTGGATCAGGCGCACCTTAGTCTCCAGCTTGACGTCATTGTTCTTCAATACTCTAAAGAGGACCCTGACAGTTGACTTTTCCAAGTAAATTCTTCTCTTGATTTCCTAGGTGCTGGTACCAAGAGTGTTGACTGTGGAGCCAAGTAAACTAAAACTGTTAACAATCTCAATCTCTTCACCATCCATACTGATGCTGCCAATTAGCCCAATGGTGAGAATCTTTGTCTTCTTGATGTTGAGCTTCAATTCATATTGAAGGCTGTGGTCCTTGACCTTCTGCAGCCATAGTAGTCAATTTCAAGTTCCATCCTTAAATACAATGACATGTTGTAATTATGTGTCTCCAAGTCAACTATGCCTCATAGTGAACCTATAAACAAAACATCTAAATGCTGTTCTATCCTGTGCTATTCTCACACCTCCTGACACACAAGACCTCACTGTGGCAGTCACTGTGTCAATCCACCTGGTTGAGGGACTTCCTCTCCTTCACCAACCCTCCATCTTCCCTACCATCATGTCCTTCTCTAATGAATAATCTCTTGGAGAAACATGTCAAAAATAATTGAAGTGAAGCCTCATAATTCTTGTCTCCAAAGAGCACTCTGGCTGGACCTACTCCAAGACATATCTGTTTATCCTTTTGGCAGTCCATGGGATGTTCAGTGCTCTTCTCCAATACTACAGCTCAAAGGCAACAATTCTTTTTTATGACATCCTTATTCATTGTTAAGCTCTCATGTCCATAGCAAGTGATCAGAAAGATTATGGCCTGAGTCAGAAACACCTAAGTCCTCAAACCAACATCATTACTTCTCAATAATTTGGAGAGGTCCCTATCTACAGATTTTCCCAGTGAAATGTCTCCTTATTTGCTGACTGCTGGTACCAATGGTTTGAATTGTGGATTCAAGCAAAATGAAGCTTTTTTCAGTCTCAATGTCCTCTTCATACACATGTCTCTAGAAACTCTATGAACTTAAATAAATGTCAATAGTTGTAAAGGAGTTTCAAGATTTTTGTTCATGGGGTCACTATGAGTCATGATCGACTCAAATGCAATCAACAACAACAACATTAATCAAGTGGTAAGAATCCTTGTGAGAGAATATTATCCATAATCACACAAAGAAGGTCCATTATCACGACAATTATTCAAATATACGCTCCTATATTTAAAGTCAAAGAAGAAGAAATAGAACCTTGTTCCCAACTCTTGCAGTCTGAAATTTACCAAGCATATAATCAAGATAAGTTAATGATAATTGGTGACTGGAATGCAAAAGTTGCAACAGTGAAGAAGGAACAAAAATTGTAAAATATGGACTTGGTGATAGACATGAAACTGTAAATAGATTGATTGCACTTTGTATTGTCAATGATAAATGCACATGTTGTTGTTGTTGTTATGTGCCATTGAGTCGTTTGTGACTCATAGCCACCCTATGTACAACAGCCCTAAACCCTGCTCTATCCTGTGGCAATCGCACTGCCTCTGACACACCCATACCTATTACCCCAGTCACTGAATCAATCCACCTCATAGAGGGTTTTCCCCTCCTACACTGTCCCTCCACCCTCCCAGCATGTTGTCTCTCTCCAAGGACCTGTCCCTCCTTACAACATGTCCAAAATATGTCAGACAAAGCCCCAGAATCCTTGCCTCCAAGGAATAGTCTGGTTTAATCCTCTCCAGGATGAATCTGTTTGTTTTCCTGGCAGTCCAGGGTACATTCAGTACTCTTCTCCAGCACCACAGCTCAAAGGTATCAATGCTCCTTCTATCCTCCCTAGTCATTGTCCAACTCTCTGATGCATATCAAATGATTGCAAAGACCATGGCCTGTATCAGGCACACCTTAGTTTCCAGAGAGAAACCTTTGTTCTTAAGTACTTTAGAGAAGCCCTTAACAGCAGACTTTCTCATCACAATACGTTTTTTGATTTCCTGGCTGCTGGTACCAAGAGTGTTGACCTTGGAGTCTAGCAAACTGATGCTGTGAACAATCTCAATCTCTTCACCATCCATCCTGATGCTATCAATTGGTCCAGTGGTGAGAATCCTTGTCTTCTTGACATTGAGCCTCAGTCCATACTGAAGGCTGAAATCCTTGACCCTCTGCAGCAAGTGCATGAGGTCCTCCTCAGTTTCAGCAAGCAGGGTTGTATCATCTGTGTAACGCAGACTGTTAATAGATCTTCCACCAATCCTGATGCCACAATTCTGCTCATAGAGACCAGCCTCCCAGATAATCTGCTCTACATATAGGTTGAAAAGGTATGGATATAGGACACATCCCTGGCACATACCCTTCCAGTTTTGAACCATGTAGTGCTGCCCTGCTCTGTTCTGACGACTGCCTCTTGGTCCAAGTATAGGTTTCACATTAGCACGATTAAATGTTCTGGGATTCTCATTCTTCTGAGTCAGTTTGTTATGATCCACACAGTCAAATGCCTTTGTATAATCAATGAAACACAGATAGACATTCTTCTGGTAATCCCTTCTTTCAGCTAAGATCTGTCTAACACCAGCTACAATGTCCCTAGTACCA
Organism: Elephantulus edwardii; assembly: GCF_000299155.1. Classification (NCBI taxonomy): domain Eukaryota; kingdom Metazoa; phylum Chordata; class Mammalia; order Macroscelidea; family Macroscelididae; genus Elephantulus; species Elephantulus edwardii. The sequence continues at coordinate 845,422 of NW_006399955.1, forward strand.
AGACCCCTTCTAAACCCAGCCTGGACTTCTGGCAATTCTCTGCTGATGTGCTGTTGCAGTCGTTTTTGGATAATCTTCAGTAGAATCTTGCTTGCATGTGAAATCAATGATATCGTTCTGTAGTTTCCACACTCTTTTAGGTCATCACCCTTCTTTGGAATGGGAACAAAAATAGATCTCTTCCAGTCAGTTGGCCAAGTGGTTGTTCTCCAGATTTCTTGGCACAACTTAGTGAGCACATCCAGGGCATCATCTGTTAGCTGAAATATGTCAATTGGTATACCATCTATTCCTGGGGCCTAATTTTTTACTATTTCCTTTAAAGCAGCTTGAACTTCTTCCTTCATCACCACAGGCTCTTGCTCAAATGTTATTTCACTAAATTCTTCTGTATCTGCTAATTCATTTTTATACAATGACTCATAATATTCCTTCCATCTTTTTAAAAAAGATACAAACAACAGCTTTTCACATGGATCTCTTCTGATAGGCTGCGTAGGAACGAGACTGACTACGTCTGTGGAAGAAATAGTTGGAAATGTTCAATATTTGCAGTCAAAAGTAGGCCAGGGTTGGACTGTGAGTTTGATAATCAATTACCCATATGCAAATTCAAATTGAGGCAGAAGAAAATTAAAATAAGTTCACAGGAACCACGATATGATCTTGAAATATTCCATTTAAATTTCAAGATCGTCTTAGGGATAGGTTTGAGGCATTGAAAACTAATAATTGAAGATCAGATGAGTTGTGAATGATACCAAAGTTATCATTCATGAAGAGTGAAAAAGGTCATTACAAAGACAGTTGTTGTTGCTGTTGTTGTTATGTGCCATCGAGTCGTTTGCAACTCATCTCGACCCTACTTAAAACAGTCCTAAACTCTGCTCTGTGCTGTGCCAATTGTACTGTCTCCAACATAACCTTCCTTATTACCCCAGTCACTGAATAAATCCACCTCATAGAGGGCCTTACCCTCTTGTGCTGTCCCTCCACCCTACCAAGCACGATGTCCCTGTCCAAGAACAGGTCCTTCCTTACAACATGTCCAAAGTATGTTAGATGGAGCCCCAGAATCCTTGTCTCCAAGGAACTGCCTGGTTTAACCTTTTCCAGGATGAATCTGTTTGCTTTCCTGGCAGTCCATGGTACCCTCAGTACTCTTCTCCAGCACCACAGCTCAAAGGCATCAATTCTCCTTCTAGCCTTCTTAGTCACTGCCCAACTCCCTGATGCATAACAAGTGATAGCAAAGACCATGGCATGTATCAGATGCACCTTAGTCTCCAAAGAGACACCATTGCTCTTCAGTACTTTGAAGAGGTCCCTAACAGCAGACTTTCCCGTGGCAATACATCTTCTAATTTCCTGACTACTCGTGCTGAGAGTGTTTACTGTGGAGCCAAGCAAACTAAAGCTGTGAACAATCTCACACAACCTTGACTGCAGAAAGTGAAGAAAACTTGACACTTTTTTTTTTTAATTTAGGTTGTTTATTTTTCATTTCAACAAACATCTACAGAGATTTTGGGATTGCATTCATTCATTGTTGCACCCTTCTCCCCGCACAAACCCACTCTTAATGCACAGAATCAAAGACTACACACTTCAACATAGTTGGATTTCAACATCAAGGAAACAAAATTATTTTCCACTGGACCAATAGATAGCATAATGAAATTTAAAGAAACTATTGAAATTTTCAATTCTTTTTAGTTTACATGTATTAAAAATCAACAACTATTGAAGTGGCAGTGAAGAAATCAAAAGACATGTTATATGAGGCAAATCTACAATTAACAATCTCTAAAAAGTTCTGAATAGCAAGAATATCAATTTGAGAAGTAAAAGGCTTCTGACTTAAGTCATGGTATTATCATTTTTTTTTCTTGTTGTGTACTGTCAAGTCTGATCTGACTGGCAGTGGAGGAGATTGCCCCTCCTTCTCCAGTGGAGCATCTGGTGGATGGATTTGAACCATATGTCTTAGGGATTGCAGCACAGCTTGTTGCCACTAGGCCACCAGAGTTCACTAAACCATGAAATTTTCAATTGTTTCAGGTGGATATGGAATTTGAACAATAAACAATGAATAAGGAATATTGAAGAAGATCTATTGCCTTTGAGTGTGATGTTGATGAAAAGTAATGAACATACCATTTAAAAGGAGTAGATACAGCATGTGGTTGGCTGACTCAGCTTCTACTCAATTCATAGAAGGTAACTGTCCCCACTAATAATATCTATCCTATCAAACAAATAGTTCCATGTTCGGACATGAAACCTCACATAGTACTGCACCTATTTCTACTAATCATTTGGTCCAGTTTTGCTTGAAACTTGACTCTCAGAGTCTACTCACAGTTGTGCGAAAGTAAATTGGGGATTGGAAGGGGCAAAGAATATCAAACAATGCAAGTCCATATTTGGTCCAGTAATCCCAAATCAGATTAATAAGGCATAATTCCTCAATTAGTGAAAGTCCAGGTTCAAATTGGCAGCACAAATGCACATTTGTTTCTTCAGTAATCCACAGGCAACTTGATGGTTCATTACAAGTCAGCTTTTCAGTCAATCATCCAGCAAGCAAAACTTTTAAACTATATATATATAGCTCTACCTGCAAGGTTCCTCTGGTTGCACTGTGCTCTAGAATGTTGATAGCACTGGCAAAGTCTCTTAACCCTCTGCCAGTTTCTTCTTCCTCTCTCCACTACCATCTCTCACAGTGTGGAATTTGCTCCCAGCTTCTGCTGATATGCAAGGCCATATTTCCACAATTAATGTAGCTGGAGACCCTGCCATCAACACAGTTTAATGCAATATTCACGTTTTCTGACACCACAACCATGGACTGTCAAATAATAAACAAATCTGTCTTGGAGGAAGTGCAGTCAAGGTGCTTCTTAGATGTAAGGATGGAGAAATTTTATTTTACATATTTTGGGCATTTTATCAAGAGGTGTAAGCCTTTGGAAATAGACATTATGGTGGGAAAAGAAGAAATTCAGCAAAAGAATTGAAGACTCTAAGAAAGACAGAATTATACAGTCTGTAGTGATGGATTTATTTATGTTGGGAATTATGAGGGTGGCACAAGGTTAGGTAAAACATCAATATGTTGTTCATAGGGTTGCTATGACTTGTAGTATGATCCACAGCCATACCTAACTTGATGATACCTAACACCAACACCCCAACACCGCCACCGTAAGGAAAACCAGTTGCGATATCTATTATTCACATTTACACAATAACCAATAATGCCAAAGATTAAAATGTTAAGTATTTTTACCAAACTTCATAGTTTGTTACAACATGAAATCCTAATGCATTCATAATTAGCAGTGATCAAATATGGAAATTGGAAACAAAGAAGAATGGTATTGCTGTTGTTGTTATGTGCCGTTCAGTCACTTGCAACTTATAGCAACGCTATGTACAACAGCCCTAAACTGCTCTGTCCTGGGCCAGTCTCACTGTTTCTGACACACGCACCCTGATTACACCAGTCACTGAATCAACCCACCTCATAGAGGGCCTTCCCCTACTGCGCTCTCCCTCCACACTCCCAAACAGGATTTCCTTCTCCAAGGACAGGTCCCTCCTTACAACATGTCCAAAGTATGTCAGACAAAGCCTCAGAATCCTTGCCTCCAAGGAGCTGCCCAGTTTAACCCTCTCCAGGATAAAACTGTTTTATTAACAGTCCATGGTATACTGAATACTCTTCTTCAGCATCACAGCTCAAAGGCATTATTCTCCTTCTGTCCTCCCTAGTCATTGTCCAACTCTCTGACACATAACAAGTGATTGCAAAGACCATGGCCTGTATCAGATGCACCTTAGTCTCCAAAGAGACACCATTGTACTTTAGTACTTTGGAGAGCCCCCTAATAGCAGACTTTCCAATGGCAATACATCTTTTAATTTCCTGGCTGCTGGTGCCAAGAGTGTTAACTGTGGAGCCAAGCAAACGAAAACTTAACAATCTCAATCTCTTCACCATCCATCCTGATGCTGCCAATTGGTCCAGTGGTGAGAATCTTTGTCTTCTTGATATTGAACCTCAATCCATATTGAACGCTTCAATCCTTGGTCCTCTGCAACAAGCGCTTCAGGTCCTCCTCAGTTTCAGCAAGCAGAGTTGTGTCATCTGCATAACACAGATGGTTGATAGATCTTCTTCCAATCCTGACTCTGAATTTCTCTTCAGAGAGCCCAGCCTCCTGGATGATCTGTTCTGCATACAGGTTGAAAGGCATAGGGACAGGACACATCCCTGGTGTATGCCCTTTGTAATTTTGAACCATGCAGTGTTTCCTTGCTCTGTTTTGATGACTGCCTTCTGGTCCAAGTATAGGTTTCGCATTAACACGATCAAGTGTTCTGGGATTCCCATTCTTCTCAGAGTCAGCCACAGTTTGTTATGATCCACACAGTCAAACGCCTTTACATAGTCAATGAAACACAGATAGACATTCTTCTGGTATTCCCTGCTTTCAGCTAAGATCCATCTAACATTAGCTACAATATCCCTAGTACCACGTCCCCTTTTAAACCCAGCCTGGACTTCTAGCAGTTCTCTGCTGATATGCTGTTCCAGTTGTTTTTGGATAATCTTTAGTAGAATGTTGCTTGCATGTAAAATCAACGATACTGTTCTGTAGTTTTCACACTCTGTTGGGTCACCCTTCTTTGGAATTGGATACTGAAATAAAATTAAGTACATCTGTGAAAGACAAAATGGGCAAACTTGATCTTCAGTCAGAGTAAGGTCATGGACTATCTTAAAATAGACCACCAAGTACTCATGCACAAACTCATGATGAAGCTAAAAGAAGGGTGGAGGGGAGTAACTATTTCTTTGAAGCACAATATTGAGCACTGTTGTTGTTGTTATGTGCTATTGAGTCACCTGTGACTCATAGCGATCCTTTGTACAATAGCCCTAAACCCTACTCTAACCCTTGCCAATCTTATTGTCTCTGACACATCTATCCCCGTTACCCCAGTCATTGAATCAATCCATCTCATGTAGGGTCTTCCTTTCCTGCACTGTCCCTCTATCCTCCCATGCATGACATTCCTTTCCAAGGACTGATCCCACTTTGCAGCTTGTCCAAAGTATGTCAGATGAAGTTTCAGAATCCTTACCTCCAAGGATTAGCCTGGATTCACCTTTTCCAGAACGAACTATTTTCTTCTCCTAGCAGTCCATGGTATATTCAATACTCTTTTCTAGTACCACAGCTCAGAAGCATCAACTCTCCTACTAACATCCCTAGTTATTGTCCAGCTTTCTGATGCATAGCAAGTATTTGCAAAGAGTATGGCCTATGACAACATTGCTCTTCAGTACTTTGGAGAGGTCTCTAACACCAGATTTTCCCAATGTGATTCATCTTTTAATTTCCTGGTTGCTGGTACCAAGAGTGTTCATTGTAGAGCCAAGCAAATTGAAGCTGTCAACAACCTCAATCTCTTCACCATCTATTATGATGCTGCCAATTGGCCCAGTGGTGAGAAATTTTGTTTTCTTGATGTTGAGCTACAATCCATATTGAAGGCTGCAGTCCTTGACCTTCTGCAGCAAGCATTTCATGTCCTCCTCAGTTTCAGCAAGCAGGGTTATGTCATCTCCATAACAAAGACTGTTAATGAGTCTACTTCCAAACCTGATGCCACATTTCTCCTCATAGAGCCCAGCCTCCTGGATAATCTGTTCCGTATATAGATGGAAAAGATATGGAGATAAGGCACATCTTTGATGCACACCCTTCCCGATTTTTAACCATACAGTGTTTCCTTGCTCTGTTCTGAAGACTGCCTTCTGGTCCAAGTATAATCAACATGAATTTAAAGTCTTTTTCAGTAGTACAGTTGATGCACAGAACCTTAACAATTGAAAACAAATAAGATTGTGGAATAATATCAATGCACATAAACAACATGAAAGGTTATTAAAAATAAAAGATGCAATATGAAATACTATAATTTATTTCCAAATACAATGTTTACAATTGTATGTTAATTCTATGAAGGAATCTTCAGTTCAATTAAAAAATACGTTCTTTTTGAATTCACATGTATATTGCTTCATGAATGAAGAAGTTATTTTTTGAACAATATTTGCAGTTCTACTAACTCTTACAGATTTTCACATCCTTTCATTTTAAAGTTGTTGTTGTTAGATGCTACTGAATCAAGTACAAGTTATAACACTCATATGAGCAACAGATTTGAATTCTATCCTATCCTGTGTCATTCTTATTATTTCTGACACACTTGAGCTTATTTTCCAGTCACTGTGTCAATCCACCTCATAGAGGGCCTTCCTCTCATTTACTGACACCCACATACACACACACATACACACTTTACCTAGCATGATGTTCCTTTCTAAAGAATAGCTTCTTCTTGCACCGTGACACAATATGTGATATGAAGCATTGACATTCTTGTCCCCAAGGAACATTCAGGTTGTACTTTTTCTAAGGCATATCTGCTTGTTCTTTTGGCAGTCCATGGGGTATGAGAGATAGATATGTCATATATCTAGCTCGGGCGGATGAAATCTATCATTGTTAAATTGTTGTTGTTAGGTTTCGTCAAGTCAAGTATGACTCATAGAGACCCTATGAACAAAACATGAACCCTGTTCTATTCTGTGCCATGCTCACACTTCCTGACAAACAACAATCTATTGCAGCAGTCATCATGTCAATCCACCTGGCTGAGGGTCTTTCTCTCTTTCGCTGACCTTCCATCCTTCCCAGCATCATATCTTTCTCCAACAAATGCACTTTCCTAGTAACATGCCAAAATATGTGAAGTGAAGACTCATCACTCTTGCCTCCAAACAACACTCTGGCTGTTCCCTTTCCAAGATGGTAGGATGTTCAGTACTCTTCTCCAACACCACAAATCAAAGGCAGTAATTCTTTTTTTCTGCCATCCTTATTCAATATTAAGCTCTCAGATGCATAGAAAGTTATCACAAAGACTATGGCCTGACTCAGACACCCCTTAGTACTCAACATTATATCATTACTCCTCAATAATTTGGTGAGGTCCCTGTTTTTTTTTTTTCTAGTGCAATGCCTCTCCTTATTTCCTGACTGGTGGTACCAAGGGCGTTTATTGTGAATCCAAGCAAGATGAAGTTGTTGATCATTTCAATCTCCTCTCCATACATCCTGACACTGCCTACCAGTCCAGTGGTAAAAAAATCTTTGTTTTCTTGATATTTAGATGTAATCCATACTGAAGGCTTCGTTCCTTAATCTACTGTAAGAAGTGTTTCAAGTCTTCCTCACTTTCAGCAAGTAATGTGTCATCTGCGTAACATAGGTTATTGTTGAATTTCCTTCCAGTCCTGATGCCACACTCTCTTTATAGAGTGTTCATATGGGCTTGGTGATAGAAATGAGGCTGTAAATAGAATGATTAAATTGTGTATTTACAATTATTTATTCATTGCAAACACCTTTTTTAAGAGATACAAAAGGTAAAAAAAAATTGGAAGGGAAAAAAATGGCTATCAGAAGGGGTTTTAAAGATTGCCCTAGAGTGTTGAGAAGCCAAAACCAAGGAAAATATGTCAAAGTGAAAGAGCTGAACAGAAGATGATTTCAAAGGGCAGCTCAGGAGGACAAAGTATTCTAAATCATTGTTATATAGAAATACATAAAATGCACTTTATAGAAACAGATTGTCTTCTTTTTAATTGTGATTGCTTAATTAATTAGTAGGATTCTTTGTCTGTTAATGATCCCTGAACAGATCTTTCTTGACAATTCACATTACATGTGTTCTCGTTGCTGTAGAGTCAGAACTGACTCAGTTTCCGAGACTAGTTGTAAATCTGATGGAAGAAGATTGTTCATCTTACTTTTACGGACCTATGGGTTAGTTCAAACCCTCAGAGGGGCTTTTAGGTTAGCAGCAAATCTCCTTATGGACTATGCTGTTAACACTCCTTAGACATGTAGTTATTTTTAAGCCATTGGGAATATAAGATTATTGGGAATAATCAATTATCCTAATTGATCTGAGTTTTGAAAAGTAGTTTTGCTTATAAAAGAATTTTCCATTTAATTCATTAATGTGGATATCAGAAGTCATGATAATTGGCTTTTCTTGCCCCCTCTAGGAGAATGATTTCTAGTTACCTTAACTACTGATAAATGGTCTTTATAATCATCAACAGCTGTAGGATCAATTTAAGAAAGTGTTCTCTAACTAAGGGGCAGCAAAACAAATGTATTATTTTAGACCACGCCTCCTGGAGGATGAGAAGTTGTCTAGATCAGGAAATCTTATACAGTGAACTAAGAACTCGGCGGCATCCAGCCTGACCCATTGCTCACCAGATTCTAAAAAAAAAAAAATTAGCCTGCCTAACTACAGTCACATCAATCATTCCCCTGATGGGTCTGAGTCTCTGGAGAACCTTCTAGTAAATCACTGATCCCAAAGGCCATAGAGGAATTGGTGAACTGAGCTACAGAGAAAGTTTTTAATGTAAGAAATTATGGACTTCTACAGCTGATTAAAAATATGGGAATACATTGACCTGAGACTTCTCTTAAATAGTCTGCTATTAATCTTAGATTAATCTTAGCAGAATGAATAATAAAAATAACTAATCTTTCATGTTAAGGATTGGGTAAATATTTTATAACTTATGTATGTAAATTGGAGGTACTGAAATAATTGAGATTATATAGGAGTTCTCAATTACGTGCTATGTATCAGAGAATTGGACAATGAATAGGGATGATAGAAAGATAATTGATGCCTTTGAGCTGTTGTGCTGGAGAAGAGTGCTGAATATACCATGGGTTGCTAGGAGAACAAACAGGTTTGTCCTGGAGAGGGTGAAGCCAGTATGTTCCCTGGAGTCAAGGATTCTGAAGCTTCGTCTGACATACTTTGGGCATGTTGCAAAGAGGGACTGGTCCTTGGAGAGGAACATCATGTTTGGCAGAGCGGAGGGACAGTGCAGGGGAGGAAGACACTCGATGAGATGGATCAATTCTGTGAGTGGAGTGGTGGGAATGAGTGTGTTTGAGACGCTGAGGTTGGCACAGGATAGAACGGCTAATTTCGGGCTCTTGTACGTAGGGTCACTATGAGTCACAAGCAACTCGATGGCCCATAACAACAACAACAACAACAACAACAACAACTAGGAGTTCTGACTCCTGGCATTGTAGAAGCTTAAAAGTTATATTTTTAATAGGAATAAGCATTTTTGCACATGTAACTCCAATTATAAATGGAAGGGTTGTGCTTATTTATGTTATTTTGTATAAAATGCTGAGTAGTAAAAGAGAATAAGCTTACAAATATCTGCACAAAATATTTAAAAAAATGAACAAAATTTTGGCCAGCATTGATTCAAGATAGTAGGAGTCTGTTAGTTGAAGGAGACTGTTCAATAAATGAGTTGAAGAGTCAAATCAACATAGCTAAAAGGCAATTTGGGCCATCACTACATTGAATCAATCAACTCTCTGAAAAGTGATCGATCAATTACACTAGTTTGTACAGTATCACCCTTTGTCTCCTGATGATTTAGAAGCATAAGAGGACAAAATGGCCAGGGGCAATCTTGGCATTCAATTTAATGTGACCATGACTCTATTCCCTGGTGAAAACATTTCTCTTTAGAAACTAGAAATTGCTGAGTTCAATATTACAGGAATAGAAAATTTAAAAGAATAAATACTTCAGGAGTTAATTTTATTTTATAATAAAACTTACATTTTGTCCTTAATTGTGGAATCTATGAATACTAACTGTGAGAAAAAGACCATCATCTACTGACCACCAATTTAAGGCACATATATAGGACTATTAAGAATGCATTGCAACTCTGCAGAAAGTTTTTCCCCCTTAGGTAGTTCTATTGTTGTTGTTATTATTATTATTATGATTATTATTATTATTAGTGTACTGTCAAATCGGATCTGACTGGTACAGGAGGCAATTGTTCCTTCTTCTTCAGCAGAGCATCTGGTGGATTTGAACCATGCATCTCTGGGATTGCAGTGCAGCTTCTTGCTACTAGGTCACCAGAGCTCGCCATCTTAGGTTGTTCTATAATTAACAATATAACAGGTTTTCCAACACAATGTCATGGTTTATGAAAGGTACCTAGATAAATGACAGTGCATGAGTAAGTTTGAGGACTGTGTTGCAATGTTGTTAAGTGTCATCGAGTTGAACGTGACTCATAGTGACTCTATGAACATTAACTTCATATACATATAAAAAAATTGTCCCTTGATGGGTAGAGGTGCTGTATGAGATGTCACAATGACTAGAACATTTGATAAATCTATGCACCATGGTACTTGCTGGGATAAACAGTACTAACAGACGACAATTAAAATGAAACAACATATGAGCAAGAGCCTATGGTGATGAAGGAATAAGTTCAAGCTGCTTTGAAGGAAATAGCAAAATATAAGGCTCCAGGAATAGATGGTATACCAATTGACATATTTAAACAGATGCTTCCCTAGACATGCTCAACATGTTGTGCCAAAAAAATCTGGAGAACAACCACTTGGCCAACTGACTGGAAGAGATCTATATTTGTTCTGATTCCAAAGAAGGGTGACCCAACAGAGTATGAAAATTATAGAACAATATCATTGATTTCTCATTCAAGCAAGATTCTACTGAAGATTATCCAAAAATGACTGGAGCAGCACAATCAGCAGAGAACTGCCAGAAGTCCAAGCTGGGTTTAGAAGGGGTCATGGTACTAGGGATATTGTAGCTAATGTTAGATGGATCTTAGCTGAAAGAAGGGAATACCAGAAGAATGTCTATCTGTGATTCATTGATTATGCAAAGGCATTTGACTGTGTGGACCATAACAAACTGTGGCTGACTCTGAGAACAATGGAAATCCCAGAACACTTGATTATGTTAATGTGCACCCTATACTTGGACCAGGAAGCAGTCATCAGAACAGAGCAAGGAAGCACCGCATGGTTCAAAAGTGGGAAAAGTGTATGCCAGGGATGTGCCCTATCTCCAACCATTTTAACCTACAGGTAGAACAGATTATCCAGGAGGATGGGCTCTATGAGGAGAAATATGGCATAAGGATTGTTGCAAGATCCATCAACAATCTGCGTTCTACAGATGACATAACCCTGCTTGCTGAAACTGAGGAGGACCTGAAGCGCTTGTTGCAGAAAGTCAAGGATTGAAGCCTTATGGATTGAGGCTCAATATCAAGAAGACAAAGATTCTCAACACTGGACCAATTGGCAGCATCAGGATGAATGGTGAAGAGATTGAGATTGTTCACAGCTTTAATTTGCTGAGCTCCACAGTTAGCACTCTTAACACCAGTAGACAGGAAATTAAAAGACATATTGTGATGAGACATATGGTGTGTTAGGGACCTCTCCAAAATGCTGAATATTAATGTACCATGGACTGCCAATAAAACAAACAGGTTCATCCTGGAGAGGGTTAAACCAGACTACTCCTTGGAGACAAGGATTCTGAGGCTTCGTCTGACATACTTTGGACATGTTGCAAGGAGGGACCAGTCCTGGAGAGGGACATCATGCTTGGGAGGGTGGAGGAACAGGACAGGAGGGGAAGTTCCTCTATGAGGTGGGTTGTTGATTCACTGACTAGGGTAATCGGGGTGTGTGTGTCAGAGACTGAGATTGAAACAGGACAGAGCAGGGCAGGGTTTAGGTCTGTTTTACATAGGGTTGCTATGAATTGCAAGCAACTCAATGGCATATAACAACAACAAAAACAACAATCAACATTATTTCTGTAGATAAAAATTATTCTTCTCACTCAAAAATAAAATGTAGTTCAGCTCATCTATTAACACATGCTTGACTTTTACTTTGCAAAATACACATTTTAGATAACAGCATTAGAGATGAACTTCAATCCTTCATAGTTTGGGAACTCATTTGTTACCATAGACAGATAAGTCTTAGTTCAAGCATATCTTATGGTTGAGCCTATGCATACCTTCCCTCTATTTTAGCATGGTAACTGTGTATATGTCCACTGAACAAATTTAGCATGACTTAGAGGGTGATGAGTAATAACCAAAACCACCTGTTTCTTCAAAGTCTCGGGTTTTATAATCTATGCAATTTAATAAACAATGAATCTTTAAAGAATTTGAACACTAAGATTTGATTACTTTGTACTTTGGGAAACAATTTAGCTCTTTCTGAAGAAGCTTGGGAAACTCTGATGACTAATGAACAACTCATGATCCGTTTCTACTAGCTACTCAGACAATAATCTGTCATTTGTTAGGTCTAAGAATGAAGGCATCTGATATTATCTATATGTTTATATTCACAAAATTAATGAATAGAAAAGAAATAAATACTGTTAGTAACCATTAGTGGTTATAGATAGATTGGAATTAGTCATTCAGAAGCTCATATAACTAGCCCATATATAACCATATAATAAAGGATAACTTTATTAATGAACAGGGTAAAGAGTGTAATGATTAGAAAATGAACCGAACAACATCCATAATACAGGCCAATTTAAACTCATTTCATTGTCTTCAAATTATAGTTGATCCTCCATCAGATTTTCAGAGGTTGTAAATTGCACATCTTTCTCACATGGAGCAGCTGGATGACTTGAACCATCAGCCTTCGAGTTGGTAGTGTAACTCCTTATCCATTTGGCCACCATAGCCCCCTACAGAACATGTAGCTCTGATTTTCAAAAACATCCTCTGATTTCCTTTTCTAAGCATTTGCCTGGAATATGATTTTTCTCACATCATCTGAGTATACTACAAACTCCATTCACATATCTCATATCCAACCTGACTTGCTACACATTTTGCAATCTTGATCTTTCGATCCTTTCCAACCAATCAAATCATTACCTCTGGCAAGTTCCTAACTCTCCAGCAATATTTAGTAGTCAATTAATCAACTTAAATCTGTACATATTATTTTCTAGACATTATTTCCATCTTATTTTGAAGTTTCTTCTGTCTTTTAGAATTTTATTCATAGGATTAAATATTATAACCAGAGGCTTAAATATTTTTCTTCAGTATTTTTCAGCATAAGTATGATGAATGTGTTGTAATATACTGCTTTGTCTTCCCTAACTGCCCTTTACTATTGCTACTCTATGTTAAAGAGCAAGCATCAGAGTTTCTTTTGACATTATGTTGATCTTATCTCCTGTTTTCATAAAAATTATTTTGTTTTCTTCCTGTATGATGTCCTTGACATCATCTCACATCTTTTGTGATCTTCAATCATTACTATTGCAAATAGTAAAGCAATACTAATGAAAAAAAAGTATGAAGAAGAATACAGAGTTAGGAGTCAAGGAAGAACTATTAACAACCTGTGAAATAGAGTTGACACACATTTGCTTGTTGAAAGTGAAAGAAGGGGATTTGACATACTCCCTGCCGAAAGTCAAAGACTATAGATTTCAGTATATATAACACTTCAACATAAAAAGAAATAAATAAAAACTTTCAAAAATAGATCAGTAATCAATATCATGATAAACAGATAATAAAAAAAATTGTCATTTAACTTAGGTCCACAATAAATTCCTATGGAAGCAGTAGTTAAGCAATGCATTTTTATGTACATTTTCTATTTTATAAAGTTTATATACATCATATTTATGTAAAATCAAGAAAGAAAAGCAGGTAAAAGTTGGTGTTTATGCTTTTTGCATTGGTGAAGAATATTGAATATTCTGGGGTAATGGGGGTAGGTGTGTCAGAGACTATAAGAATGGCACAGGAGAGAGTATGGTGTAGGGCTGTTGTACGTAGGGTAGCTATGAGTTGCAAGCTACTTGATGGCACGTAACAACAACAACACAATGGACTATCAAGTAATACTATTCTGTTGGAAGAAATGAAGCTGAAAATTTCCTGAGAAGCAAGATTTGGTAAACTTTGGACATGTTATCAGGAAATATCAGTTCCTGGGGATAAGTGTTATGTTTAGTAAATGAGAAAGGAAGAAAAATAAGAAAAGACTATAAATGGGATAGATTGGCATTGTAACTATCAGTGAACTCTAATATAGCAGTGATTGTGAGAAAGGCATTGGACCAGGGAGTGTTTCATTTTGTTGTACAGTGAAGTTGTAAATAGAAGCAACACACAGATGTAATAAGCAGATGAACTTCTCAAAATAGTCATATTTGGCTTTACTCTGACCAGTATGTTTTGGTGGCACACAACAACAACAGCAATGATTCAATGTCACTAGTGAATGGGCTCCTTTTCAGATGTGTTGTGGTTTTGTTATGTGCTATCTAGTTACCCGCAACTCATAGCAACCCTATGCACAAGAGCTCTGAATAGTGTCCGAATCTGAGCTAAACTTACTGTCTCCAAACACCTGCCCCTATTACTCTAGTCACTGTGTCAATCCATCTCATTCAGTGTCTGCTTCTCCTGTGTTATGCTTGTCCCCTTCTAATCATGATGTCCTTTTCCAAGGACTGATGCCCAAAGTATGTGAGAACTTCAAAATTCTTGACTCCAAAGAACATCTTGGTTTCACCCTTTACATAACAGACCTGTTTGTTGTCTTGGAAGTACACAGTATATTCAAAACTCTTCTCCAGCACCATGACTCAAAGGTATTAATTCTTTTTCTGTCATCCTTATTCATTGTCCAGCTTTCTGATACATACCAAGTAATCGCATGGCCTGAATCAGGTGTACCTTACTCTCTAGACTGACATCTTTGCTCTTCAGCACTCTGCAGAGGACCCTGGTGGTAGACTTTCCCAATTCAATTTGTTTTTTAATTTCCTGGCTGCTGGTGTCGTGACTGTTGATTGCCATGACTGGAGAAAGCAGAAATTGTTGACAACCTCAATCTCTTCTCCATCTATCATAGTGCTGCCAATTGGCTCAGCGGTCAGAATCTTCATTTTTTTGATGTTGAGCTTCAATCCATATTGAAGACTGCAGTGCTTGACTTTCTACAGCAGACACTTTAGGTCCTCCTCAGTTTCAGCAAGCAAGGTAGTGTCATCTGAGTAACACAAGTTGTTGAAGAGGCTGCCTCCCATTCTATATTCCTCCTCATAAAGCCTAGTTTTCCAAATGATCTGTTCTGTTTAGATTGAAAAGGTATGGAGACAGAATGCATCCCTGATAAATTCCTTTTCTGATTTTGATCCATACAGTGTTTTGTTTTGTTTTGTGTTTGTTTTTTGTTTGTTTGTTTGTTTTTTCTCTGTTCTGAAAACTAAATCCTGGTCCAAGTACAGATTCCACATGAGAAAAATCAGGTGTTCTGGGATTCCCAGTCTTCTCAAAATTAGCCATAATTTATTAGGATCCACACAGTCAAGTACCTTTGTTTTTTGTTTTGATTTGTTTTTTTGCTTTATATTATAAAAAACATGTATGGAGATGCAAGGGAGTAAGTGTTGGGAGCAGAAGAGTGAAGGAGGGTAGGGATGAAATCACAGGATTGCACAATTTGGTGGGTGGAGGGAGTGAATGAAGGAAATGAGAAAGATCCAGTGGGGACCAGAAAAGATAGGGTAATGGTGGTCATAGTCCAATGGTGATTAAAGCCTTTGTGTAGTCAATGAAATAGAGAAAGACATTCTTCTGGTACTCTCTATTTTCATCCAATATCCATCTGACATTGGCAATTTTGTCCCTAGTGCCATAACTTCTTCTAAACCCAACTTGTACTTGTGGTAGTTTTCTGTTGATGTACTGTTCCAGTTGGTTTTGGATAATCATCAGCAAGATTTTGCTTGTGTGTGATATTGGTGACATTTCTCAATAATTTCCACACTCTGTAGAATCCCCTTCTTTAGGAATGGGAATAAATGTGGATCTCTTCCTGTCAATTTTCTTGATACAATTCAGTGAGCACATCAATTAGAAAACACTGTGTACAGAAATTTCACCTATACAAGGATTTAATTGATATAAAAAAAGCTCTCCACTGAGTAGATTCAGTCACTATTTTTCTTCAATTAACTCTTTTAAAAAAATAATGCATGAATCTATAAGTTTGAGGTGCAAGAGGAATATTTGCTTTGGAAGTTAAAGCCACAGGATCATACAATTAATATGTTCCTCATGTTCAAGTCTTTTCTCATATACACCACTTTTGGATGATGATAGCAAACTGATTTGCATCTTTGGTAATTTAGATAACAGAGTCAATTACAGGCAGTTCAGATTGGATATAAGTTTAAACAAGATAGTTGTTGTTGTTGTTGTTATGTGCCATAGACTTGTTTGCGACTCATAGTGACCCTATGTACAAGAGCCCTAAATGCTGTTTTATCCTGTGCCAACCTCGATATCTCAAACACACTCATTCCCACCACTCCACTCACAGAATCGATCCATCTCATCGAGGGTCTTCCTGTCCTGCACCGTCCCTCCACTCTCCCAAACATGATGTCCCTTTTGCAACATTCCCAAAGTCAAACAATTTCTTTCCAAAAAGATTTAAGGGGGGTGGGGGACCAACCCTGGTAGTTCTCTTTGAAAAGAATAATTATTCCTTAAATGTAGAAAATTGTGCTCCTAAAAAAAAAAATTGATTGTGTTTCACCTATCAGCCCCATTAAAGGTTCTATAGTGCATCCTTATAAGTGATAGATATAAAAAACAACTTTGAACGTGATGGATCATATCAGCAAGTGGACCCTTGACCCTTGACATAGCTTTTCAATTGTGAAAAGTACTGCTCAAAATGACAGTCTTATGATTTTGTTGCTTAAGGATAAGATTTTCTTTTCAATCTTTTGGGGTTTTCTTCCTAATAAAAGCACAACCAAACCAAACAAAAACCTCCAAGAACACCTTAGAAGACACATAGATAGATACATATCCCATTAAAAAAAGGTCAGGAAAAGGTTTGTAGTTGGTATTTTTGAGTGTGCAATAGGATGCTGCAATAAGGAGGCGCATAATCTCTTCATTCAAGGAGTTTGTGGTCTATAGACTGGCTCAAGTGTGATTTTTTTTGGTAATCAGTCATAACTGGATGTTGTTGATGTTGTTGTTGTTATGTGCCATCGAGTCACTTGCGACTCATAGCAACCCTGTGTACAAGAGCTCTATATGCTCCTCTATCCTATGTCAACCTAGCCATCTCAAATGCACTTATTCCCACCTCTATAGTCACAGAATCGATCCATCTCATCAAAGGTCTTCCTCTCCTTCACTGCCCCTCCACTTTGCCAAACATGATATCCTTCTCCAAGGACCAGTCCCTCCTTGCAACATGCCCAAAATATGTCAGACGAAGCTTCAGAATCCTTGACTCCAGGGAACATTCTGGCTTCACCCTCTCCAGGACAAACCTGTTTGTTCTCCTAGCAGACCATGGTATATTCAACACTCTTCTCCAGCACCACAGCTCAAAAGCATCAATTCTCTTTCTACCTACCCTAGTCACTGTCCAACTCTCTGATGCATAGCACGCAATTGCAAAGACTATATGAGGCACACCTTAGTCTCCAATCTGACATCGTTGCTCTTCAGTACTCTTGAGAGGTCCCTCACAGCTGACTTTCCCAATGCAATTTGTCTCTTGATTTCCTGGCTGCTGTTACCAAGAGTGTTGACCATGGAGCCAAGTAAACTAAAACTGTTAACTATCTCAATCTCTTCACCATCCATACTGATGCTGCCAATTGGCCCAGTGGTTAGAATCTTTGTTTTCTTGATGTTGAGCTTCAGTCCATATAGGAGGCTGTAGTCCTTGATCTTCTGCAGCAAGCGCTTCAGGTCCTCCTCAGTTTCAGCAATCAGAGTTGTGTCATCTGCATAACGCATAACTGGATAGTGATTGTGAAATCCAGATCTATATTCAGTATTCCTATGAGATTGTGCTTGCAGACATCAAGTGAAAATTGAATCTGATGCCTTTTTTCCCCCAGTCCCAGGCACCATGATAAGTTAACCACTACCAAAGACCTCTTGGGGACAACAATTCTGATAATAGCTCTAGTTCTACTGCTCATTAGAGTAGCCATATGCACTGTGTATCCAGCAATTAAGTGCTGCCACTTGGCATCTGTTTGTCCCAGATGCCATCATTATTATTGAATTGGGGGAACCAATTGCAACAACAACATTTGCCTTTATCATTCTTGGCCTGTAGAAAACTAACAATACTGCCCTTTTAAAAAATATATTTGTATTACTTTTTTTTTTTTAAGGACAACTTTTTATTGCTACCAGAGGTTATATTTGTATTACTTTTAAAAAATATTTTTGTTTTCTCTGCATCAATATATTTGCAAATCTTAGTAAAGGTGGTACCTATTCAATCATTCCAGAAGAATATGTAGAAAATATGAGGGCTGATTGAACATAATATTTTAATATTATTATTCTTATTTCCAGAATTATAAATTGGGTAGATTTCTTAAAATTCTAATTAAAAATATATTTTTTAATATAGTCAATCTCAGTTCCCTGTTTATCCCAGATTCAAGCCAATAAGAAAAATTCTAACTACTTGAAAACCTTTTAAAATAAGAATTTCTAGGCAGTATACCCATAAAAATAAATTCAATCTGATTTGTCCAAAATTGCATGCGTTACATACTATTTTTTGTTGTACTGGATAAATCTTCTGTCAAAGACCTCTCCAATGTGCTAACGAGCAAGGCCCTTAGATGCATCTGATCCAAGTAAAAGAATTTTTAATTGCTCCCTATATATCTTAAAGTTGGACAGGAAAAAAGGAGGATTAAAAAAAATCAAAGTTTTTGAATTGTGATGTTGGTGTTGCACATTGAATCCATCATTGATTGTCAAAAGAGCAAACAAATCTGTCTTGGAGGAAGTGTAACTAGAATGGTCCTTCAAGGTAAGGGTAGGAAATTTCATTTCTGTTACTTTGTGAATATCTTTAGGTGGACTCAATCCTTGGAAAGAGGTATTTTGCTGGGGAAGGTAAAGGGTCAACAAAGGAGAGAAAGACACTCCATGATATGAATTGATACAGTGACTACCACCATGATCTTGAACATGACAGAGATTGTGAAGACCTATTGTTTACAGGGTCACTGTGAGTCATATTCAACTTGACAACACCTAACAACAATATATATGTGAGTGTATCCTGTCTACATACCTTTTCAATCTATATGCAGAACAGATCATTCAGGAGACAGGGCTTTATGAGGAGAAATGTGGCATCAGGATTGGAGGAAGACTCATCAACAACCTGCATTAAGCAGATGACACAACCTTACTTGCTAAAAGTGAGGCAGACCTGAAGTGTTTGCTGCAGAAGGTCAAGAACTGGACTCTTTAATATGGATTAAGGCTTAATATCAAGAAGACAAATATTCTCCACTGAGCCAATTGGCATCACCATGATGAATGGAGAAGAAATTTAAGTTGTTAACATTTATAGCTTGCTTGGCTCCACAATCAACACTCTTGGCACCAGCAGTCAGGAAATCAAAAGATTAATTGTATTAGGTAAATCTCCTGTCAGGTATCTTTCCAGAGTTCTGAGAAATAATGTTAGTCTAGAGACTAAAGTGCACCTGACCCAGTCCATGTTCTTCACAATTACTTTCTATGAATCAGAGAGCTGGATAAAGACTCAGGATGACATAAGAAAAATTGATGCCTTTGAGGTTTGATGCTGGAAAAGAGTCTTGAACATTCCATGGACTGCCAAGAAAACAAATAGGTCTGTCTTGGAAAGGGTAAAACCAAATTTCTTCTTGGAGGCTAGAATTTTGAAGGTCTGTCTTACAACTTTGGGCATGTGGCCAGGAAGGACTGATCCTTGGAGAAGGACATCATTCTCAGAAGGGTAGAAAGACACTGCAGGAGAGGAAGACCTTTGATGAGATGGACTGATACAGTAACAAGGGGGTAGGTGTGCCAGAGTCATTGAGACTTGCCCAGGACAGGACAGGCTTCAGAGCTGTTGTACATAGCATAGCTATGGGTTGCAGGTGATTTGATAGCACATAACAACAGCATATACATATATATGTTTGTGTATGTATTTTGAATTTATTCTTAGTATTATCAACCCTGAAGAACTGAGTAAACTGCCCTATAGAGTTTCCAAAGCTATAATTTTTACAGAGTCTTCTTAGATCTAGAGTTTTCCAAGAAACCTAAGAATTGGAGTTTCTTTGTGAAAATTGAAAACTAACCATTTCAATTCCTTAAACTGAGGTTGTTTCCCTTCTAAACTGTCATGTCCCTGTCTCTTTTCACATTGTTTTAGATTCCATTTCCAATATTGAAGTGCTTTTATTAATGTATTACTTGGAGTCATTTTCTTCCTGACAAACACAAATTGATAGGGATTTTGATAAGAAGTTCCAAAGGAACAACTTTCAGGATATGAATTTGAAATTGGTTTTCTAACGTGATAGATTTTTTAAAGTTGTAATAATCTCATTGTCAGAGAGGTATATAGGCACTTAAGTTGATGAAATCTATATTATCCCAAAGGAGTATATCACTGAAGTATTATATGTACAGGGAAAACTATGAGACTTACAACTTTATAGAATTATCTTATTTTGTTACGATATCAGTTTCTTATTTTTGATTGAAGGGAAAGTCTTAACTAATTTTTATATTATTCATTTTAGTAGAATTCTTCTCTGATAGTTTTTTGTCTTACACAAATTTTGGATTTTTAAAAGTTTGATGATTAAGTGGTTAAATTATTGACTGCTAAAAAAAAATAGGCAATTTAAACCAGTCATCAACCATTCTGTAAAAGAAAGTTGAGACAGTCTGCTTCTGTAAAAATTATAGCTTTGGATCTCTTCCAGTCAGTTGGCCAGGTAGTTGTCTTTCAGAAATCTTGGCACAATGTACAGAACATGTCCAGGGCAGCATCTGTTTGCTGAAATCTGTCAATTGGTATTCCATCAAGTCCTTGATACTTTTTTTTTTTTTTACCAATTCCTTCAAAAAATTTGTAGTCAGAATTGGACCCAGTCATGTTCTTGTTTTTATCTAGAAAATGGGTAAGAGCAACTTACTTAAATAGTTTTCATTTCTCTTCCCTCCCTGTCTCTCCTTTCTTTGTGTTTATTTGGCTAGTAGTGGAAGCTATGGGTCATCTAGCAATGAAGAACTGTGTTATCAACTCAAAGACATAAAGTTCAATTCCACCAGCTGCTCAATGATAAAAACGTGGCCAATCTCCTTCTGAGTGATTTATTGGCTCTGAAAACCCACTATAGGGTCAGTTATGACTTGATTCTGACCTGAAGGCACTTTAAAATTACTAATTTAAAGGCTGCTTCTTCCAACTTAATCCTCTGGAAAAAGAAGTGAGTCTATTCTATAAAAAGTAGCTTTGGAAACTCTAAGAAAATTCTACTCTGCCCTATCAGGTTATTATGAGTTGGAGTTAACTTGAAGGCAATGGGTTTGATTTGTGTTGAAATTTTACTTTTTCTTGAAGAGAATATTCTATTATGCATCATATTATGAGAATTCTCTAAGTTTCTTTGTTGGACCTAAACATTCATGCATTCTATTTCATGCTGTCCAGAACACACGTAGGTTAATAAAAGATCTAGACCACTTTTAAATTCATTTTTCATGAGGTTCATGCTGATGTCTATCTGCTGTAAGGATATTCAATGTCATTGCAAACAATACCAAAAGTAAGATGTGATTGACTGGGATAGATAGTGAAATTCCATATTTTCCAGATGACAGTTTGCTGCTGTGTACCATATAATTGAAACCAAACAGCAGTTTCTCTTGCAGGTTTTCAGAGGCAGTTAATTGCATGAGAGGACCAAATTTATTGTTGTGTGCCATAGACCCAGAACTAAGCCATAGCTAATCCTCTGTCAGGTTTTAGAGGAAATTAATTGCACTGGAGGAGATTGCCTATCCTTCTACCACAGAGCAGCTGGTGACCTTGAACCATGTACCTTTGGGATAGCAGCACAGTTACTCCTAATTTTTTTGTTGATAGTAATTTAACTAAAATCGGTTGATGAATGGATGATTGCATAACATTTTTAAGACTTTATTATTTATCCAAATAAGACATGTAGAAAGAACTACAGTTCTAATTGGCATCACAACCCAATCATTTGAGTAAATGAACGTTCTACCAAGAACAGCCAGCTTGATACATTAAGGGAACTCTGGTGGTCTAATCTAGATCAAAAGATGCACTGTTAACTCAAAAGTGATCTCTTTCTGCCAGTTTGACTCTACCATCAGCTCAGCTGAAGAGAGTTGGGTCATCTTCTGTGGGATAGTTAAAGAGTTGTGCCACCTACCATACGACACCCAGGTTGAATCAAACAGCTGCTCTGCTGGAGAAAGAGGGACAATTCTATGAAATTTACAGTCTCTGAAAACACATTGGTGGGTTAATTATAAGTAATTTCTAATTTTATGGCTTGCAACAATAAACAATAATCTATTACTGGAGGGTCATCTATGAGACAGTTCTAACTAGATGGTAATGACATTTTTGTTTGTTTACTTTTTAATAGAAAATAAAAACTAGGGTGCACCTAAGTCAGGCCTGGTATTCACAATTACTTGTTATGCATCAGAAAGCTGGACAATGACTAGCAGTGACAGAAGGAGAATTAATGCCTTTGAGCTGTGATGCTGAAAAAGAGTACTGAATATACCATGGACTGCTAGGAGAACAAACAGGTTCTTCCTGGAGAAGGTGAAACCAGGCTGCTTCTTGGAGGCAAGGATACTGAAGCACTATCGATATACTTTGGCTATGTTGAAAGGAGGTCCCAGTCCTTGGAGAAGGACCTAATGCTTGGGAGAGTGGAGGAACAGCGCAAGAGAGTAAGACCCTTGATAAGATGGAATGACTCAGTGATTGGGGTAATGAAGTGTGTCTTAGACAATAAAGTTGGCTCAGGGTAGAGCAGGGTTCAGAACCCTGTATATATGATTGCTATGAGTCACAAGCTACTCAATGGCACATAACAACAACAACAAAACAGTAGAAAATTAATATACAAGAAAATACTTGAATGACGGAATGATACAAAGTGATTGATTAAAATATAGTTACATTTTCTATTTATATTCAGAGTTCCTCAAAATCTCATGTTTCTTTCATAGACACTAATTTAGGTTTCTGTATTAACGCCTCTGAATCATTCACAATATGGCAATTACCACAGGTTTAGTTTCAAACTTAATTGATGATCCTCTGGATGGTCCCCAGGTGATTTACCCCCCTCCCCAAATATCAAAAGGAAAAGGAATTGGGAATATTTAATTTTGTCTTTCTTCAAGTAACTTAATCAGGAGCACTCCTTTTGATTTCTTAAATTGGTGGTTTTCTTTTAAACTGCTTAATCACTTGATACGCTTTAACATTGTTTTATTTGATTATCCTTGGTGGTGAACATGTCAGGGTGAGTAAATAGTTATGTTGGGGTTTTGTCTTTATCAGCACTAATACTTTGTTAGCAATTGACTTTGTTGACAATTTAGTGAGTTATTGTTAATAATCCTTCAGGAGAACTAAAGAAGGGGAAGAACCAAACAAAACCTTAAAGTTATTGCAGTTTAAAACCCAAAGATTCACGTATCTGTGTGGAAAAGATTGGAGATTTAACAAGCTTGCCTCTCTGTCAACATTTATTTTCTGTTTTTTGTGGAGACTTAGTGGTTTTAGGCCATTCTCAGATATGTCTATTGCTTTAAAAGCTAGACAAGACAGAACAAGCAATGTTTGTCCACAACACTAACATTTAAGAAAGAAATAGAAATAGTCACCAAAAAAGTTCAACTTTTGTGTTGGCATTAGCAGTTGATTCTCTGTGTAAAAACTTTTCTAGAACAAAGTTTTGCCTTCCTATGAAAAAAAAATTGCTACAGTACCCTTTCTCTTGCTCCCTAACATTCTCATCTGTCCTTGTGTGTGGCAGTGAATGAAGACAATGGTCCTTACAACCATAATCTTTCATTTTGTGGTAAGTTATCAATCCTCACCTCTTTATCTCTGCTCATGACCACATTTTGGAGGGAACTATTAATTGTGTTAATGAGGTAAGATTAAGGTGGGATGTACATTGAATACCTACCATGTTAGAAGGAAGACAACTTCATCTTTTTCACTGTGAACATGACATCTAACCTCATCCAGATGCTCCAAGAACAACAATGTGAAGCCACCTGGCTCATTGCTCATCACCCTTTTCAACAAAGTGGATTGGTCTGAATGTCTTGCAAGCTGCTTTGAACTGTAGCTACTTGACAAATAAGCTATGTCAGTAGATTTAGAACTTGGCATTATTCACAACCATTGGGCTATTTTCTTAAGAGTTGGTGAATTTCTGTGAAATGTTGCAGTAAATTTCAGAACCCAAAGAAATATACCGGTGTAGGAAAAGGAGTTGTTAGAGAAGATGGAAGGCATAGCAATTTTGAAAAAGTTGGACACTTGGGACCTTTCTAACCTTTGTGTTATAGGAACCAGTTTTTATTAGTTCTTTTAGAAAAAATTATTGATGTACATGGATTGAATTGTGTCTAAAAAATACTAGTATGTAATGATACAATGTGGAAGATATGTAGTGACATCATATTACTCCGTAATTTGAAGGCTATTTTGCCAAACTTCATTCCACTTTATTAAAGAGACTGAAGTTTTCCTTGCATATGGTTAATTGAAATAGGTAGCTCTGGTGGCCTATTGGTAAGAAGCTGGACTGCAATCCCGAGGGCACAGGGATCGGTAATCTCTTGTGCAATTAACTGCCTCTGAAAACCCACTGGCGGGGAGGTCAGCTATGAATCTATTCCAACTTGATGATAAACATCAACAATTGAAGTACATTTTATCCTACTATCAATTAGATTCTATCAATCATTCCTAAAATTATATAGTGTTTAAAAATAACTGCAGAATAAAAATACAATGAACATACATTAATTTTATAAAAAATAAAAATAATGTTTTACCTAGAGTCACAATTATTTTGTTACTGTTGATGCCGCTACATTAATGCTCCTTTTCTTTGTACATATTTATTAGGACATGAACATGGTATCTCTTAATGTCATATTCCATTTTACAATTACAGTAAATATTTAAAAGAGAAAGCCAAATAGATTCTTGAGTCTAGACTGTCATATTCAAATAAAAGTTATCAATTTCTCCAATTTGCTGATGAGCATAAATAGATCTCTTTTTTCTTATTTTAGCTGCTATTGTTTACTATTACCATCAAGTTACACCAATTCAAATCCCATGGGAGGAGATTGCTATCTTCCTTCCACTTAGATACATGTGAATTCAGACCTCATGCTTTTGGTTTGCAGCACACCTCCTTACCATTAAGCTCCCAGAGCTCCCTAATATAGCTATGATATTGTTGTGTACTGCAAAGTCAGAACTGACTCATAGTTGACCTTCCAGCTGGTTTTCAGAAGCAATTAACTGTATGGAAGGAAAATGACCATCTTTTTGCTATGAAACAGCTGATAGATTTGAACTGCATATCTTTGCATTGGCAGTATAATTCCTTACCTCTAAGCCACCAGAACTCCCTATAATGCTTTACATAAAATTTTATCTACTATCATATACATGATTTCATATAATTCATTACAACATTAGATAATAAAATGATGTAAAGATTTAGTACTTTAAGATGTTGTTGTTTTTATTAGGTGCTATTGAGTCAAATATGCCTCACAGGAACCCTGTGAACAGTCTCTGAACCTTGTCCTATTGTGAGTCAACCTTACCACCTATGACACATCTGACCCCATTGCCACAGTCACTGTATCAAATCCATTTAACCTAGGGCCTTTGTCTTCTGTGTTGACTCTCCACCCTCCTAAGCATTATGTCCTCCTCTAAGAATAAATCTTTGTTGGAATTAAATGAATATTTTGCCCTTTACAAGTTAATATCATTATTTTGTCTTATACACAGAACATTCATTATCTGAATGATGTGTGACTTCTAGAATGAATCAAATCACATGTAATTTAAGGTAACATTTGCTAAAATTTAAGTTAGGTTTGATTTAAAATGCATGGCACCCTGTATGCTTAGAGAAGTACACGTATTCTTTGTTTTCCTGTTCTTTATTGAATCTTTTATTTTCATTTTTGTTTTAGTGTCTTCATGTCTATTTTGTTCTTCAAGCACTGAGAGGAATGTGGTAAATCTACTCTCAGTTGCATTTCTATTTTAAAAGAAATTAAATTGAAAAGAATTGCTTTTTATATATTTGTTTGTGATGTTCTTTTTTCCCCTAGGTTATTCATTCACTAATATAGTTTATGATACTTTAATGCCTACTTTGTCTGAGAGAAATGTTTAATTTGTTTGCCAAAGTATTGATAAATATTTATCGTATAAGTCTCATATTTACTATGGTACAAGTGAACACACAAATATTGGCTAAGAATGACCAAAGCAGGGGGAATAGCAAGCAGAAAAGGTTGAGTTTGTTTCAGAAACTAAAGATCAGTGAATTTAGCAAGAGAGTCAAAATTGCACGGTCATATTCAATATAGGCCAAAGCTGTGTGAGCTTGGAAAGCTTAATGATGTCTGAGTGTTTTGCCCTGGTAAGACAATAAAAGCTGTAATCAGGAAGTGAAATAAATAATTTGTCTATTTAGAGAATTATTTCAGGATATCTCAATGATCAAGTAAGGAGAGAGAATATAATTGATAATAGTAACTTTGAATAGGGATACAACAATGTAGAATACAGAGTAACTCAATTTTTATTTTCTGGAATTTACACTTAATAATTAGTGCTCACTAGGTTGTGCCAAGAAATCTGGAAGACAGTCATCTGTACAACCGACTGCAAAAAATTCACATTTATTCCCATTATATAAAAAAAAAGTTAACCAACAGAATGTGAGAATGATTGCAATTAAAAATACATGCAAGCAAATTCTTGTTGAGGATTATTTTTAAAAAATGGCTAGAAAAGTAAATTGACAGAAACTGCCAAATATTCAATCAGGATTTAGAAGAGGGCATTGAACTAGGGATATAATTTCTGATGTCAGATGAATCTTGACACAAAGTAGAACATACAACTAGGATGTTCATTTCTGTTTTATTGACTATGCAAAGACATTTGACTCTGTGAATAACACCAAATTATGGCTCACATTTATAATGGGAATCCCAGAACACTTAATTTTTCTCATGTGAAACCCATACCTGCACAGAAGAAGTTGTTTTCTGAATAGAAAAATGGAAGACTCTGTGGTTTAAAATCAAGAAAGGTTAGCATTCAATTTTATCCTTTCTCTGTACATGTTTGATCCATATACTGAACAAAATATTCAGGAAGCTAGAGGTTTTTGGAGAAAAATGAGGCATTAGAACCAGGGGAAAACTCATCTATAGCCTGTGTTATGCAGATGACACAAACTTTGCTTGTTGAAAGTGAAGACTTGAAGCACTTGTTGCAGAAAATCAGAGATGAAAGCTTTCAATATAGGTTACATTTCAACAAGAAAAAAAACTAACAACAAAACACCAGAATATCCTCACAACTGAGATAATAGACAACACCTTAGTAGATCAAGAAAGGATCGAAATTGTCAGTGATTTTACTTACTTGGATCAGCAATCAGCACCCTTGGTAATGTTGTTGTTATGTGCCACTGAGTCGCTGTGACTCATAGTGACCATATATACAACAGCTCTGAAATCTGCTCTATACTGTGCCAACTTTATTGTCTCCAACACACCTACCATCATTTCCAGTCACTGTATCAATCTATCTCATCAATGCTCTCTCCGTATCCTTCTCCATCCCACCACCCCACCAATCATGATGTCCCTGTCCAAGGACCAGTCCCTCCTTGCAACATGTCTGAAGTATGTCAAACGAAGTTTCAGAATCCTTGCCTCCAAGGAGCAGACCAGCCTCACCCTCTTTAGGATAAACCTGTTTGTTCTGGTAGTGCATGGTAGGTATATTCAAAAATCTTCTCTACCACCACAGATCAAAGGCATCAATTCTCTTTCTATCACACCTAGTCATTGTCCAGCTCTCTGATTCATAACAAGCAAATGCATAGACTATGGCCTGGAACAGGCACACCTTACTCACCAGACTGACATCGCCACTCTTCAATCCTCTGGAGAGGTCCCTGACTGCTGCTTTTCCCAATGTAATTTGTCTCTTGATTTCCTGGCTGCTAATACTAAGAGTGTTGATTGTGGAGCCAAGCAAACTAAAGCTGTTAACAATCTCAATCTCTTCATCCATAATGGTGCTGCCAATTGGCCCATTTTTGTTTTCTTGATGTTGAGCTTCAATTCATATTGAAGGCTACAGTACTTGATCTTCTGCAATAAGTGCTTCAGATCCTCCTCTGTTTCAGCAAGCAGGGTTGTATTAGCTGCATAATTCAGGTTGTTGATGAGTCTTCCTCCAATTCTGATCCCACATTCCTCCTCATATAGCCCACACTCCCATATGATCTGTTCTGCATGTAGATTGAAAAAGTATTGACACAGAATACATCCCTCACATACACCTATCCTGATTTGGAATTATGCAGTATCTCCTTGCTCTGTTCTAATGACTGTATTCTGATTCAAGTATAGGTTTCGCATAAGCACAATCAAGTGTTCTTGGATTTCCATTCTTCTCTGAGTCAGCCACAGTTTATTGTGATGCACACAGCAGTTAAAAAAAATATCAAAAGATGTAGCACATTGTCAAAATCTGTTGTCAAAAACCTTTCTAAAGTCTAAGAAGCCATAATGCCAGTTTCAAGACTAAGGTGCATCTCATGGAACTAATGATCTTTTCAATGGCTTGCTACATATCTGAAAGTTGGACAATGAATAATGATGGTGGAAGAATAATCAATGCCTTTGAAGTATAGGGTTGGAGAAGAGTATTGAATATTCCATGGACTGTAAGGAGAAAAAACTAGTATGTCTTTAAATAAATGCAACTAGAGTGCTCCTTAGAGGCAAGGATTATGAAAATTTGAATCATGTACTTTGGGCATGTTATTAAAAAGCTCCAGTCCTTAGGGGAAAAAAAAAGTTAGGCTTGTAATGAAAATCCTTAATGAGCTGGATTTACAATACCATGAAGATCTTTAATGAACTGGATAGACACAGTGATATTGTAACAATATTCTTAAGTATATCAGAGATGATGAGGATGGTACAGATAGGACAGGATATTGATAGTTTTTTCATAGGGTTGCTATGAGTTGTGGTCAATTTAAAGGCACCTAACAACAACAATGCATGGCACCTGGCCTAAGAGCCACCAGGTGTGAGGGACAACTCAGACCTGGCTGTGTAGGGATTAAGTGTGTAGATGCCGTGAAGATTAGCCCCGAGCCTGCCTCAGCCCTCAGGCCACGTGCCATGCAGCAGCACCAAAGACCCAACTGAGCCACTGCCTCAAAAGAATACCAACATCCAGGTCCCCATCCTATCGCTCCATCAATGGCCTCATTGGGGTCAGAAAAGGGAATCCTGTGCCATGTTATTTGTATTTGTGATTGTTCTTATGGTTTGCTCTTAGATTTTAGAAGTACAACTACTGTCAGTTTGTTATATAGTGAATTGCTTTGAATGCTGCATATTACTTTATAGATGAGTGTTTGCTTGCTTGCTTTCTTGTTGTTTGCTCTTTCTGGCACAGCACTTGTCTGTCAGTCCACTGTGCTGGTGTAATGTGAGGGTTGTTGTGATGCCAGAAGCTACCACAATTGTACCAAGTGACAGAGAGGTCAACAGAGATGGACAGGTGGCAGCCATCTACTTCTGAAACAATAGGCTTTTAAAAACCCTATAAACAATAGAGAGAAGCAAATAGCTACAAGATAAGAGGTAGAACTCTAGTGGGAAGTCACTCAAACATGAAGAGAGACAATTGCAGATAATCGTTAATAATTGTGTCATGTAATGTAGGATCTATGAATGAGGAAAATTGGAAGTTGTAAAAAATTAGATGGAATGCATAAACATTGACATTCTAGACATTAATGAACTAAAATGCACTGGCAAAAAGCACTTTGAATCAGATGGTCACATGACTATGCTAGGAATGAAAAACAAAGGAAGAATGAGTGGCATTCATAATGAAAGAGCAATTTCAAGGTCTATCCTAATATATAATGTTTTGAGCAATAAGATTATACCCATACAAATGCAAGGCAGAGCTATTATTCAAATATATGCACCAACAACTAAAGACAAAAAGGAGGAAATGGAAGATTTCTGCCAACTATTACAGTCAGAAATTGATCAAACATGCAATCAAGATGGATTAATATTTATTGCAGACTGAAATGTAAACATTGGAAACAATGAAGAAGGGACAGTAGTCGGAGAGCATGGACCTGATGACAGAAATGAGCAGACGAGCAAATGATTGAATTTTGTACATTCAAATTCATAACAAATACTTATTCAAAGAAACACAAATGATGATTTTACACATGGCCTCACCTGAAGGTCAGCACAGAAATAAGATTGAATACATCTGCAGAAAGAATTGTTGGAGAAACTTAGTACCGGAAGTCAGAATCATACCAGGTGCTAACTGTGGAACAGACCATCAATTACTCATGGGCAAGTTAGAATTAAAGCTGAAGAAGAATACACAAGAAGCAAAATATGACCTTAAGTCTATTCCATCTGAATTAAAAATTTATCTTAAAAACAGGCTTGAGACATTGATCACCAATGATCAGAGACTAGAAAAGCTGTGGAATGAAATCAAGGATATCATCCACGAAGAAAGCAAAAAGTTGTTACAAAGACAAAGGAGAAAGAAAAGGCCTAAATGGTTGGCAGAAAATTGCATTAAAGCTTCAAGAAGACAAAACAAAGGGAAGAGATGCTCAAGTAAAAGAGCTGAAAATAAGATTTCAACAGGCAGCTAGAGAATGAATACAAAGCGAAGTATTACAATAAAATGTGCAAAGATTTGGAGTCAGATATTTAAAAAGAACTCATTCAGCATTTCTCAAACTGAAAACATTCAAAAACAAATTCAAGACTCAAGTTGCAATATTTAAAGATGCCATGGACAAAACCCTAAATGATCCAGGAAACATTAAAAGATGAGAAGGAATACACTGTCCTAAAAAGGACTAGTAGACACTGAATCATTTCAGGTAACACCATATGGACAAAAGACAGTGGCAACAAAGAAAGAAGTTCAAGCTACAGTGAAAACACTGGTTGAAAACAAGACCCCATGAATAATTTGGATACCAATTTGTAATTCTGAACTAGCAGATGAAATCTTGGAAGTGTGCACCAGTTTAAGCCAGGAAATTTGGAGGTCAGCTGCCTGATTGACTGGAAGAGGTTATATCTGTCCCCATTCCTATGAAGGGTGATATAGAATAATGTGGAGATTATTTAAAAAACCCCTATCTTTAATATTACATGCAAGCAAAGCATTGGTAAAAATCATCCAAAATTGACTTGGAAAGTACATTGATAGGAAACTGCCAGAAGTTCAAGCTAGTTCATGACACCAGAGATATCATTGCTGATGTCAGATGGGTCTTGACTGAAGCATAGGATCTCAGAAAAATGTCTGTGTGTATTTTATTGTCTATGCAAAGGCATTTTACTATGTGGGTCATAACAAACTATGGCATTTGACTATGTGGATCACACACATACACGCAAAAATAAAACACCCAAAACCTATGGCCAAAATTGAGAAGAATGAGAATCTCAGAACACTAAATTGTGCTCATACAAAATCTGTAATTAGACCAAAAAGCTGTTGTCTGAATGAAACAAGGAAACACTATATGGTTTGAAATGGAAAAGATTATGTGCATCAGCAATGTATTGTTTCTCCACTCTTAGTCAGCATAGTGAACAAATAATTCATGAAGCTGGACTCATGAAACAAGGAAACACTATATGGTTTGAAATGGAAAAGATTATGTGCATCAGCAATGTATTGTTTCTCCATTCTTAGTCAGCATAGTGAACAAATAATTCATGAAGCTGGACTCTGAAGAAGAATGTGGCATCAGAATTGGAAAGACTCATTAACAACCTGCACTATATAGATGGCACAACCTTGCTTGCTTGCTGAAAGTGAGTGGGACCTGAAGCACTTGCTGCAGAAGATAAAAGAATACAGTTTTCAAAGCAGATTGCATCTTAACATCAAGAAGAAAAAGCTTCTTGCCCCTGGGCTAGTGGGCAATGTCATAAGAGATGGAGAAAGGATTAAAACTGCTAATGATTTTGTCTTCCTTGGATCCACAATCAACACTCTTGGTACAAACAAGTAGTCAGGAGATAAGGATATGTATTGCTTTGCTTTGGGCAAGGCTGCTGTCAGGGATCTTTCCAAAATACTGAAGAACAGTGATGCCAGGTTGAAGGCTAAGGTATACCTGATTATGGCCAGGATCTTTTCAATAACCTACTATGCGTCCTAGAGTTAGATAATGAATACGAATGACAGAAGAATAATTGATGTCTTTGAGTTGTGGTATTGGAGAAGATAACTGAATATTCCATGGACCGTCAAAAGAACTGACAAGAGTGTCTTGGAAAAGGTTCACCCAGAGTGCTCCTAGAAGCAAGGATGACAAAGCTTCATCATTCATACTTTGTCATGTTGCTAGGAGAGGCTATTACTTACAAAAGAATATTATGCTTGGAAGAGTGGAGGGTCAACAGAAGAGAGGAAGACCCTCATCAAGATGAATTGACACAGTGACTGACTGCAGCAATGGGTTTAGCTGTATTAGATATAATGAGAATGGCACAGAAAAGGATGGGATTCAGATCTGTTGTTCATAGGGTCACTATGAGTTATACTCAACTCAATGGCACCTAACAACAACAACAACAACAATAATTAGTACTCAGGTAACTCAGCAAGGAAAGAAACTCTAAAAGATTAAGGAATGGGTAATTCTATTAACAAGAGAAAATGTGGCAATTCCTTAATATTATAAATTTTAATTTAGATAGAAGGAACCCTGGTGACATGGTTAAGAAGTTGCTCTGCCAAGCGAAAGACAGGCAGTTTGAATCCACTAGTTGCTCCATGGAAGAAAGATGGTCCATTTCCCCAGTGTATTATTTGTAGCCTCTGAAAAACCTTGGTAGAGTCAGCTATGAATCGATTTGTTTAGTTTTTACACATCAGTTACTGCAGTCTCATTTTTCTCCAGTGTCTTCAAAATGCCTTGAACTTATTCCTTCAATATTAGACATTATAATTGATTCCTGTCTCCTGAAATATTTGAGTGTTGACCAAGAATACTTGATATATTAAATATGTATATTCCTTTCACTTTATGTAGTTGAGTTATTAAATTTGGGACCATAAGATCCTTCACAATTATAATTTAAGTTTTGAATTTTTTTTTCTTTTAAGTTGAGAAATTCAGATTCTGTATTTTTCTTTTACTTTCCCAACTCTAGGTTTATGCATATGTCATTATAATATATTTCCTATCTTAACCTGTGCTTTAAAATCTTCTACTTCCAAGTCTTACTTTAAAATTTCTTTCATTCCTTGAAAAGCAAAAGAAAAACTCCCTCATTGGTACACAATCCCCCCCCCGCACCTCCCCAAACCCCATCCCCTAGCCCCAAATATAATCTGGGGGGGAGGGGGGAGGGGTTTGTGCAGGGAGAAGGGTGCAACAATGAATGAATGGAATCCCAAAATCTCTGTAGATGTTCATTGAAATGAAAAATAAACAACCTAAATTTA
>NW_006399955.1:879823-888880 GCF_000299155.1 Elephantulus edwardii
CATGTATCTGCTTGGGTGTAAGTTATGGTTTCTTTAGGGTATATTCTCAGAAGAGGAATTGCTGGGTCAAATGGTATTTCTCATTGCAACTTTTTGAGAAAGCACTATACTTTTTAATGTATGATGTGATCACACAATTCTTCAGTTCTTTGATTATTAAATCACAGTGCCCAGTGCTTCAAATATATTCTTGAGATATATTTAAGTCTAGGGAGGATGTTTTCAAGGCCATTGGTTAGCTTTATTGGGTTTGTTTTTATTTCCTTCAGCATCAACTTGAACTTGTACAGGGACAATTGATAGTCTGTTGGTATGATATTGAGATTCTCCTTCAACATTTTTCAGATATAGTTGATTAGATTCCTGTGTAATCTCTAAAGTGAAGATTACTTTTATAATATTGTCGTATTTTCAGGGGAGAAAAAAGTATATCCAGTAAATAAATAATTTGTCTTCCAGAATTCTATAATAAGGTCTCATTTCTACCAAGGTCATATTTTACAACTAGTATTATTTCATCTTTGTCTCCAAGATAATTCTTAACTAACATATCATCATTGCAAAATTGAACAATTTGAGACCTGTAATTGTTGTTATGTGCCACTGAGTGAGAACCAACTCGTAGCTATCTCTTCATAGGGTTTTCAGAGGTTGTAAATCACATGGGACAAAATTGTTCATCTTACTCCTTACTTCTTCTGAGATTCTCTGCTTTCAGCCAGCATCCATCTAACTTGAGCAATGATGCAGTGGCCTTTTCTAAACCAAGCTTGGACTTTTGGTAGGTTTTTTTATTAATGTACTTTTCCAGTCAATTTTGGATAATCTTCAGCAATATTTTGCTTGCATGTAATATTGTTCAATAATTTCCACATTCTATTGGATCACCTTTCTTGGGAATGGGAACAGTCAGTCAGTCAGTAAGGCAGCTGTCCTGCAAATGTCCTGGCATAGACAAGTGAGCACATCCAGGGTTTCATCTGGTAGTTCAAAAACGTCAGTTAGGATCCCATCTATTCTTGTGGGCTTGTTTCAGAATTCATCTCTAATTGTTCTTTAAAAAGATGTGAAAGCTACATCTATTTTCTGCAATTTGTCTTTCTTAGCATTAAAGTGAGGTATTTCCAATGACCAGGTAACAATTTTTTTTCAGTTTAATAAAACTGAGAATATAAATTTTAAGTTGTCCCATTTTATTCTGATGATTTTTAATATTTCTTGATTCATATTTTTATGGTCCACATTCCAATTAAGAATGTATACTGCTACTCTTCCTTTAATTTTGAGTAGCATCATATCAGTAAATGTA
Organism: Elephantulus edwardii; assembly: GCF_000299155.1. Classification (NCBI taxonomy): domain Eukaryota; kingdom Metazoa; phylum Chordata; class Mammalia; order Macroscelidea; family Macroscelididae; genus Elephantulus; species Elephantulus edwardii. The sequence goes on from NW_006399955.1 coordinate 881,133, forward strand.
AGCCTCAAAAGCTTTAATCCTATATTTCATTAAAGTACTCTCACCTTTGAGAAGGCAGCTACTTTTCAGTCATAATTTGACTACATATTAATATCAAAGGTTAATTTTCCAGAGTATTTTGGACAATATACTAGATATAATATAACTAAATATAAAATTTAATAAATTTTAAATGAGTTCCAACTGTGTACAGGCAGTGAGGAGTTGGGCTGATAATACAAAGGTAATCTGAATTCACTAACAGCTCTGCTGGAAAAAGATGGAAAATATCCTTCGTGATTTACAGCTTCTCCAAAGCCTACTAGAGGGTCAGATAGGAGTTACTTCTCACTCAATAGCATTCGTTTGATTTTTTTAAAAATTTGTAATATCTTAATATTTTCTTAATAATTGCCAATTATTGGAAAAATATGTTTTTCAGAAATATCTATACAATGTTATAACAAAATTCCCTATATATGACTCTTCAGCAGTGGTTCAGAAATGAAAAAATCCAGTATTATTTTTTAAATGTATCAATAGGTTGATAATAACTAACAACAAACATTTCTTCTCATCCTTCACTAAATTCTCCTTAAGTATGCCATGTTCTTTAGATTACAATGTCTTTGCAGTTGATATAAGCTATGACAGGCACATGCCATGGACCACCATTAATAATATTTACATCTGGCCAAAATTTTTAAGCTCTGTATTTAGGAAATTATAAAAGAAATCTTTTCCCATCTATATGAGATGCAAATAAATTAAGCCTGATTAAGCTCAATGTCCTGTATAAAGAAATTTGGAAGACAGCAATCTGAACAACTGATTGGAGGAGATACATATCTGTTTCCATTCTGAATTATGGAATGTGGAAATTATCAAACAATGTCTCTAATATTGACACTAGTTTCAATAAATTGTGGCTAACCTTGAGAAGAACGGGAATCCCATAACACTTGATTCTGCTCATGCAAAATCTATACTAGGACCAGGAAGCAGTCCTTGGAACAGAGCAAGAAAATAATGCGTGGTTTAAAATAGAGAAAAGAGTATGTCAGGGATATGTCCTGTCTGTATACCTTTTCAATCTATATGCAGAACCGATATACCATGGACTGCTAGGAGAACAAACAATTTTGTCCTGGAGAGGATGAATCCAGGCTGCTCCTTGGAAACAAAAATTTTGAAGCTCCGTCTGACATACTTTGGACATGTTGCAAGGTGGGATCATCCTTGGAGAGGTACATCATATTTGGGAGGGTGGAGGGACAGCACAGGAGAGGACCATCATTGTGCTGCCAATTGCACTAGTAGTGAGAATCTTTGTCTTCTTGACAATCCGTATAAAAGACTACAGTCTTTGACCTTCTACAGCAAGCACTTCAGGTCCTTCTCCGTTTCAGCAAACAAGGTGTGTCATAACGTAGGTTGTTGATGAGTCTTCCCCTAAGCCTGATTCTCATAAAGTCCAGCCTCCCAAATGATCTCTTCTGCAAATAGATTGAAAAGGTATGAATACAGGACGTATCCCTGACAAACTCCCTTCTTGATTTTGAACCACACAGTGCTTCTCTGCCCTGTTCCGAGGATTGCTTCCTGGTCCAAGAACAGGTTTCACAGAAGCACAATTAAGTGTTCTGGAATTGCAGTTTTCTCAAGGTTAGCAACAATTTGTTGTGACCCACACAGTCTCAATATACCATTACATAGTCAATGGAAACACAAATAGACATTCCTCTGGTACTCTTTGCTTTCTTCCAGGATCCATCTGACACTCTGACATGGGTGATAATGTCTTTAGTGTCATGACTTCTTCTAAACACAGCTTCTGTTTCTAATCATTCATTCTCTGTCAACGTACTGTTCCAGTGGTTTCTGGATAATCTTCAGCAGGATTTTGCTAGTGTGTGATATTGTTTGATAATATCCAGATACTAACTCTATGTCTTCCACTTTATTCTATTAGTCTTTATCTACTTTTTAGTATTCTCACTAGGAATCCAATTAATTTTGTTTTAGAATTTCACATATTAGAACTAGATGGGGTTATTCAGGGAAAGATATATTGGTCACAAAGAATTGTGTTTGAAAATCAGATTAAAAAAATAAAGTGGAAGAAAGTGAGAGCATTTCCTATCCCATATCTATGCAATTATTTAAAGGTGATATTTTAAAAATTTATTTTAGTTTGGTTTTGGGGTTTTTGTTGTTTACTTTTTTTAGGTTTGGCTGGAGTTTTTTTGTTTGTTGTTTTTTGTTTTTAGTAAAGATGTACTCTGACAACTTCTCATATCCTTTTATAGTTTGTTTGAAATTTTATTATGATATTTATCACACTGATTTTGAGGTCATTGTAAATATAGAATCTTAGAGCCATAGAGTTTACAGAGAAAAAACAAAACAAAACAACAACAGTCTGGAATAATCTTTTTCATGTCAAATAAAGGAAACTAGTTTTTTATGTAATTGTAGATATTATCTTCCTGCTATTATCGATGTAAATCTTAGACTCTTTTACCTCAGTTTATAGTTTTATTTACATATCAATACCCTTTCTTTCAATCCAATTTTGAAAGGCTTTCTCATTTTTTAAAGGCAAAATCTCTTCCTATCGGTATACATTTCTTCTAATCTTGTGGACAAGAACTCATAGTAAGTCAATTCTTTACAAGACTTTAAATACAAACTTATTGATTAAAAATGTTATAGCTTGAAATAGATCATAATATACATAGTACAATAAAATTGTATTAAATATATTTAATTTAAAACAAAACAATCCTCATTTCAATATGAAGCAATATTGCAATTTTAATTAATTTCATAATTATTTTTTCACCATTTAATAAAAAATATTGTCTCCATATAGTTAAGAAATCCAATCAAATTTTTTTAAAGTTTTGCAAATATTTTGATAATTTCAAAATATATTCAAAGATTTGGATCTTGAGTAGCAGGTTACATCACTTCACTAAAAAAGAATGCAAATAATTTTTATAAAGTTCCTGCTATCCTATGTTATAATCTAAAGAAATATACAGATTTTAAGTAAGTATATATGATATGATAGTATTTAAAAAGCAACTTATATAAAAACAATGACGATTTAAAACTAGACTATTTGGAGAATTTTATTTATGGATATAGCATATGACTATGACATAAAAAAAGAGTAAATTGTGCCTAATTCAAGCCATAGTTTTTTAAATCAATTACTATACATTGGAAGAGTGAGCAACGAATAAGGATAACAAAAGAATCGGTGTCTTTAAGTTTCAGTGTTGGAGAAAATAATGAGTATTCCGCAGACTGCCAAAAAATAAACAGGTGTGTACTGGAGAAGGTGTAAACATAATGCTCCTTGGAGGCAAAGATGGTGAAGTTTCATTGGACCTAAATGGGCATGTTGTTAAGAAAGACTAATTTTTTGGAGAGGGATATCTATCATTCTTGGAAATGTGGAGGCACAGCAAAAGGAAGGAAGACCCTCAGTAAAGTGGATAGTTTCCTAAGCAATGAGCTCAAGTGTGTCAGAGATGATAAGGATAACACAAGGCAGGTCAGGGTTCACATATGCTCTTCTTAAGGTGGCTATGAATCATAAGTGACCTAACTGATGGGCTATATTAGATTAAATAGTTTAGATAGATATATAACTCACACACACATACATAAATATGTTTGTGTTGTTTATTTGTGTTTAAAAACACTACAGTCTCCATGGGGCCAGGGAAATCAGCCACACAAGGGCCATTTATATGAAGTCAGACTTGTCTCTAAAATCTTGAACATTCTTCTCTCAATTATAACACTAATTCTTACTCCTAACACTCTCAATAGATTTCTACACTTACTGCTGTTTTTGCTGAGTTCCATTGAGTTAATGAAAACTCATAATGTTCTATTGACTGATCAGCATTTATCCTCTTCTGTGCCACCCTCATGATCTCAGATATACTCAAACCCATGTTGCAGTCACTGTGTCAGTTCATCTTGTCCAGGTCTTCCTCTCCTTCCCTGACCTTCTACTGCTCCAAGCAGGAAGTCTTTTTCTGAGGACTGATATCTCCTGACAACATGTACGAAGTATGGGAGATTAAGTTTCACCATTCTTGCTTTTAGGAGCACCTTGTCTGCACATCTTCAAAGACAGATTTGTTTTCTCTTTTGGTATGGCATATTGCTACTCAACTGAGTGGATAATAACAAATTGTGGCTAACTTTGAGAAGAATGGAAATCCCAAAACACTTGATTATACTTATGTAAAACCTACAGTTGGACTAGGAGGCAGTCATCAGAACAGAACAGGGAAACATTGCATGGTCAAAAAGAAGTATGTTAGGATACATCCTACCTATCTCCATACATTTTCCACCTATATGTGTAACAGATCATGCAGTAAGCTGGATTTTATGAAGAGGAATGTGGCGTCAGATTGGAGGAAAACTCATCAACGACCAGTATTATGAAGATGACACAACCTTGCTTGTTGAAACTGAGAATGACCTGAGACATTTGCTGCAGAAGATCAAGGATTGCCATTTCAATATGGATTGAAGCACAACATAACGAAAACAAAGATTCTCAACACTGGGCCAGTTGGCAGCATCATGATGGATGAGATTGAGATTATTAACAACTTCAGCTTGCTTGGCTCCACAATCAACAACCCAGGAAATCAAAAGATTAATTGCACTGGGAAAATCTGCTGTCAGGGACGTAACCAGAGTACAGCAAAGCAACAATATAAGTCTAGAGACTAAGGTGTGCCTGAACCATGGCATGTTATTTGCAATCACTTGCTATGCATCAGAGAGCTGGATGACTGAGGATGATAGAAAAAAGAATCAAAGCCTTTGAGTTCTGGTGCTGGAGAAGAAAATTGCACTTACTATGAACTACTTAGAGAACAAACTGCCTTGGAGAGAGTCAAAATGGGCTGCTCCTTGGAGCCAAGGATTTTTAAGTTTCGTCTCACATACTTTGTGCAGGATGGACCAGTCCTTAGAGAAGGACATCATACTTGGAAGGGTGGAAGGACAGTGCAAGAGAGGAAGTCTCTGGATAAGATGGATTAACTCAGCGACTGGGGTATTGGGGGGTAGATGTGTTGAGCAAGGTTCAGAGCTTTGTACATAGGGTTGCATAAAGTTGCCATGAGTCACAAGTGACTCGATGGTACATAACAAGAACACCGATACCATAATTCAAGAACATATATTCTTCCTTGGTTTTCTTTTATCATTGTCCAACTTTCAAGTACATAAGTAGCAACTGAACATACCAAGGCTTGGATCAAATATATTGTTTTTGTTATGTTCCTTCAAGTCTCTTGCAACTCACAGTATTTCAATGTATAGTAATTCTGAATCCTACCCTATTTTGAGCCACACTCATTATCTACAACAGACCTAGTCCCATTTCTCCAGTCACTGAGTCAATTAATCTCATCCTAAATTTTGCTTTTCTGTGCTGTTGCTCCATGCATCCAAGCATAATGTTCTTCTCCATGGACTGGTCTCTCCTGGACACTTATCTAAAGTACATGAAACTCAAAAATCTTGCCACCAGGGAGAAACTTGGTTTCACTCTGCGGAAGAGAAAGTTTGTTATCCTGGTAGTTCATGGTATGTTCAGGACTCTTCTCCAGCACGACAACTTGAAGGCTTCGATTCTTTATCTACCATCCTTAGTTATTATGCAGCTCTCAGATGCATACCAAGTAATTGTGAAGACTATGACCTATATCAGGCACATCTTAGTCTCTGGATTGACATTGTTGCTCTTCAGTAGTCTAGATTAGTCTCTAACAGCAGAATTTCCCAGTGCAATTCATCTTTTGATTTCCTGGCTGCTAGTGCCAAGAGTGTTGATTGTGGAACCAAGCAAGCAGAAGTAATCAACAATCTCAATCTCTTCTCCATCTATCATGGTGCTGCCAACTGGACTAGTGGGTGAGAATCTTTGATTTCTTAACAATAAGTTTCAATCCATATTGAAAACTATAGTCCTTGACCTTCTGCAGGAAGTGCTTCAGGTCCTTCTTAGTTTCAGCAAGCAAGGTTGTGTCATCTGAGTAACACATGTTGTTGATGAATTTTCCTCCAGTCTTGCCACATTCTTCCTCATAAAGTCCAGCCTCTTGAATGATATGTTCTGCATATAGTTTGAAAAGCTATTCACACAAATTGCATCCCTGAAGCATACTTTTACTGAACCTGAACCATGCAGTGTTTCCCTGTTCTGTTCTATCTCTTTCACAAGTATAGGTTTCACATGTATACCTTACTCTTTAAACTGACATTGTTGCTCTTTAGAATTAGAGTTATGTCTCTGAAAGCAGTTTTTTTCTAAAGCACCATGTCTTTTGACTCCCCAATTTCTGCTGTCATCATTGTTGGTTGTGGACTCACATTAACAATTTCAATCTTTTCTCAATCTATAATGATGTTTTCAGTTGGTCCAGTGCTTAGGATTTTTGTTTTCTTTTTTAAAATTTATTATTTTGTGTGCATAGACCATCAAATTGGATCTGACTGGTAGTGGAAGAGATTGTCCCTCCTTCTCCAGCAGAGCAACTTGTGGATTTGAACCTCAGACCTCTGGGATTGCTGTGCAGCTTCTTGCCACAAGGCCACCAGAGCTAGCTTGATTTTTGTTTTCTTGATGCCGAGATGTAATTTTTATTAAAATCTTCTGACATTGTTCTTCTTTGAAATGGTCTTATGGACCTCACAAACAATATTCATGATTACGGATTTTATTGGGAAACAGCAGACTATAATTGACGTGGAAAATATTTAGAATAGAATTCTTCCGTTAAGACAGCTTCCCTTTAGCTTTCAGCCTTGTGGTTCTGGCTCAGTGTTAACAATATTCTTTTATTTCTGCCAGTTAAAGTCACTATCTCCTGGTGACTCTAACTTTTTGGAGTGGCAGGTTTAGTGTAGCTCAGTCTTATTCCAGTCTCTGGTTTTCCACTACTTCTGCTGCCACCTATAACACTACTGCATCTCAGTCTTGTTCTCAATCACACTCTGTCTCACAAAGACTAGAGGTCTGATTCAAAGACTCTCTACCTCATTTTTCTTGATTGTAGTGAGATTCTAATCTTCTGATTCAAAGACTCTCTACCTCATTTTTCTTGATTGTAGTGAGATTCTAATCTTCTGTTTCTGAAGCTTCTCAATTTAAGCCTGGAGGAATGATAAAACTCATCAATGCCTTCTTAATATTCTATATACTTTATTTGCATGCCTCCAGGCAAATTGTTTTATTTAACTTACATTATTAGAAACTATCCAGTCATCATGTTAGAATATGATGTATTTTTCTCACGTTTATATAGCTTTATCCAGTGAGGAGCGAGGAGCTCTGGTGGCCTAATGGCAAGAAGATACTCTGAAATCCTGAAGGCACATAGTAGCAACCAGCTACTCCCCCAGAGAAGGATGGACAATCTCCTCCCATGCTAGTAAACCTGCCAGAGGGTCAGTTATGGGTTAGTTTCAACTTGATGGTCCACAACAACAACATCCAGCCATGTGGTGAAAATCAAAGCCAATGGCTACAAAAATCATATTGAGTAATCCACCATGTTATTTCAGGCAAAAAAAAATATGGGTATTAATTTATATATACACGGAATGACAAAGCAAAATACTACAATGAAAAGTGCGAGGAGCTAGAGTCGGAAAATCAAAAGGGCCGAACTCGTTCAGCATTTCTTAAGCTCAAGGAACTGAAGAACAAATTCAAACCT
>NW_006399955.1:890425-907348 GCF_000299155.1 Elephantulus edwardii
AGGCAATGAGATTGGCACAGGATAGAGCAGGGTTTAGGGCTGTTGTACATAGGGTCGCTATGAGTCGCAAACGACTCGACGGCACATAACAACAACAATTACTTTATAAAATTGAGGAAATGATATTCAGAGGACTTAAGTGTCTGGTTGAACACACCAGTAGAAAATGGCATTGTTGTTTTCAGGTGTGGTCAAATCTACCAACCGTATGAACAACAAATCAGCACCCTGTTCTATCCTGTGCCATCTTCACACTTTCTGACACACTAAAGGCCATTTCAGCAGTCACTGTGTCAATCTTGCTAGTTGAAGGTCTTCCTTTTCCTCGCCGACCCTCTACTTTTCTGCACATCATGGACCTCTCCAAAAAAATCCCCTCATAGTAACATGCCAAAAGTATGTGAAACAAAGCTTTATAATTTTTGTTTCTAAGATGCAGTCTGGATGTTCTTTCTCCAAGACATATTTGCTTGTTCTTTTGTCAGTCCATGAAATGTTCACTACTCTTCTCCACCACCACAGCTCAAAGGAATCCATTCTTCTTCTATCATCCTTATTTATTGTCTAGCTCTCAGATCCATAGAAAGATATTGGAAAGACCATGCCCTGATGTAGACATATCTTGGTTCTCAAACTGACATCATTATTCCTGAATAATTTAAAGAATGTCCTAACTGCAGACTAATGTGATGTGTCTCCTTATTTCCTGACTGCTGGGATACCAAGGGTATTGATTGTGGATCCACATAAGATGAAATTGTTGACAGTTTCAATCTTTTCTCCATTTATCATGATGTCTCCTGTAAGTCAACCAATAAGAATTTTTGTTTTCTTGACATTAAGATGCAAATCATATTGAAGACTGTATTCTTTGATTTCCTACAAAATTGCATCAAATCCTTCTCACTTTCAGCAAGCAACATTTTGTTACGTATAGATTTCACTGAGAGTAAATTCTGTGGCCTATACACATCACTCTTGTGGTCAGTTTCATAGGAAGTTGCTCTGCTGAGCCAATGGTGGTGTCTCTCTAATGGTTTGAATCCACCAGTGATTCCACAGGACAAAAATGGACAATCTCCTCCCATATGATTTACAGTTCTGGAAACCTGCTAGTGGATCAGTTCCAACTCAAGAGCAATGAGTTCAGTGGGTTCATTTCCTTCCCTGTTCTTCCATTGATACTATAATTTCCTCTCTTTATGTGAAAATATATCCCAGCCAAGAAAGTTTGTCCTTATTTTCCTTATTCAATTTTAGTCAGCTAGTAAATAAATTGTGTGAACGAAAGCTTATATCAAGGATGAATTGCATTCTATGGATGTGAAATATGGCCACAGTGTAGTAAGGTCAAAGGAGGAGACCCTTAGCTTAACTCTAACAAGAGATGGCACAGCTACAGAATTTTCATTTGGGAACAATGGAGAAAGAGGGAAAGAGACAAAGACAGCTACAGAGAGCTAATGAGAAAGAAAACCCATCCATTAGCTATACTCAGATGACTTATAGGTTTCAGTGGCACACAACAACAGCGATGTTTAAGAGCTGTGTCAGGGGAAGCAACAGGTAAAATCAAGTGGTTTTATTGTTTTGTTTTTTGTTGTGGTTTGTTTTTGGTTGGTTTTATTTTGGGTTCCCCCCCCCACCCCAGTACTGAGAGAGTCCTCTGTCTTCATATAAAGGAAAACTTTCTATAGACTCCTATTTTTTTTTCATCTTTTGCTTATTTCTCTAAATATATTTGGGTTGCTCTTAGGCCCAGTTAAGTTCATCCTGACTTTTAGCAAACGTACATAAAACAGCAAAGTGTTGCCTTCTTGGAATTGTCTTCACAATCTCTGTTGTGCTTAAGCCCATCAATGCAGTCATTGGGTCAATCTATTTCCTTGAAGATCTTCTAATCCTTTGTAGACCTTCTACTTTATTAGGAATTACATCTTTTTCCAAGGACTGGCTCTTCCTGACATCTCATGTACTTTGGCTATGTTATTCAGAGCAAATGGAACGTAAATAATATCAAGGTAAGTTATTTATTTGGCAGAATGTTTTGGTAATGAAACTTTATAGCTTTCTTTCAATGTTGTTGTTGTTGTTAAGTGTCGTTGAGTTGTAGGTGACTCATAGCAACCCAATGAATGAAAGTCCTGGACACCTGTATAACTTTCGTCCTTTCTCCAGGTTCATAGGGATTCCAGAGGCAAGCTATTACGGAAGTAGATGCCGCTCCTGCTTCCAAACTTGTTTTAATTGGGAAGCTCCACCAAACACTGTCCAACATAGGCAACCATTCTCACATTTGGCTCACCAGTGTCAAAGTGTTCGGCTTCACAGCAACCATGAGTTACCTCTGTTTAGAAAGTAGACATACCTCAGTCACAAAGGGACAAATGCTATATGGTGCCACTGTTGTAGAATGAGGCTGGCATTGGGGTGGGGGTAAGACTGAGAAAAACTGGATGAAATATGTTTACGGCATTGACATCTATGGGGGAGAGAATAGTCTATATTTTAGGGCATTATTTTTATCGTAGGAGTATGCAATGAGGGTTGTAGAGTGGATTATATTTGGGGCTAGGGGGTGGGGTTTGGGGAGGTGCGGGGGGGAGATTGTGTACCAATGAGGGAGTTTTTCTTTTGCTTTTCAAGGAGAGGAGCAAATGAGGGGGGAGGGGGGAGGGGTTTGTGCGGGGAGAAGGGTGCAACAATGAATGAATGGAATCCCAAAATCTCTGTAGATGTTCATTGAAATGAAAAATAAACAACCTAAATTTAAAAAAAAAAAGAGTCTTATCTCACCACATCCTCTCCAACATTTATTACTTGCTGTCCTATTAAACTTTGCCACTGTTAATGGAGAAAAAAAAAAGAAAAGAAAGTAGACATACCATGGTTACATGACCTAGAAGAATGTTTCACCAAAAACAATTAAAGGCAGGCCTGAGGGCCACAGGTGGAGTAGAGTCACCCACCTTTGGCTTGGGAGCATGACTTTCTGTCTGCTAGGCCAACTGCTCTCTCTCTATGAATATAGTGTTGAATATTTTAAGCGGCAGGGGAATTTTATACACTTTTATTACATATACGGTTTGCCTATGGAATTTAGCTCTCTGATAAGTATTTGAGAGAAGAGAGTCTATTTTCTGGATTAATATTCTTAAAAAAATGTTTACCAGATTTCACTACTCATTATATGTTAAAGTGTGTTGGCTATCATCACAGAAAAGATTTTAGTTTATAAGTAAGTAACAGTGGTTCATTGAAGACTATTTATCAAAAGACGATAAAAAAACTTAAAAAATTTGGTAAGAACTAACAATGGGAAAATGACTTAAGTGATGAAAACATGTGTATACCAGATGCTAAAGGAAATTGTAATAAGCTAACTATGCTGCTCTGAGAACATTAAAAAAGCAAATATAACTCCTCCGCTGTTAAGGTAAGCCATTAAATGCTAAAAGTTAAAATATAATGTTGTAAAGTTATAAAGCTTCCTTTTATTCCTTATGTTTAAAACTAACCATTTCTTGTTTATACTTATTGCTAATGAAACACATGCATTTTGATCCAATGTTTATGAATTTTATTATTCTATAATTCAGTGAAATTTTTTTCTTTTTCATTTTCTCTCTGGAAAAAATACATTATGTTTATTTGATATTCTGACAATACAATACAAAAACAGAATTAACTCAATTCTTTAAAAAATATTCTAGTTTATTGAATAGCTGTAATTTATGTTAATATTTTTGTGAAATATAATAATTTTACAATATGTTTAGGAAATATATGTCCTTAATTTAAAAACTTTATTCTCATACAGTATTTGACTATTACATTATAGTTATATATTTTATGGTTTATTAATACACTTAGTGTGCTTTCTATGTGATAATCTATTTTTATTTTTCTTGTTATTATATTTAAACAATTTTATAAATTGGATCCTGGTACTTTTTATATTAAAAACATTTATATTCTTAATTACTCAATGCTAAGTTAATTGAGATATTTTAATGATCCCTATCTTTGGAATTAAATTTAACTTCTCTAAGGTGGCTAGCAGATACCTAGCACTTTATTGCCCCACCTGCTGTTCCATGTTACCATCTCTCCACACTAAATACCATGAAATGCTGTCATGCAGATATGCAGTGGTAGAAAACTATCTAATAACCCCACAAAATACATAATTAATTACTTAAAATTGGCCTCATCCTCCTTGAAAATATAACTAATTAAGAATAGGTCAAATATTTTTATGAGTAGCCTAGGCGAAAATAGTGTAGGTGATTGTCAACCTGGATTATTTTTATTCCAAAAATCTTCAGTAGAGAGCAGCTCAAGATGGCCGACTTTGAGGATAGAGTGTTGGATGAGAAGAAAGTAAACAGAGTTCTTAAATTCATCACTCATCCACCGCCAGAACAATATAATGACGTGTTTAATGATGTCCAACTGCTACTTAATGACAGTCTCCTGAGGGAAGGAACAACCCATGCATTTGCCCAGTATAACATGGACCAGTTCACACTTGTGAAGATCTTCACAGATTACACCTGTGAAGAAGGATGTAAAGATCATGTTCTTCAATACAGAACATGGTCGCCCAGGTAATAGCCGATTTTTAGACCCAAGCAACGAAATTTCCTTCAAATTTGATCATTTACAGAAAGTAGCAACTGACCTCAACCAGAGGACATAGATGGAGGAGGTCTGGGGTCTTGGAGAGAATTCTTTGACAGTGCTTTTAAGGTCTAAGTGAAAGATCATTATACCAACTGTTTCTGTACTATTTGTGCTACACAATAGATGGGCAATAGACTATGTTATTGTATATATTGAAAGCCAGTAATTTCAACCTAAAAACTTCTGGAATGGTCATTGGAGATCAGAATGGAAGTTCACCGTCACACCACCTATATAGCCCAAGTAAGTGGCCGGGGTCCTTAAGCTTCAGGTTTATTGTTATGAAGACAGCAATGTTAAGTTGTTTACTCATAGGGATGTACAGGATTCAGTAACTGTTTCAAATGAAGTCCAGACTGCCAAGGAGTTTATTAAAATCATACAGCATTCAAAGTATGAACATCAGAAACAGTAAAAAGTACTATTAGCCAACGTCAGACACCACTTTCAAGGTCTTTTACCTGCAGCTTCCAGAAATCAACTGGAACAAGATACTTAGTTACAAGATTGCCAAATACAGGCAGAATGCTTGAATGCTGAATGTAAGATTTTTCAATACGTAGAGGAAAGAAAAAAGGATTCGACATGTGGTCAGATGATAAAATAGGTAGTTTTTAAATAAGAATGATGAATGATATTTTGCTAGTGTGTTCAAAGTAAACAGGTTCTCTATCATGTAATACTGTTGAACCTATAAATTGTGTGAATTTTATGTTTGCTACATTGTACTTTTCTGTTGTCATTCATCTGCTTGTTTGTTTTGGGTTTTGTTTGTTTGTTTGTTTTTTGCCACATTTAATGTTGAGTACAAATAGATAGATCTTGGTGTCACTATACTGTTTAGATATACACATGAAAACTTATTTATACATACAGACAATATCCTTTCCTCTGATACTTCAATGTTTTTACTGATAGACTAGCAGCTGAAGAGGCTATGCTCACACTTAGAGAAGACATTCATCTTCTTCCTCCAACTGCTTTGATGACCACTTTGGACATCTCATATCCATAGTTTTTAACCTTTTGGGTTGGAACTTTACACATTCTTTTGAAAGACAAGGGAAGTTTTCTAGAAATTCTATTATAACCAGGTTGTCTGCAGAAGTTATTTTTAAATCCAAAGACAACCCATGTGAATGTATTTGTTTTTCTTCCTTCCCTCCTTGTCTCTTTTCCAGTCTTGGACCATTATCGTTACAGACATCTGCACATTCAGAATAGACCCATTTATGTTTGTTTGTCTTTAATATTCAAGAACTGCTGACATACTGTGGTTGTAGGAGAGTGTATATTAAATTTGAAAAATGAAGATGTTGAAGGCATAATAGGTATATTGTGCTTTAAGTCTTTGCAGCAGGATTTTAGTATAAGCAAATGAAACAAAACAACAAACAACTATGTAAATTACAGTAAAAACAAAAATGAACCAAAGTGAGAAGGAAACTTTCAGGCAGTATCTTTCTTGTGTAACCTGTAATCTAAGGACAATCTAATAATTTGTTCTAGGTAATATTTAAAACTTGTTCCAACTTTTTCTTCTTCAGTGTTTCCTGCCAAAAAGTCAAATGTAGTGGTGATAGGGCTGCAAACCTTCCCAGGTATATTGTAAGGTATGTGTGTTAGATTTCAGGATACACAGGTGGCACAGATATGACAGTTGGTAATGGTGGATTCGTTTACATTGTTTACACTTTTATGATCAGGCCTTAGGGGAAGGTCAGTTCTTTAAAAACCAGATAGTGTCTTCCTACATATCTCCAAATACATGTCAAACAAGAAAGGTATTCGTGGTTTGGCTTTGGTTTTTGCTCAGTAATACAGTCAAGTAAGAGTGTTTCCACGTGACCCATTGAGGTGTGTAAACAATAGTGTCTATTTCAAATAAAATATATTTGTATGACTTATCATTAATACTTTTCATCCATACCACATTATCTTCTATATGAGGTAGACAGTACAAATATACCGTTTTGTTCTAAGAAAAAAAAAGTCTTTAGTATTTTATCTCACTATTGATAAGAATGTCATTGTTAAAACTTATTTCTGTTTTGTTATGAGATTGTATGTATTTCAACTAATAGGGACCATTGGATAGTGAAGAATTATCCAAGAATTTTTAGAATGTAATCGGTACAGAAATGCCATTATATTTGAAGCAACACTACTCTCCATTCTAGCCACCATCACATGAATTTAGCAAGTGTCTGATAATTGCCACACTCTGTCAGATCACCTTTTTTTTTAATGGGAACAAATATGGATCTCTTCTAGTCAACTACTCTTGGCCCCGTTTGTGTTCTCCAGATTTCTTGGCACAACATAGTGAGTGTGTCTAGGAAAGTATCTCTTTGTTGAAATATGTCAATTGATATTCCATCAATTTCTGAGGCTTTGTATTTTACCAATCTCTTCAGAGCATCTTGAATTTCCTTCTTCATCACGATTGTCTTTTGTTTCATGAAATCCTTCTGTGTTAGCCAAGGTTTTGTGGGTTTGCTGTTTTGTTTGTGAAAGTGACTCTGTACTCCTTCCATCTTCTTTTGATGCTTCCTGGGCCATTCAACATTCTGCAAACAGCATCCCTAAGTATTAAAACTCAAGGCTTAAATTTGTTTTTCACTTCCTTCAGCTTAAGAAATGCTGAGCGAGTTCAAAGCTTTTTATTCTGTCACCAGCTCTTTGCACAATGTCATTATAAAACGATGTTTTGTCTTCCCAAGAGGGACTTTGAAATCTTCTGTTCAGCTCTTTAACTTCCTGCTTTCTTCCCTTTCCTTTGGTTTCTTCGTGCTCACTTACAGTATTCAAAGTCTCTTCTGACATTCATTTTGGTTTTTTCTTCCTCCTCTGTCTTTCTAATGGCTTTTTTACATTCTTCATGTTTCATATTAGTGATATGCTGCCACAGCTCACCTGGTCTTTGCTCATTAGTGTTCAAGGTCTCAAACCCATTGGTCTTTAGATTCAGGTGGGATAGATTCAGGTTCAAACTAGGGTTCTCATGGATTTGATTTTGCTTACTTTAGCTTCAGTTTGAACTTGTATAAGAGTAATTAATTGATTGCATGTTCCACAATCAGCCCTTGGACTAATTTTCACAGCTATTACTGAGCTTCAATGTTTTTAGCCCTACAGATGTAATTAATTTGACTCCTTTGTAGACCATCAGGTGAAGTCCATCTGTATAGTCACACCACCTTTGTTTCTTAGAAAAAAATATTTTCAGTGAATAAGTCATTGATTATACAGAATGTGTGAGGAAACCGACTTCCTCATTGACTGTGGGAGAGAGTGGAAATTCACACATCCTCTGTGGGAGGCAAGTAGGCAATATTTGTCAACATTCAAACTGTAGATTCCCCTTGATTTCCCAAACTAAATAAATTTATTCTATGGATATAGTTTCAAAACTAAGATAATTGCCAAAACAGGAAAGCAAAGCTAAATAAAAAGGTTTTTAGCAGCCTTAATATCTGCCACCAGGGAACTGGGGAATGGAGACAGATTACTAGAGCAGAGATCTCTGCAGTAATTAATATGAGGTAGCCATGTGGCAGGGAGAGACCTTCAAAGTTTTTTGAGAAAAAAGCAAGATTCAGAGAAGTGTGTTTATATATATATATATATATATATATATATATATATAGATACATATATACATACATGTATACACCACACAACACCACACACACACACACACACACACACACACACACATATTTGAACTGTGGGAGAATATCAAGAATATCACCCAGGAAGACTGCAAACAGAAAACAGAAGAAGAAAAGCCAAAATGGATGTCAGAAAAGACTCTGAATACACTAGAGCTGCAAGAAGCCAAAGCAAAGGAAGAAACCAAGAAGTTAAGGAGCTGGATAGAATATTTCAAAGGGCAGAGCAGGAAGACAAAGCAAAGTATTATATTGAAATGTGCAGAGAGTTGGAGTCCAAAATCCAAAAGGCCTGAACTCGTTCAGCATTTCTTAAGCTGGAGGATTTAAATAACAAATTCAAGCCTCAAGTTGTAATTTTTTTTTTTTAATTTTTTTAATTTTCTTATTTTGTGTGTGTACCATCAAATCAGATCTGACTGGTACAGGAGGAGATTGTCCCTCCTTCTCCAGCAGAGCATCTGGTGGATTTGAACAAGGCACCTCTGGGATTGCAGTGCAGCTTCTTGCCTCTAGGCCACCAGAGCTTTGGGAAGAATATTAAATGATCAAGGAAGCATTAAAAGAAGACTAAAGGAATATATACAGTCACTCTACCAAAAAGAATTGGCTGAAACAGAATAATTTCATGAAATCAAGAGCCTGTGGTGATGAAGGATGAAGTTCAAGATGCTCTGAACAATGGACTCAAGTATATCAGAGAAGATGAGCATGGCATGGGTTAGGGCAGGGTTCCTATATGTTCTTCATAGGGTCACTATGAGTTGTAGTTGACTCTATGGCACCAAACATCACCACCACTAACATCTGTCAGTCAATTCCTGATTTATCCCCCTCCAGCAGATATATTGTAATTAGCATGCTTTTCTTGAACCACAACCCTTGAATTTTTTAAGTGGTGTTATTTCTTCTTGGGTCGATTGGTCATTTGCATATTTTTATCTTTTGACATAGTCTAATTTTTACCTACAGATCTAGCTGATCTTAGACCTATTTTTCCTGTCTAGCTTTGTATTAGAGAAATACAAAGTAAATTTTGTATTTATTATACATAGAAATGGAAAAGTCTGATGCCAAGAATCTCTTTAAAATGATAAAGAGCAAAGACATCAGTTTAAAGACTAAGATGTGCCTGTTCTAAGCCGTGGTATTTTAATTGGTTCCTATGTGTCTAAAAGTTGGACAATGAAAAAAGACAGAAGAAGTGATCCTTTAGAATTATGATGTAGACAAAGAATTTTCAATATATTATACAGTGTCAAAGGAAGTTCTAAGTGGCCTATAGTAAGGACTAGCACTGAAATCCAACCAAAGGCATGTGGTTTGAATCCACCAACAGCTCTAAGGGAGAAAGATGGGCAATCTCTTCTGTGATTTATTGCCTCTGAAAAATAGCTAGAGGGTCCATTATGAGTCAGTTTCAATTCAGTGGTACATCATAACAACAGGAAAAATATAGATCATCAAAGAAACAAGCAAGTATATCTTGGAAGATATGCAACCAGGATGGTCCTTACAAACTCCATCTCACAAACTTTGATCATGTTGTCAAGAGAGACAAGTCCTTGGAGAAAGACATTGTGCTGGGGAAGGTGGAGGATCAGTGAGAGAAAGATCTTCAGCAATATGGACTGGGACAGTGACGGTAACAAGGGGCTCATGTATCTCAGCGATAGTAAGGATTGTGCAGTATAGGGAAAAGTTCAGCTGTGTTGTTCATAGGGTTTCTATGAGTTGTAGTTCACTCGATGACGCTTAATCACCACCACCACCA
Organism: Elephantulus edwardii; assembly: GCF_000299155.1. Classification (NCBI taxonomy): domain Eukaryota; kingdom Metazoa; phylum Chordata; class Mammalia; order Macroscelidea; family Macroscelididae; genus Elephantulus; species Elephantulus edwardii. The sequence goes on from NW_006399955.1 coordinate 900,560, forward strand.
TGACAATATCACTAACTGTATTCATTACTGAGATTTTAACCAAAATAACAGATTGCAAATGTCAATGGATTTTGTAGTTTTACAGGTATTACCTGGTTTTAAAATTTTATTTTACTATGTTAGTTTTATAAATATGATTAACATCTAAAATAAAACAATTTATTGCCTATTTTAGAATGGAAATATTTTTTATTTGTTTGTTGGCTTGATCTTTTGCTTTATTGTTTGGATCAAACTTAGATTGAGTTTAAAAGGGAAGAAAATATTTACTCAAACTCTGACAATATAGCTTTACCTTAATAATACTTGTGCTACTTTTTAAATTGTACCACAGATTTTATTGTTAATTTTATTATATGAAGAGTTATTTTAGGGGATAAGACTAGTTTTTAACTTTCCCTTTATTATCTGCAGAGATAATTTTTGAGCAGTTCTTCATTTCATTATTCATATTAGAGGTAACTTTTATATTATTGAGTAGCTACTTAGTGCTTATATTGACATTCATAGATAAATTTTGAGGTACAGACCTTTTAGAATAAGTGATGAAGCTGTTAATTTCTTTTAAAACACAATGGACATTTACATAACATTTGGGCTGATTGTTTTCTCTTTTTTCCTGAAGGCATATAATTAAAATGTTTGATACTTAAAGCTTTATCTATTTTTTTAAGTACTCTTTTAGAACATCTACTGAAAGACCTAGTTATGATAAAATATCTCTAAATAACTGGAAAAAAAATCTTTGCTGTCATAGAAGCAACAGTCATAAAATCAATGTCACATTGCATCAGGCAAATTTCTGGAAGTCTTCAAAATCTTAAAAAGCAAAAATTTTTCCTTGAGGAATATAAATGCATTTGATCAAACTCATGACATTTTCAATCACCTTATAGTCACACAAAATTGGGTAGTAAATAAGAATAACTGAAGAATTGATTTATTTGAATTATGATGTAAGGGGAAAATGTAAAATGTATCATTGTAACTAAAATGGCTATATCTATCATAGAACAAATACAGTCAATATTCTTCTTAGAAGACAGAATCATGAAATGTGTCTAATTTATTTTGGATATGCTGTTAAGAGAGGCCAATCACTAAAAAGGAATATCATGCTTTTTAAAGGTCTAGGAGAAAAGAAAGAAAAATACCCTCAATGAGGTGGATTGACATAGCAGCTGCTATACTGGGTTTAAACATAACAGAAATTATGCTATATTTTTCCTTTTGGCAGTCCATGGAATATTCAATACTCTTCTCCAACACCACAGCTCAAAGGCATAAATTCTTCTTCTGCCATCCTTATTCACTGCTCAGCTCTCATCAACATACCGAATGATTGAAAAGCCTGAATAAGAAACAAATTTATTCTCAAACTAATATCATCCTTCCTCAATAATTTAGAGAGGTCTATAAACTTTCCCCAGGGCAATATGTTACCTGATCTCCTGACTGGTAGTACTAAGTGTATTGATTGTAGTTCCAAGTAAGGGGAAATAGTTGGCAGTTTCAATCTCTTCTCCATCCATTATGCTGTGTCTTATAGCGTTAATAGTGAAATTTTTGTTTTCTTCATGTTGAGATGCAATCCGTATTGAAGGCTATAATCTTTGATCTTCTACAGCAAGCTTTTCAAGTCCTCCTCACAACAAAACATTGTTGTGTCATTTGCATAAAGAGGTTATTGATGAGTCTTCCTCTAATCCCAATTTTCTCCATAGAATCCAGGTTCTTGAATACTTTTCTTAGCATATGGATTGAATAGGTATGGAAAAAGGATACAATCCTGTTGCACACCTTTCCTAATTTTAAACCATGCAATATTCCCTTGCTACCTTCCCTGAATATGTTACTTTTCCAAATACAGTACCTAATACTCATTTACTCAACTGTGATTCAATTAGTTCTGATTTCTAGTCCATTGGAATATTGAAGCTAGAAGTCACATTGAGAGTAGACTGCCTACCATTCTCCTCAGGAGAAGCGGGTAGATTTCAAATGCCAGAGACATAGCCTTTTGGTTAGTAGCGCAATTCTCTATAAACTAAACCACCAGAGCTCCCTACAGTATATGATTTTGTTGTTGTTAGGCACTGCCATGTTGATTTTGACTCACAGATACCCAGTGAATGCAGATCTGAACCTTGTCCTATTCTGCAGTGTGTGGCAGATATGTTTAAATACATCCAGTTTTGACATGATAGGTGTTTTTGGTTGTTTGTTGTGTTTTTTTTTTTAATCTAAGTATAAGCTGGTTTTCTTTCTGAAGGAAAACTTGGGGGACAAAGTCAACTGGCTCACATTTCAGGACTTATTTTTATTATAAGAGTCTGCCAAGATTCTTGCTTAGTATATGCTTTCTTTGCTCACTAACCATTTCAAGGATAGTTGATTGCAAAGTCTGTATGTATTTCTATTTGTATTTATATCCTCACTTGTAAATGTATTTGGAAAAATCGACTATAGAAGTGTGCCCTGCATACATCATCTCCATTTTAAAATTTTTATAATTATTTTAAGCATAAAATATATTTGATAATAACCTGAGGGAAACTCAGACAGTGTCTACCCTCTCACTGGGGGACATCTTTCCCTCAGATGACAGGAAGATCTGTCACGAGGCAAAATGATTTATATTCTCTGATTTCATCCTGTATAGACGCCCTATACAAGGTGAAGTGATAATTTTCCTCAGAGTTAACATGTCCAATGTCTCATTTTTCATTCTAGTCCTTGTGAAATGACATCGAACACTAAATTGGGAACTAATTTGGGCTGGTAGCTTTGGCTGCCTGCCTGCTTCTCTGGGAAAACAAGCAATTATCTATAGTTTTCAGTCATGGAAGTCACACAACTCATGGAGCTGGTTACTTTGTGTGAGAAGCTGGATTTGTTTGGGTTTTCAAGTTATCTGGGAAAGTGAGGCAGGAAAAGACATGAAAATAAATATTAATAATGTATTTTGCCAGAAAATGAATCAAAAAGAAAGATCTGAAATGTTTCAAATAGGAAGAAAATAGCCAAGAGCTAAGTTGGGGAAACATTAAGAAAGGATATAACACTACAACACTAAAGTATACAATTAATTCAATTCACTTTTAACAAAAAGTGAGCATAATAATTTCTGAAGTTAACATTCAGCAAGTCCATACAATTTCATCCGTTAAAAATAATATATTGAATTTTTATATAAAATGGAATCCATTTCAATAATTACTATTCTGAATTTACCTATTTTAGCACATAAATGATGCTTAAATGTGTATTTGGGTAGAAAAGATATATACCTTGTCACTTAAATTTTAACCAACACAATTGAAATTAAGTCAATCTTAACCTACATAATTGAATATTTTCCTACAGAGAATATGATGAAAGCAATAGCTATAATTTATTGGATAAGTACATTAGCAGTGAAGCACTTAGAAGCAGCAAAATTTCCTGTAGACATACAAAAATAATCATGGAGTTGTACAATTTGATGGGTGGTGGGATGAGGGAAATTGGAAGAATCTGTTCTGGAAAACAATGTATTTGAATTTTGTAAATAAACTAATATAATTAAAAAATAATTAAGCACAAGAATAACCTCTGTTTTTAAAGTGTATGACTTTTTTAATATGATATAAAAAAGGGTCATACTTATATTTTTTAATTCAAATAATTTTATTAAATACTTTTTATTTATTAATTTTGTAAGTTGTTCCTGTGAGTAGGCCCTACCATCATAAAACACATTATCTACATAACCTAAACAAAGAGAAAAATAAATAGAGAGAGAAGTACCAGAATAACATTTATTGGCATTTCTATTACTAGGGACTAAGTGCAATGTACTTGATGTAACCTCTTTTACTCATATATGGCAGTACCCCGATTTGCATCATTTAATGTTTCTAGAAATAAATCCTATATAAATCATTTTTCCAAAGTTGCACAGTTGAGTCAGAATTCAAACCTATTATAAGCACTTTGAAAAAATAATAAAAAGCAACATATTTTAAGACTATATAGTATCTGGTAATATGAAAGGATATAAAGATATATATGGAGAGGAAAATAATATAGGTAATATTTCAACAATATTGTAAAAGAGGGATAGGATTCTTACAAAGTGGAATAGGGAAAGGAAAAAGTTTGTTAGGTATGACATTAAGAGGAAAGGATAGAAAAGATGAAGGTGACTCTCCTTTGTAATAACTTTCTAGACTGGAGTATAATCTTCAGAGAGAGGATTTGAAGATCAAGGCTGGAAAGATAATTTGTACTCAGATCCTTGACTTCAAATGCAATGCTAAAGCTTTAGAAAGCTACTAGAATAGAAAGAAAGTAGTGTAATTCAAATCAGTGGGGATATGATCAGGTACTTTTTAAAACAATTGAAAATGTGGATAATCATATGATAAAAATGAATTAATTTATATCCCTAATTTATAGCATATAATAAATCAAATTCCATTTGTATTAAAGAAGTTTGAGTACTTTGTAGCAATATTTAAATCTATTTGACATGTATTGTTTTCCAGTTTCCCATGCCCAAAAAGAAAAGACTTAACAATTGTCTCCAAAGACATCCATTAGTTTCCAATCTGAATCTTGGAGACTGTATAAGAAGCAGAACTGAACAATATTAATTAATGATTCTGATGTGGGCAGATTATTTTAGATTAGCTAAATTTAATAGAATCTGTCAATAATTTTATTTTATTTGGATCAACAATAAATACCCTTGGTACCAGCAGTCAGGAAATCAGGAGACATAATACAATTGGACAAGTCTGCCATCAGGGATCTTTCTAAAATATTGAAGAACAATGATGTCAGTTTAAAGACAATGATATGCCTGATTCAGGCTATGGTCTTCTCAATCACCTGCTGTGCCTCAGAACTCTGGACAATGAATAAAGATGACAGAAGAAGAATACATTCTTCTGAGTTGTGGTACTGGAGAAGAGTGCTGAATAATTTATGTACCACTAAAAGAACAAACAGATTTGTCCTGCAAAGTGTGTTGCCAGAGTGCTTCTCAGAGACAAGGATGACAAAACTTCATCTTTCATTCTTTGAACATGTAGATAGGTAAGGCTATTCCTTGGGGAGGAAGATTGTGCTTGGAAAGATGGAGGGTCAGTGAAAAGGAGAAAGACCCCTAACAAGATGAATTGACACTGTGAATTCAACGGGTTCTAGAGTCTTAGAGATGGTGAAGGTAGGACAGGACAGGGCAGGTTCCAGGATGGCTATTCATAGGGTTTTTAAAAGAGTTGTATTTGACTTGAAAGCACCTAACAATAACAACAACAATGAGATGAACAGACACATTGAGTGCAACAATGAGTGTAAAGATGGTGTCATAAAGGGCAAGGTTTTAACATGTTGTTCATAGCATAGCTCTGTGGATTAATATGCCTAATTTTAAGACATCAAATTTTTCATAGTTTTGTATAGCTACTCCAGGAAATTAATGTGATGATACTTAAGGAACTCTTCATTATATCATTAGAAAATGTTATATGGGAGCTCTGGCTGCTTAGGCAGAAAGGGTGCAGTTTAAAGATGTGCTGCAATCCCAAAAGGCTCACTGTTTGAATACACCAGCTGCTCTGCAGAAAAAGGATGGGCAATCTCCTCCCTTGTGATTAACTGCCTTTGAAAACGCACCCAAAGGGTCAGCTATGGATCAGTTCTGACTTTATGGTACACAACAATAACAACAACAACTTGCAAATAAATTTAATGTTCTTAAAAACAATTATCAAATTGGTTGTTGTTATGTACAAAACTCTAATTATGTAGCAATTATTTCATAGAAATATTTATCCAATTCATGATGTATTTATGTGAAATAATGCGGAAAACACTTTAAAAAATTATTTTATTAATTTTAATGAACATTTACAGAGATTTCCAATCATTCATTTTTATATTTTGCTCCCTGTCCAGCCCTCCTCTCCCCCCTGTTCTTTCCTCTTTTTTTAAAAGTAAAAGAAACATTTTTTCATTGATATACAATTCCCCTACAACCCCCCCTCCTACTGCCCTGAATACATACACCCCGCTATGAAACCTTAATTCTGGGCTCCTGTGATAACCATAATACCCTATCATATATCGCCTTTAAATTGTTCTCTCTCTCATCTGTTTCAATGCAGTATACAAATTTATCCAGTTTTTCTCAGTCTTACCCCAACCCTAACATCAGTCCCATTCTACAACAGTAGCACCATGCAGTATTTGTCCTTTTGTGACTGATATATTTCACTCAGCATCATGTCCTCCAGGGTCACCCATTTTGAATAATATTGCATGAGTTCCTTGTTTTTCAATGCAGCTTAGTATTCCATTGTGTGAGTACACCACAGCTTCTCCAGCTATTCTTTGTTGATGGGCACTTGGGTTGTTTCAAACTCCTTGCTATTGCGAACAAAGCCGTGATAAACATGGGTGTGCATATGTCTGCTTGAATGTCGGTTATGGTCTCTTTAGGGTATATTTCCAGTAGTGGAATTGCTGGGTCAAATGGTATCTCTATTTGCAACTTTTTGAGAAAGCACCACACCATTTTCCACAGTGGTTGAACCATTTTACACTTCCACCAAGAGTGAATAAAGTTTCCAGTTTCTCCACAACCTCGCCAGCATTTGTTGCTTGCTGTTCTGTTAAATTTTGCTATTCTGACTGGGGTGAGATGATATAGTTGTTTTGATTTGCATCTCTCTTAGAGCTAGGGATTTTGAACATTTCTTCATGTGCTTGTTGACCATCTGAATGTCTTCTTTGGTGAAG
>NW_006399955.1:908788-910362 GCF_000299155.1 Elephantulus edwardii
TTTTTTTATATGGAGTGAAGTGTGGGTCTTGCTTAAGTCTTCTGCAGATAGTTTTCCAATTTTGCCAACATCATTTGTTAAAAAGGCTGTCATTTCCCCACTTAACTGATTTCATCTCCTTGTCAAAAATCAGTTGACCACAGGTAGATGGGGGAAAACACTTCAACATGCATTTTATAACTCAAAGTATACAGATAATGACAAAATAATTTAAAATTAACTAGTTTTTAGAGAAAATTAAAATAATAGGAAAATGTAATTTTATTTTTAACAAATTTTTGAGTTTCATGATCTTTTTTAGTAGTTTACTTACTTTCAGAAAGTCTTCAGCAAGTTTATAATAGAAGTACTAGCTTTCAAAACTAGCATTATAACTTACACTTTATAGAAACCTAATGTAAAATAGCAGGCTAAACATTAATTTTACCAAGCTTTTATTTGTTTCATAATATTTCATAATAGTTTACTTATTTTAAAACAAAATTTCAATTAGTTTGTAATAGAGTACTATCTTTAAAACTTAGTATTGTAATTTTTACTTTTATCTTTAAACTTCACCCTTCCTTTTACTCATGCCAAAACTCTTGCACTATCAAGAAAATATATTGATTTTTCTTCCAAAATATATTGCTCCTCAATAATCTTGGCCCATGTATCCATTATTCTTGCTTAGATTATGGGTAAGACCCTCCTTAATTGTTCTCCTTTATGTGACCTTTACTCTATCACAATTCATTCACTACACAAATATCAGAGAAAGTGTGTGAACATATGAGATTATGTAATTTTTTTCTGCAATATATCATAGAAATTCTTAATTTTACCAAATGTAAATGTGAAAAAGTTTGAGTCTTGACATTTCACGTTGCTGACTTTACCTTGAGTCTTGATATTTTACGTTGCTGACTTACCTCATGTTATCCTCTATATGAGTTTCCCTGAGTGGTGTAAACACTTGAAGAACCACTTTTAATAAAAAGATTGAAAGTTTAAACCCACTGAGAAGTGCTTCAAAATACAATCCTAGAGATCTGCTTCTGTGAAGTAATAGAGTTGAAATGATCATGAAGCAGTTCGGCTCTGCACAACTCGAGTATCCATGTATTAGATTTGACTCAATCACAATTAAAAACAGTATTCTTTGTCTTGTTAATTTCAGGAATTTTCATTTCCTAATTGTTTCCAAATACCTCAGATTTATTCTTACATAATGGATCTTTTAACTTATTTTCTTTATCTGGTTTCTAGAAACATTTTCCTTGAAATAATTTTATGTGTACAACAATGAATGAATGGAAATCCAAAGTCTCTGTAAATTTCTACTGAAATTAAAAATAAACTTAAATTAAAAAAAATTAAGTTACAGTAAAGAAGGCAATGGATTTATGACTGCTCATGCTAATGATCTGTGGTGCTGGAGAAGAGTACTGAATGTACCATGGACTGCCAGGAAAACAAACAGATTCATCTTGGAAAGGATTAAACCAAGCTACTCCTTGGAGGCAAGGATTCTGGGGCTTCGTCTGACATACTTTGGACATGTTGCCAGGAGGGACGGGTCCTTGGAGAGGGAC
>NW_006399955.1:911580-915139 GCF_000299155.1 Elephantulus edwardii
TCTTCAAGGATATGAACATATATGGCTAATCACAATTGATAACAGTGCATCTAAGTTCCAAAATCAATCTCCACAATAGACTATATGTTTCCTATTGCCAAAGGGGCACTTTAGAGTAGTGAGAGAAGATTTTCACCCTGAAACCTACAGAGTCCCCTTTTCAGCAGGAAGTAGATAAGAGAATACACTGTCACCTTTTCCTTATGAATCAGGGTGAAATCTCTCTCAGGGAGGAGTGATAGGCAATGGCAAAGGACACACCGACATTAATCAGAACTGATTTTGACAAGCACATGTCAACAGGGCAATTAAAACAAACTTTCAAGGAACATTAAAAAAAAAAAAAGAAAGAATTTTATGGCAATCCACTTTGCCTCTTCTAAAAAACCTTTTGTCAAACTATATCTATAGAGTGGTATCTCTCATGTTTTTCATTGTTTTTTTGTGTCAGACTGAATTATAGGTGGCATCCAGTGCATTTTTGAAGATGGTAAATAATTTTTGAGGAGATTGCCCATTTTCCTCCTGCAGATTCAACTTTCAGTTGGTGGATTTAACTGTCAGAGTCATTTTGTTTTAGTAGTGCAGTTCTCTATGGAATATACCACTAGAGCCCTCTCAATAAGAAGTGTCCTGTCTAAAATTCCTGCACGTATCCTAACATTTTCATATACAACAATTTAGATGGTGCCTGAAATTTATCTTTCATGCTGTTGCTTGTTAGATGCTATTGAGTCAAGTACAACTCATTGCAACTTTATGAGCAACAGAACTGAACTCTGTCCTATCTTGTGCCATCCTAATTTCTCTGACACACTTAAGCCTATTGCTGTAGTCACTGTGTCATTTCACCTTATTGGGGCTCTTCTTCTCTTTTGCCGACACTCCACCTTCCCAAGTTTAATATCCCTTTCCAATGAATAGACTTTTTAATCAACATGCCCAACACATTATCTTTAATATAACTTATAATTCTATCTACCTCATTTGCTATTTCAATATGTTTACAATACAAGGTTAAAAATCCTTTTCTATCCCCTATTCTTTAATATTTTAACATCATTGAAGTTTGGGAGTTTTACCTATCAAATAATCTACTAGACATCAGTCATTCATGTATCAGTAGAGGCCCTATAGTGACCTTTGTAAGATCATGAAAGTGAAAATATTGAATTACTAAAACTTTATATATTTTTATTTGTCTACATCTGCTACAAGAAGTAAATTTCTTGAATGCAGAGATCTTTTGTCCCTATTTTTTTAACAAAGCATCTTCAAATATTTAAAATAATTTCTCGTAGAGAGTTGTGTGTACAGTTGAGATGGAATCAACCCATAGCTGACGCAGTTAATCACGCAGGAGATTTTCTGTCTTTTGCAGAGCAGCGAGTGGATTCCAACTGCGTGCCTTGGAGATTGCAGCACAGCCAGCTTCTTACTACTAAGACACCAGAGTTGAAAGTCTTTATAAGCAAATTAAAAGCATGTGAAACAATTCCTTGCATAGTAATTATTCAATACATCTTACCTGCTCTGACAACAATATTCACAAGCATTCAGAAATGACATTACTTACAAGGGGGCTCTGGTGGCTTAGTGGCAAGAAGCTCTGTTAGTATCCTGAAGGCACACTGAGGCCATCACCTGTTTTGCTGGAGAAGGATAGGCAATCTCTTCCCGTGCCATTAACTGCCTCTGAAAAACCACAGGCCAGTTCCAATTCTGTGCTACAGAACAACATTATCTGAAGGCTCTGTGTTAAGGAAAAGTCAAATACTTGTTTCATGCAGTGGAGTTGCCAGCAACTTATAGCAACCCTGTATGTACAGCAGCTTGAAAACTGCCATGCCCTAAGCCAGTATCACTGATTCTGACACACCTACCACCCCTATTGCCCCAGTTATTATCCAATCATCAGTTTCTTCTTACAACTGTTCCTCCTCCTTTGTGTTTCCAAATTTGAGGACTTAGCCTCTGTTGCTATATCAGATTGTCTACTCTAAGTGTGCTTTACTGTACATAGGGTTTTCGAAGGCCTGATGTATTTCAGGAGTGGATGTAAAATGTAAACAAATATTTATAGCAAGTAAGTTAAACTATGAAATCATTCACTCATTGCCATGGAGTTGGAACAGACTCAGAGCTGACCCTTCATCAGGTTTTCAAGACTGTAAATTACACAGGAAGAAATTATTCATCTTTCTCCCTCTGAGTGGCTGGTGAATTTGAACAGACAGACTTGTCTTTTGAATTAGTAATACAACTTCTAACAGGCTATGCCATCAGATCTCCCTTAACTATCACATAGTTGTTATCTTGTGTCATCAAGTTTAAACCAATTCATAGCTGACTTTCCAGCAGATTTTCAGAGATTATAAATCACACAGGAGGAGATTGCCTAGCTTTCTTCCATGAAGCAGCTGGTGGATTCAAAGAATACGTTTTGGTTGGCAATGTGCCTCTTACTACTGGGCCAAAATATAGTTAGATACCATTTGTCAGTTTTATAACACATGTGATAAAATATTACTCATTCTTGACATTATAACTACATTTGATAGCAAAATAATCTGATGAGTTTTTACATAATGTTGTTGTTGTTTTTGTGTAAAGTCAAGCTGGAAGTAACCCATTTCTAATCTTCCAATTTGTAGAGGCAGGAAATCACAAAGGATATTACCCATCTTTCTCCCTCAGGGCAGCTGGTGAATTTGCACAACATACTTTTTATTTAACAGTATAATTCCTTACCACCAAGCCACTAAACTATCTATGCCTATTATAACAAAAGAAAGAACTGAGATACTCTAACTCACTACCAATTTTAGGGTAGATTTAACACATATTATTTGTTCTTTCATTATATAGTCATTAAAATCTCTCAAGAGTTTAACTTTCTGATTCTTAGCTATGTTAGAAAAAGCATTTTTATTCACTAAGCTCTCTCAAATAGCGTACAAAAGAAATCTAAATCATTGTCTTTGAGAAAGAATTTCTGAATCAGATAAAATTTCCTCTCATTAAATCAATCTCAAGGCTAAATTTGTAACTTACAGATATTAATCTCTAGCATTCAAATTATATAACATAACTGACCCAATTAAATTTTGCAGACCTAAACTTGTTCTATCCTTTGAATGCTTTCCAGCTAAGATTTCTAGTTGCTTCCATAGTATTATCCCTATTTACAAGTATATTGTGTTATCAAATCTTTTACGTATTTGATATATATATGTTATAAAATGTTACAGAATTTATTGTTATCAAAATCCTATCGAAGTAGTGATTTCAATTTTTAACCAAGTGACTAAAATTAAAATACATGAATTCATATTAGGATATATGTGGTATTCCTTTTGAAAACATGCACACAATTATTCTCCGTTTTTGTACTATGCTGTTAAATCATGCATATTCTTTTGTGAGCAATGAGTATGTATAATGCATAAAAAAGTGATAAATGGATGAATGGGACCTTCTAAGACTCAAATCCCTATGCACATCCAAAAACTTCTCCAGTAGGGTAAAAAGGGAAGCCACTGACTGGGAAAAAGTATTC
>NW_006399955.1:916708-919063 GCF_000299155.1 Elephantulus edwardii
CTACACTTTCCCTCCCCCCTTCCAAGCATGATGTCCTTGTCCAAGGACTGGTCCTTCCTAGCCATATATCCACAAAATATATGAGATGGAGCTTCAAAATCCTATCCTCCAAGAAGAAACTTGGTTTCACCTTCTCCAAGACAGACCTATTTGTTTTCTTGGTGGTCCTTAGCCAGCTCAGTACACTTCTCCAGGACCACAACTCCATTCTCCAAGGCATCCATTCTTCTTCTGTTATCTTTAGTCATTGTCTAACTCTATAATGCAAAGTAATTGGAAAGACTATGGCCTGAATCAAGCATACCTTAGTCTCTAGACTGAAATAGTTGCTTCTCAGTACCCTGAAGGAGTTCCCTAACAGCAGATTTTCCCACTGCAATTCATATTTTTATTTCCTGACTGCTGCTACTTAATATATTGTTTTTTTGGTTTTTTTTTCTTTTTACTGTTAGTAGAAGTAGCATCTTTATTTATTCAAAGTACACAGCCCTACATGGTAAGAATGCCCGATTAATATATTGTTTTAAAAGATCATGTGAACATTTAGTCTTAGCTGTTTGAAGCCCAATCTGAATCTCTTATAAAATTCATATACATTGTTGTTTTACACCAGATTTTCCCCCTTTCCTTTGCCCATCCTACTCTCCACCCATCAAATTATGTAACCATATGATTAAATTCACCCCAACTCCTTGTGCCTCTGTTCCCCTGTCCCCACCTTGGATCCTCGTACATGTTCTACAATAATGATTTTATACATTACTTTGTCCTTAAGGGACTGAGTTAATTCAATTATCATAATGCTCCCTAGTCCCTCCTAAGTTAGGTAGTAATTTTCAAAATCATTGCTTCTGCGTGCTACATAGTATTCCTTTGTGAGAATGTATCATAATTTTCATTTCAATCTATTTTGGTTAGACATTTAGGCTATTTCCATGTTCTTGTGATGGAGAATAATGCTGCTATGAACATTGGTGTACAAGACTTCATTTGTGCCTCAATTCTCTTTTTCTCAGGGTATATTCCAAACAGTTGAATAGCTGGTTCACAGGGAATTTCTGTGTTCAGCTTTTTGAGGAAATGTCAAACTGCCTTCCAGAGCGGTTATACCATTTTTATAGTCCCACTAATAGTGTATAAGAGTCCTATCTCATAACATCCTCTTCAATATTTATTATTTGCTGTCCTGTTAAACCTTGCCAATCTACTGGAATGAAATGGTATCTCATTGTGGTTTTGATTTGAATCTCTTTTATTTTAGGTGATTTTGAGCATTTTTTCACATATCTGTTGGCTAGCTGATTATTTTTTCTGAAAATTCTTTCCATGCCATTTCCCTATTTTGTATTTGTGTTATCAGTATTTTTCTTGTGGAGGCCCTGAAGGATTCTGTAAACGGTTGATATATTGGTCTGAATGGAATACATTGCCAAATGTTGTTTGTTCGTTTGTTTTTTTCTAAATCAGTAGGTTTTCTTTTCACTCTGCAGGAAAATGTTTTTAATGTGCACAGAAATTTAAACTTTAAAAGGTCCTTTTCATCACTTTTATCCTCTCAAGATTGAGCATTTCTGGCTGTGTTTGGCAATCTCCTCATATCATAGACTAGGTGGCCAAAGCTTGATCCCCATTTTTCTCAGATGAACTTTATGGTTTTGGGCTTTAGTCCCAGGTCTTGATCTACATTGAGTTGATTTTTGTGTATGGTGTGAGATGTGAATCTTGTTTTAGCTTTCTGCAGGAAGTAGTCCAATTTTACCAAACACCATTTGTTGAAGAGGTTGTCATTTCCCTATTTGATAAGTTTTATTTCCTTGTTGAGTATCAGTTGACCGTAGATAGCTGGATCCATTTCTGGGTTCTCAATTCTATGTTTCTATGCATCTGACATTGTACAAGAACTATGCTCTTTTGGTTACTACCCCTTTGTAGTAATGCCTGTGATTTTTATGATCATTTCTCAAAGATTATTTTTTTAAACTTATGGTTGGTATATTCCAATCACATGCCATTCAGTTGATAGCATAATTACCTAAAAGTATTTATACTGACTTCCATAATTTTTGCCTGAGGGAGCCCTAATAACCTGGCGGGTAGAGAATTGTGCTGCTAAGCTAAAGGTTGTGCTTCTCTGGCTCTTTGAACTCACTAACTGGCTATTCTGAAGGGAAAAGATGGACAATCTCTCTCCAGTGTAATGTACAGCCTTTGAAAATCCATTGGAGACAAGCAACAAATACTAGCGAGGTTGTGGGGAAACTGGAACCCTTATTCACTGTTGGTGGAAGTGCAAAATGGTGTGACCATTGTGAAAAGTGGTGTGGCGCTTTCTCAAAAAGTTGCAGAGATACCATT
>NW_006399955.1:919865-925579 GCF_000299155.1 Elephantulus edwardii
GCTTTGAGTTGGTTGCAACTTCTTTGCTATAAGTTGAATATTTATTTTGGTGGCTTTTCACTAGTATATTGTTCTGCCAAATAAGCCTGAATATCTCTGCCTATTGCACAGGAGAAATATTTATAGCCTCAAGACTCAATTAAATGTCACTGTCAGTTGAAATCAATTTGATCTAAGTGAGGAGTTTGTGGATTTTGTTGGTTTTTGGGTTTGTGGGTTTTTTTAAATATTTGTTTTGTTTTTGAAGTGTTCACTTTACAGGGTTTTATGAGATCAAATGAAATTCTTAATGCAAACTTTTAAAAGGTCAAAGACAAGTGTTCTAAAGTGGCAAACTGATCGGTCACATACACTTATGCTGTTCAGCATTCAGCCTGGACCTACTCATAGTTGATCCTCCAGTGTGTTTTCAGAGGCATAAATTGCATGAGAGTTGATTGCCAATCTTTCTTCCACAAAACAGCTGTTCGATTCCAACTGCATGCCCTTCAGCTGACAGCACAATTCCTTAAAAATATTTATCGTGGTTTCCATATTAAGTATTACAAATATATCATATTTTCAGTGGTTTTATTGACCTTAATTTCAAATACCAAGCCATCTGTTCATTGTACACTGAGTATACCACTCAACAATTTTTGTATTCATTTTCATGAATAATATATGCCTTACTAAAAATTGGTATTAGATAATTTTAATTCCCAAAGTAAAATTCTTCATTAACTTTTATATTTCATTCTACTCCTAGCCCCAGACAAGAATATGTATCACTATAAATTTGTCTTTGTGGAACATTTCACATAAATAGAATCATGTAGTACGTGGTCTTTCTATGTTTCTTCAATTAACACAATGTATTTAAGGTTTATCTATGACAGAGTTTGTGTCAGTAGCTTCCTCCTTTTATTACTCACTAATATTGCTACATTTTATCATTGACCAATTTTTGGGCAATTTGATTATTCTAATTTATGGCTATTGTAAAGAATAATACCAGTTCTATTCACAAGCAATTAATTGCAAAAGTGTGTATTCATTTTTCTTAATTAGATACAAAGGTGTAGAATTTCTGGGTTTAATAGAAGTTTCTTATATAATATTTCAAGTAATTGCCATTTTTTTCCAAAAGGATAATATGCAAAACAGATTATCTGGAAGGCTGGGCACTATGAGAAGTGTGACATCAACATTGGGTCAACAATCTGTGCTATACAGATTATACAACCCTGCTAGCTGAAACTGAGGATAACCAGAAGCACTTGCTGCAGGAGGTTAAGGCCTGCAGCCTTCAATATGTATTGAAGCTTATCATCAAGAAAACAAAGATTCTCACCACTGGGCCAACTGGCAGCATCATGATGGTGAAGGGATTGAGATTGTTAACAGCTTCCGTTTGCTTGACTCCACAATCAACACTCTTGGTACCAACAGCCAGGAAATTAAAAGATGAATTGCATTGGAAAAGTTGCTGTCAGAGACCTCTCTAAAGTACTGAAGAGCAATGATGTTAGTCTGGAGACTAAGGTGCACTTGATACAGGCCATGGTCTTTGCAATTCCTTGCTTTGCATCAGGAAGCTTGACAATGACTAGGGATGATACAAGAGTTGATGCCTTTTAGCTGTGGTGCTAGAGAAGAGTATTGAATATATCAGGAGTACAAACAAGTTCATCCTGGAGAGAGTGAAGTCCAGCTGCTCCTTGGAGGCAAGGATTCTGAAGCTTCATCTGACATACTTTGGACATGCTGCAAAACGAGATCTATCTTTGGAGAGGGATGTCATGCTTAGGAGGAGAGAGGGACAGTGCAGGAGAAGAAGACCCTTGACGAGATATATTTATTCAGTCACGGGGTAATGGGGATAGATGTGTCAGAGACAATATAATTGGCCAGGGATAGAGCAGGATTTAGGGCTGTTATACATGGGGTTGTTATGAGTCACAGACGACTTGATGGCACCTAGCAACAACAACAACAGGTAGTTATATGGAGTTTTGGTGGCCTTGTGGCAAGAAGCTGCCCTGCAATCCCAAAGGCATACATACAATTCTAATCCACAAGTTGCTCTACCAGAGAAGGATGCGCAATCTTCTTCCTGCAATTAATTGACTCTGAAAATCTGGTGGAGGGTCAGCTATGGGCCAGCTCCAACATAATGGTGAACAAACAACAACAACCAGCAATATATGTGACTTCTTATATTTCTATATCCTCATCAACATTTTTTCTTATTTGTCATATGTGTTTATTTATCGAGTAAATGGTATGATATGGTTTTTATTGGCATTTCACAATTCAAATCTCAAGTTGCAATTCTGAGACACTATGGGAAAAAAATTGAATGATACAAGAAGCATCAATGAAAGTGAAAGGAATACACAAAGTCACTGCACAAAAAAGAATTGGTCAACACTGAAATATTTCAGGAAATAGTATATGATAAAAAGTCAGTGGAGATGAAGAAAGAGTTTCAAGCTGCATTAAAGGCACAGGTTAAATGATGATGATGATGATGATGATGACGACGACGACGACGACGACGATGACAAAGGTCCCAGGAATGGATGGGAGATCAACTGACTTCCTCCAAATGACAGAAGCAGCCCTAGATATATTCTCCAGTTTGTTCCAAGAAATTTGGAAAACATCTGCCTGGCTAACTAACTGGAAGAAATCCAAATTTACTCCATTTCCCCCAAAAAGTTATTCAACAGAATGAAGTAATTATTGAACAATATAATTCATATCATATCCAAGAAAAACTGTTCATTGACATAGAAACACAAGAGGTTCAAGCTGGTTTTACAAGAGGTCATGACCAGAGGGGTATTATTGCTGATATTTGATGGATCGTTGCTAAAAGCAGAGAATATTAGAAAAAGTCTGTGTTCTATTGATTATGCAAAGTAATTTGACTCTTTGGATCATAACAAACTATAGCTAACTTTGAGAAGAATGAGACTTCTAGAACACCTAATTATGATGATATGGAAATTATACCTAGACCAAGAAACTGCTTTCCAAACACAACAAGGGAACACTGCATGGTTTAAAATTGGGAAAGTTGTATCTCAGACCTATATCCTCTCTCCATACTTATTCAATTTGTATGCTGAGCAAATAATTTGAGAAGCTGGAATTTATGAAGAAGGATGTGGCATCATGCTTGGAGGAACACTCCTCAACAACCTACATCATATAGATGTCATGACTTTGCTCCCTGAAAGTGAGGAAGACCTGAAGCTCTTGCAGCAGAGTATCAAGGACTTCAATATGGATTACATTTTAGTATCAAAAAACAAAAAATCCTCACCACTGGACCAATAGGCAGAGTCATGACAGATGGTAAAATGATTGAAATTATTAATGATTTAATCTTTCTTAAATCCATAGTCAACACACTTGGTACCAGCAGTTAGGAGACTGGGAAATTTATAACATTGGAAAGGTGGCTGTCAGGGATCTCTCCAAAGTCTGAAAACCAATGGTGTCCATGTAAAGGCTAAGGTGTACCTTATTCAAGCCACAGTATTTCTAATCACCTGCTTTGAATGAATCCGGGAGCTGGACAATGAATAAGGTTGATAGGAGAAGAATTGATGCATTCAAGTTATGTTATTTAAAAAGAGTACTAAATATACCATGAGCTGAGGAGAAAAAAACAAAACAAAAAAAAAAAAAACAACCCACAAAACAAAACAACCCAGGTATGTTTTGAAGAAAATGCAATCAGGATGTTCCTTAGCAGTAAAAATGGTGAAGCTTCATATCACATATTTCGGACAAGTTGTTAGAAGAGAATATTCCTTGGAAAAGTACATCATGCTTGGGAAGGAGGAGGGTCAGCAAGGACCCTCAACAAGATGCATTAATACAATATCTGAGGCAATGGACTCACATGTTTTGAGGATTATAAGAATGGCGCAGGAATGACAGAGTTCATCAGGTCACATGAGTTTTACTTGGCTTGACAGCACAATAATAACCACATATGACTCGAGTCCAGATGTCCAAACATTTAATCACATGGCTCCTGACTAAAAGGTTAGAAGTTTGAATAAACCAAGCCTCTCTATAGCAGAAAAAACTAATGGTAAGTTCCTAAAAGATACTAATCCAGAAAATTTTATATGAAGTTCAGCTCTTTCACATACAATCACTATCATTGGAAATCAACTTGATGGTATTTAACAATGTTAGCAATGACTAGTGATGTTTAGTATATTTTCTTGTGCTTCTCATAGCCATGTTTTTCTCTTAAACTACATGACCATGTATACTTAAAAGTAAGAATTATTTTAAATTATAGATGTAAAAATTTAACATGTTGATAAGGTGATTTGCAAATATAAGTTATACAAGTGTTCAGGTCTTTCATTCATAAGGTTGCTATGAGTCACCAACAACTTGACAGCACTCAACGACAACAAATATGAGAAAACTCAGTTGGCTTAATGGACAGAAAGTAATGCTGCTAAGCCAAAGGTGGATTATTTTTAATTTGTTACACACAGGCCTGGTTTTAATTGTTGTTGGTCAAACATTCTTCTAGGTGGTATAGCACTGGCCTGTCCATTTGCTGTACAGAGGTTACTCGTGGTTGATATGATGCTGAATACTGTGATATTGATGTGTCAAATGTGATAATGGTTACCCGTGGTGGACAGTATTTGGTGGAGCTTCCCAGATTAAAACAAACTTGGAAGCAGGAGTGGCATATACTTCTGAAATAACTTGCCTCCAGAAAGCCTATGAACTTGGAGAAATGAAGAAAGTTATACAAGTGTTCAAGATTTTTATTCATAGGGTTACTATGAGTTGCCTACAACTCAATGACGCTTAACAATTGTAACAATTCTTAAAAGCAAGGATTATTTTAAATTCTAGATGTAAAACTTAACATGTTAAGGAGATCTGCAAATTTTTTTCATAGTTCATTGATCACATTTTTGTTTTCTTCTTTCTTTTCTAGTAAAAGTATTACAATCCCTACCCCCAGGTCCACTCCACTATGTAGCCTTCACTCTGGACCCCTGTCAGGACAAAAATACATAATCATATAGCCCTTTTAAAGAGTTTTCTCCCTCATATGTTTCAATGCAGTATAAATCTTTAATAGAGAAAATTATTCAACTTTCTCTTGCAGAGCATCTAGTGAATTTGAGCTACCAACTTCATGGTTAAAAACCTGATACATACTCACTTTGACACCTGGGCTTTTTCCCTCTTCCAAGTATTATATTCTTCTGTATTATATTCAGAGCTCCTTTTAAGTAATAGAATGTACTTAATAAATTCTGAATAATGATCTACTGGAATTTCTAACCAGAGTTCACTTATTTGGACAAGTTTCAGGGACACTGCAAGTTGAAAATAGTAATATATCTAAACTGTGACACGAGTTCTACTGGACACATCACCTTTGCTTGGGAAACATTACCACCAAACTTAAGGGACACTAATCACAGCATAAGAAATTGTCAACAGCTGACATATTTGGAATCACAGAAGTCAAGAAAGTTTCAGATATAAGCTATCAGATCAAGGGCTGGACAATGGGAGATGGATGTTGAAGGGAGTGGGTGCAATTGGACGGGTATCGTGTTGAATGGTGGATCTGGGAAATAAGTGGGTCAAGACACTTGGGCCAAGAGCAGGGACTAATGAAACTACTGGTTAACTCTACAATAAGGGATATATCTTTCACTTCTTTT
>NW_006399955.1:927639-940070 GCF_000299155.1 Elephantulus edwardii
AAGTGTAGCATCAGGATTGGTGGAAGATCCATCAACAATCTGCGTTATGCAGATGACACAACCCTGCTTGCTGAAACTGAGGAGGACCTGAAGTGCTTTCTGCAGAGGATCAAGGACTGTAGCCTTCAATATGAATTGAGGCTTAATATCAAGAAGACAAAGATTCTCACCTCTGGATCAATTTGCAGCATCAGGATGAATGGTGAAGAGATTGAGATTGTTCATAGCTTAGTTTGCTTAGCTCCACAGTCAGCACTCTTGGCACCAGCAGCCAGGAAATTAAAAGACGCATTGTGATGGGAAAGTCTGCTGTTAAGGGCCTCTACAAAGTATTGAAGAGCAATGGTATCACTCTGGGGACTAAGGTGAGCCTGATACAGGCTATGGTCTTTGCAATCAGTTATGCGTCAGAGAGTTGGACAATGACTAGAGAGGATAGAAGGAAAATTGATGCTTCTGAGCTGTGGTACTGGAGAATAGTATTGAATGTACCATGGACTGCTAAGAAAACAAACAGGTTCATCCTGGAGAGGGTTAAATCAGTCTGCTCCTTGGAGGCAAGGATTCTGGGGCTTCGTCTGACATACTGTGGACATGTTGCAAAGTGGGACTAATCCTTGGAGAGGGACATCATGCTTTGGAGGGCTTAGAGACAGTGCAGGAGGGGAAGACCCTCTATGAGGTGGATTGCTTCAGTGACTGGGATAAGCGGGGTGAGTGTGTTGGAGACAGTGAGAATGGCACAGGATAAAGCAAGGTTTAGGGCTGTTGTACATCGGGTCGCTATGAGTTGCAAGTGGCACATAAGAAAAACAACAAATCTTTCCACAACTAATTATAGTGTTGAACAGTGGCGTATGTTTTAGAACAAGAGTAAAGACTTTATATTACTTCCCACAACTTTATCCCATATATAACAAATTAGGCACTTGCTTAGATTTGCATTATTCCACTTATTAGTTTATCCATTACAGGGAAGTCTGATATATTTGTGAGAAAAGCTAAAACTAGTAATATAAGACAGTAATACAACCCCCAATATAATTTTAAAAGTATTTAAAGTAAAAAAAATATGTTTATACTGTCCCTCCTCTTTTAATAATTTTTATTTGAAATATTACTGCTTTAAAAATTATGATTTATTTTCCCCTCCATTTCTCATTTTCAGTATTGTTAGATGTAATATAAATAGAACACAAAATCATGGACAGACAAAAATTTAAGACTCTTCTGACCCCCAGATGATACTAAAATCTTTGAAGGAAATTAAACAAATATTCTAAGGCAGTATGAATTAGGTATTTTTCTAGCATTAATGGTGTCTGCGTTTGACAGTCACTCGCAAAGAAGTTAGTTTGTAAAGCCTGCATACCCACGTCAGTTTCCTTTGATATGATTTTCACAATATCCACATATGGTTCATCCAATTGGGCATATTATACTTTGGCATTTAAAGGAATGCACTTGTCAATGCAGTCAACCCAGAATTCCATTAACTGCTTCTTGTTTGTATGTTTTGATTTTAAGGAATCATATATAAGCACTTTGGATGATTTTCATTCAAGTGTCTGGTTTTGCCTATTTAGTTAACTTAAACTCATCCAGAAATTAAAGACTACTTTTTATTTATTTGAGAGTGGAATCTCTGGCTACTTTACATTATTTCCTGTCTTTGGTTTGCAACTCCATTTTCAATTCTGATATACACTGTGAGGGTGATTTGTCTCAGCATGGAACATCATGCTTATTTCAAAGTAGACTCCCTTCATTTTTCTTTCAAGACTTTCAGTGTTTTTCAAAATCATCTCAGCAGGGAAGAGCACTTTATAGAGGCTCTGTGTACTGCTACTTCATCTGACGATTTCTGTGTTTACATGATGAGTGACATTCCAACGAAGACTGGAAACATTGAGTTCATTTTAGGATGAGTTTTCTAGCTTTCTCTTATTTTAAAATTATCAGAACAACTCAAATGAAGTCTGCATACTTATGAAGCAGTAGTTTAAAAGTTATGTGAGAGGACCAGGTAATGCAGGAAGAAAATTATTTAAATGCATAATGAATATAAAATTTTCAGAAATAAAATAACAAAGTATATTTTAACAAGCATTCATCAGCTGCAACCAAATTTAATTTTGTTTTCAAACATAAGTTATGTTTCAAATAAAGGAAAGAAAAGAAGATATACAAGATTCAGGGAGGATGCTGAAAGGAATAATTCAAGGTGTGATGCTAACATAGCATTTTATAAATGAAGACACTTATATGTGACAGGTGAATTATTTAATTAACATAAAAGATTATTGGCACAGTCTAGGTCTCCCAATTCCTAATACAGTGTAATTTCTTTATATCAAGAATAATGACTGCATTAAAATTATTTAAAATGCAGCCTTGACTCTGCCTTATTTTAAATAGCTTGGGGTCATAATGAGTCTTAATATTGCTATAAACTTTGGTAATTTACTGATTTTGATAAGAATTAGCATAAAAATAATACTTTGAAATAAATAAACACTATTAGATAGTTACACACGTGTTGGCTTTATCACTAATTTACCCTTCACAAAAGAGAAAGCCCTGGTGATATTAATGGGTGTTTGTGAACTAAAAATTTGGTGATTAGAACCTAACAATTTTTCCATGGGAGCTGAGACCCTCAAAAACAGATGATGTACTCTTCTTAAAAATTATATCACAGATTATCCTGTGGGGCAATTGTACTCTGTCCTATAGAATCACCATAAATCAACCTGCACATCAACAGGCACATTATTTTCCAAAGTTTTATATTACAAAGTTTCCAAGTTATTGGTACTAGATATAAATATAGATTAACATCTTTATCAAACACAATATAGATAAACAGTACCTGAGAAAATAATCCACCTTATCCTTTTTCTTTTCTGGAAACTATTACTTTCTGTTATCTACTCACTTATGCTAGTTTAAAACAGTTACCTGTGATTAGCATTGTTGTTGTTGTTATGTGCCGTCGAGTCGTTTCCGACTCATAGCGACCCTATGCACAACAGCCCTAAACCCTGCTCTATCCTGCGCCAACCACACCACCTCTGACGAGGAAACCCAGAATTTCCATTAGAAAGTTTCAATTGGCATGCTTTTCTTCCATATGGGTCTATAATGAAGAGGAATACAAATTGCAGAGAAAAACTATGAAACAGGTGTCAAGATAGGTAGACAAGTAGAGAGCACTATCCAGAAGTATTTGCATTTCATGAAGATGCCTGAATCCCTGCCCTTGATTGACAATGATAGCCACTCCTGTATCTTTATTGTTTTTTGTGTGTTTTTTTAGCTCAAATAGATATCTTCACCGTACAACCAATTGTCCTAATATAAAATAAATTGCAACCATTCACAATTCCATTGTGTTTTCTCATCAGGACTTTGTAAAGTTATTCACAGAATTAAATAATTATTAGATCTTTCTGGTATTGAGACATAGATACAATTGATGTCACATAATTTCTCAAACTATTTAGATTGGTAATTAAAATTCTTGTTTCTAAAAATATAATACGTGAAATGTTTAATCTAGAGATATATAAAACTATACATTCCTATGTAAGGCTCGAGCTCTTGGGGCTTTGTGGTAAGCAATTATGCTGCAAATGAGTTAATTATGTGCTCTGAGGGTAGCACATAGGCAATCTCCTCCTATGTGATTACTACCTCTGAAAACCCACTGAAGGGTCTTCTTTGGGGCAGTTTCAACTCAATGGTAAAAAACAGCAGCAATTTGGTCTTAGAAAGATTATCCTTATGTCCATAAATCTGAAAAAAAAATAATAATACTATATAGGAGAAATATAACTGTCTTTTCCCAACTTTTAAAAATGAATATTTTTATTATTCATATACATTGTGTTTTACACATGTAAATTGTGTTTTATTTCCTTTTCCTTTATATTTTATTTTGTTCATACATATTGTGGGCTTTTCCTTGTTTTTGTTGTTGTGTGCTATCGAGTTAGAACTGACCCATAGCTGAACTTTCAGAAAGTTTTCAAAGGCAGTTAATCACATGGGAAGAGATTTCCTGTCCTTCTCCCATTGGTGAATTTGAACAATCATCTTACTAAAAACTACATTCATGAAAGTGTATAAGCCAGTTACTTCATGCCTCATGCCCTAATTCCACCTTTTTAGATAGCCAATTAGAGATTTTCCCATCTGGATAAAAGAACTAAATATACTATGGACTGCCTAGAGAACAAAGAGGCCTGTCCTGGAAAAAGTGAAACCAGGGTGCTCCTTGGAGGCAAGGATTCTGAAGCTCTTTCTCAGATACTTTGGACATATTGCTAGGAAGGACCAATCTTTAGAGAAGGATGTCATATTTGGAAGGATGGAGGGACAGCACAGGAGAAGAAGCTCCTGTATGAGATGGACTGACCCAGTCACTAGGGTTATGGGGTTAAGTATGTGGGACACACTGAGACTGGCTTAGGACAAAGCAGAGTTCAGAGCACAGAATTCCTATGAGTGGCAGATGACTCAATGACACATAATAACATCTACCCAGTACTCTCAAGGAGCAAGCATGCCCCTTTTGCTGAAGAATCCTTATTTCAACTTGGTAACTTTGAGCATCTACATCCACAAAGTCCAGTCCAGAGCAAACTATCAGGTTTTAGCAAGCTACCTTTCCTCACAGCATGGATTATCTTATCTTCATCTGGTTGGATTATGTTCAACTCATCCTCAGCCATCTGTGGGGAGGCGCAAATGATCATCAGCTATAAGCTCAGGAGGCTACACATCTTATTGCATTGAAGTGTGGACTTGTTTGTTTGTTGTTGTATGCTGTCAAGTCAGCGCCGGCCCACAGCTGACAGTGCAGTGAGTTTTCAGAGGCAGTAAATCACATAGAAGGAGGATTCCCATCCTTCTCCTGTGGAGGCGGATATATTTTACCACATGCCTTTGAGATTGTCATACATCTTCTTACCAATATAAAAAACCAGCCTGAATCCTTCCCTGTATTGTGCCATCCTCCTCATTTCAGACACACCAGAGCCCATTGCTGAAGTCACTATTTAAATCCACCTCATAGGGGAGTCTTCTTCTCCTTAATTGACCTTTCATCTTTCTAAGCATGATGTCCCTTCCAAGGAAGAGCTTCACCTAGCTACATATCCAAAATGTGAGATATGAACCTTTCACATCTTGGCTTCCAAGGAACACACTGACTGCACTTAGTCCAAGCAACATCTATTTGTTCTAGTCGCTGTCCATGGGGTGTATATTTAGTACTCTCTTCTTCAGCACCACAACTGAAAAGCATCTGTTTTTATTCTGACATCTTTATTTGTTGTTCAGTTCTCTGATGTGTAGTAGATGGTTAAGAAGACCATAGTGTAAATGAGGCACATTCGGGTTGGACTAGAGTAAGTGTCTAGTAAGCAGAAAATGGAACATAAGGACACAGGGTCATGAGTACCTTTCTGAAAAGGCCAGAGAGAGAGAGAGAGAGAGAGAGAGAATAGCACTACCCCTTACTGCCCTAAAGCAAAAAGCAGATAAAGAGCCCCATGGCCAGCCCCATGGTGATTTTAAAGCCACACCAGCAGCAAGAAATTAATTTATTTATTGTTGACTTAGAAACTCACGGTTGTGGTAACAAAAGTGAGGTTTATTAGAAAAATGGTTTGGAGAGTGGGAGACGCAAAGGATATCTCACAATACAAGTCCAGGTTTAGTCTAGGAGTTCCAAGACAGATTAATAGCAAAACACAATTACTTAATTAATAAAAGTCCTGGTTGTAGTTCAGTAGTCAAAACCAAATCATCCGGAAAGTTTTACCTCAGAGCAGTTATAAGTCATCCTCTCATTCAATCATATGACAAAAACAGCAAAACTTTTAACTGTGGCCTTTACTCTGGGCCCTCTAGTTACACCTTGCTGCAGTTTCTCCACAGCAATGCCACAGTCTCTCTCTCACCATCACCAGGATCTTTCTTTCACCAAGGTCTTAGTCCAGTCTCCCTTAGTTTTGGTACTCAGTGTGGGAACACTCTCTTATCCTAATCCAACAGCTGTAGATGATTTGCAAGACCATGTGTCTTCAGCTAAGTTAGCTGGAGTCCAGAGGGGGCTGAAGTAATAGATGAAAAAACCCAAGTTTAGACTAACACCACAGTAAATTATAAAGGAAATTACAAATGAAGAAGTACTGACTACTTTTTAATTTAGATAACAAAAGTAAACATAGTCTATTAAAGTTGAGTTTTATAATTCCTGTAAAATCTGAGCTAATATAAACCTTTTTCTCTAGGTCAAGGGTGAATAAAATATTTTGCAGAGAGGGAGTTCTGGTGGCTTAGTGATAAGAAGTTGTGTGGTAATGCAGAAGATGGTCACACAGTTCTAATCCACCAGCAGCTCCATGAGAGAAGGATGGGCAGTTCCCTTTTGTGTGATAAATTGCTGTTGGGTCAGAACTGACCTATGTATAGCTGTGTCTTCAGTAGATTTTTAGAGGCAGTTAATTGCACAGGAGGAAATTGCCTATCCTTATCCCACAGAGCTACAAGTGGGTTCAAATTGCAAGCCTTGGAGATTGCAGCTTAGCTTCTTACCATTAGGCCACTAGAGCTCCCTCATATTTTATATAATCCTTTAAAATGTAAAAAAAAAATAAAATCTTTTGGTAAGGACTACAGCTTTGCTTCATTTTATTTTATATTACTTGCATCACTGTTTGAACTGACTCTGTAACAGCAGCACTAAAGCTCTGTATGAACATTTTAAGCTAAATGAATGTTGCTATATTTTCACATTTTAAAAATTATTGGTATTCATCTTCTCCTCCTTTCCTATCCTTCAGAACTCCTCAATATCTCAATTTATTTCCTACTTAAGCATTTCGCATTTTTTATATTTGTAAATTAAAAATTACATGTTGTTTCATTATAATTAAAACACTAAGTCTGATTGCATACCAATTTATATAGCATTTCAACCTACATGCAGAACAGATTATCCAGGAGGCTGGGCTCTATGAGGAGAAATGTGGGGTCAAGATTGGTGGACGATTTATCAACAACCTGCGTTATGCGGATGACACAACCCTGCTTGCTGAAACTGAAGAGGACCTGAAGCACCTGCTGCAGAGGATCAAGGACTGTAGCCTTCAATATGAATTGAGGCTTAATATCAAGAAGACAAAGATTCTCACCACTGGACCAATTGGCAGCATCAGGATGGATGGTGAAGAGATTGAGATTGTACACAGCTTTAGTTTGCTGGCTCCATAGTCAACAGTCTTGGCACCAGCAGCCAGGAAATTTAAAGGCGTATTGCCATGGGAAAGTCTGCTGTTAGGGACCTCTCCAAAGTACTGAAGAGCAATGCTGTCTCTCTGGAGACTAAGGTGCATCTGATACAGGCTATGGTCTTCGCAATCACTTGTTATGCATCAGAGAGTTTGACAATGACCAAGGAGGATAGAAGGAGAATTGATGCCTTTGAGCTGTGGTGCTGGAGAAGAGTATTGAGAATACCATGGACTGCTAGGAAAACAAACAGATTTGGCCTGGAAAGGGTTAAACCGGGTGGCTCCTTGGAGGCAAGGATTCTGAGGCTCCATCTAACATACTTTGGACATGTTGCAAAGAGAGACCAATCCTTAGAGAGAGACATCATGCTTGGGAGGGTGGAGGGATGGCGCAGGAGAGGAAGGCCCTCTATGAGGTGGATTGATTCAGTGACTGGGATAATTGGGATGGGAGTGTCAGAGACAGTGCGATTGGCACAGGACAGAGTAGAGTTTAGGGCTGTTGTACATAGGGTCGCTATGAGTCGCAAGCAACTCGATGGCACATAAAAACAACATTATATACAGTAACAACAAATTAAAAAGAAACTAATTGCTAAGAAATAAGGATAGCTTTAGTAATAACTTAAAATTGCTTTAAAAAGTATAAAATTACTATTTAAAAAGATAGTAAAGGGAATATTTATACAGATGGAAAATAATAAGATTTACAAGTAGTATTAAATGGCAGAAATAAGATAACAACACTAACTTGGTTGGTCTGAGTGAAATTCCTGTGCTGGATACTAAGACTTGAAAACCAACTTCTCTTCAAAATGAATGCTACAGTCTGCTTCTTATCTGCTTAGCACTCACTTTAACTAACTACATCAATTATTGTCCCTAGACCTTTCTGGTACCAAGGCAAGCAATTCAATAAATTGATAATTCTCCACTTAATACCTCTGTTTCCACTTCAACAATTTTGACCTGGCTGATGACTTAAATCAATTAACATCACAACTTATTTTTACCAGACTTCTTTTTTCTCCTCCACCTCATGTCTTGCCTTTCTAATTAACTTGCACTCTGAGCATTTCTTCAGCAATCTTCTCAAAAACATTCACTCTGAATTATTCCACTCTAATTGACTGGATGTATAAAACATTGGCTCAGCCCAACAGCTTAACTGCTTAAATTCTTTTTGTCTTGACCACTAAAGATACATATTGATGGGGGAAATGTATAAATGACATTTTTTACAGTAAATTTATAAAAGAGTAATATAAATATAAAAAATATATTAAAATTATACATATACCATGTTGTTATACCACTGAAGGGCGGTCTGGGGGTTTTAGTGGCAAAAAGCTTTGCTGAAATTCTGATGGTGGTCATTTCAAATCCATCAGGTGTTTTTCAGAAGAAGGATCGACATTCTCCTCCTGTGCAATTAACTTCCTTGGAAAACCACCTGAAGGTTAGCTATGACTTCATACCTACTCTATGATACACACAACAACAATTACAATATGCTTAAAATTTTTTTTAATTTTTATTTTATTATTTTTTGTGTGTGTGAGTGTACCGTCAAATCAGACCTGACTGGTACAGGAGGTGATTGTCCCTCCTTCCCCGGCAGAGCATCTGGTGGATTCGAACCGTGTGCCTCTGGGATTGTAGTTGCAGCTCCTTACCACTAGGCCACCAGAGCTCCCCTTAC
This sequence comes from Elephantulus edwardii, assembly GCF_000299155.1. Taxonomy (NCBI): domain Eukaryota; kingdom Metazoa; phylum Chordata; class Mammalia; order Macroscelidea; family Macroscelididae; genus Elephantulus; species Elephantulus edwardii. Next base: position 936,646 of record NW_006399955.1, read on the forward strand.
AATATACTTTTGAGTTGGAACTGACTTAATGCTTACCCTCCAGAGGCTTATCAGAGGCTGCATATTGTATGGGGAAAAATTGCCCATCTTTTTCCCATGAAACAGATATGGATTTGAAAGAAGTGTCTTTAGGATGACATCGCAACCCCTTCCCATTAAGGCAACAGAAATAATCCATACAAATCGCCTTAGTTCCTATACTATTTGACTAAAGAGTTCAATGTTGAACTGATATTTTTAGGTACAGTCACTCTTCCATTTTCTCTTGACATTTCTGGTATAAATTGATAATGCAAAGCATCCTTGGGAAAATTTTGTTTCCTTGTCTCAAGTAGAAAAACTTTCAAGGATTATTTAAGCTGAGTCTCTACCAAGATCAATTACATTTTGTGTTTCAACTGCATCATCACTTTAAATTCTTCCTTCTGCTTTCGTCTGCTTCCAATATCCCATAAAGTTGGTTTCAAATAGGAATCTCCAATAAATCTTTTGTGCAAAAGTCTTAGACTGTAAATATCTACGTCTCAGGAAATTTGAACACAATATTTAATATCGAGGATTGTCCAGAAAAGGAAGAAACCAAACTATAAATAGTATTTTAGAATAGTATTGTACTCTCCAGTTTTCCATCAAAAAGAAACACTTTATTGATGATGGGAAGACCACTGATATTCCTATCACACAGTTACAATTGTTGAAATTTTCAGTATGAAATTTGTACATGGTGTCAGTGGTAGGTAATACAATCAAGGTTCAGGGATTTTACACGATGAATTATTAAACGAGTAATGATAATTATTATAGGAATAGACAACTGTTATTATGTGACAGTGGTTCATTAAAAAGATATAATAAATCATAAAAAATTATGTAAGTTTATGTCTCAATGCCAGTAGAAATCTTTGACAGCTAAATGGCAGATCTGGAGATATTAAATGTTTTTTATACTCACAGTAATGGGATTTATTAGAGATATTAACAGGTAGAAAATAAGGTACAATTCTTCAGTCAAGCAGTTCCTTAAGCATACTTGAAGTTCCTTTGACCTTCAACTTCATTGTTTTGTTTTGCTTTTTTGCTAGTCAGTAAGCCTTTTATTTATTTATTTTAAATAATTTTAATGAGCATTTACAGAAATTTTGGATTTCCATTTGTTCATTACTGCACTTCTCACCCTGCCCAGCCGCACCTCCACCCCCAGTTCACCCCTCTCTTTCAAAAGCAAAAGAAACACTCCCTCCTGGGCCACAATCCCTCCACACCCCTCCTGCAGCCCCAAGTACACTCCTTAATTGCAACCTTAATTGTGGACTGTTGTGATAGCCATAATACCCTATCATACATAGCTTTTAAATTATTCACTCCCTCATCTGTTTCAGTGCAGTATACACAATTTATCCAGTTTTTCTGTCTTACCCCAACCCTGATATCAGTCCCATTTTACAGCAGTGGCACCATGCAATATTTGTCCTTTTGCGACTGAGATAGTTCACTCAGCATAATGTCCTTCAGGCTTACCTTTTTTGAATAATATTGCATGAGTTCATTGTTTTTTCAATGCAGCGTAGTATTTCATTGCGTGAATATACCACAGCTTCCCTATCCATTCGTTTGTTGATGGGCACCTGGGTTGTTTCCAACTCCTTGCTATTGTGAACAGAGCTGCAATAAACATGGGTGTGCATATGCTTGGATGTCAGTTATGGTCTCTTTGGGATATATTCATAGTAGTGGAATTGCTGGGTCAAATGGTATCTCTATTTGCAACTTTTTGAGAAAGTGCCATACTGCCTTCCACAGTGGTTGCACAATTTTAAACTCCCACCAAGTTTCTCCACAACCTTACCAGCATTTGTTGCTTGCTGTTCTGTTAAATTTTGCTATTCTGACTGGGGTGAGATGATATTTCATAGGTGTTTTGATTTGCTCCTCTCTTAGAGCTAGGGATTTTGAACATTTCTTCATGTGCTTGTTGGCCATCTGAATTTCTTCTTTGGTGAAGTGTCTGTTCATATCCTGTGCCCATTTTACAATTGGATTATTAACTTTTATCTTGTTGTGGGAGATATTAATTTTTTAAAGGTACATATTTTCATTTAAAGAGTACCAAAGTCCCAGAAAATGGCCTTTCAATCATAAAGAAAGGCTACTAATAGGTTGATGTCTTTACTGAGAATAAATGGTAACTAAAGTCTCTGCATATATCTGAAATCAATAACCTTGGAAATATTGAATTACCAGATCCTTATGGAAACTGTACTTGGAAAGAGAGTTTTTTTCTTTTTCCTAAAAACTGGTTCTTCTCCTTAAAATAGATACCACATAGATTGGTGTTATCTTTAAAATCCGAAAGGAATCAGAAGTGATTGCCCTAAATGTGTTAAAATTTATTTACTAGTCTTGCATCAGAGAGCTCTGGTTGCCTAGTGGTAAGAAGCTGTGCTGCAATCCCAAAGGCCACTGGCTGCTACACCAGAGAAGAAAGAGCAATTTCCTCCCCTGTGATTAACTGTCTTTGAAAACTAACCAGAGGTTCAGCTATGGGTTGTTCTGACTCCACAGGAAACAACAAAAACAACAGTCTTGCATCTACAACAACTAGCCTAGGAATTATAACAGAATGACACAAAGCCATACAAGTAGGATTCTAGTTAAAGTTATGGGACTGTTCTTGAGAATATTCACAAAGCATAACATCAGATACAAATAATTCAATTCAACAAATATGTGGTTGAAACTAGTGAACCGGTACATTAATTATATTCTAGCCATTACAGAAGGATAAAGAGGAAAACGTATTCATATAGGAAAGACGGTATTACTATATATTGTCAGTGTTAGCTCAGGATGGCCATAACTATTTCTACTCTTTGTAATAATGCTGAAATTTGAACTATGAGACTCTTGTAGAGAGCATCAGTCTGTTACACTAAGTTAATACTTTCATGTTGATCAAATCTGATAAGAAAGAAGTCAAATGTTGTAGTCTATGTGGTTCTAGGGATATAGTAGTTAATGTTAGATGGATCTTGGCTGAAATCAGGGAGTGCCAGAGGAATGTCTATCTGTGTTTTATTGACTATACAAAGGCATTTGACTGTGTGAACCACAACAAACTGTGCCTAACTCTGAGAGGAATAGGAATCCCAAAACACTTGATCGTGCTTTATGTGAAACCTATATTTGGACCAGGACGCAGTCGTCAGAACAGAGAAAGGGAACACTGTATGGTTCAAAATTGGGAAGGGTGTACACCAGGAATGTATCCTAAGTCCCTACCTTTCATATATATATATATAAACAGATTATCCAGGAGGCTGGGTTCTACGTGGCATCAGGATTAAAGGAAGGCTCAACAATCTGAGTTTTGCAGATAAAACAACCCTGCTTGCTGAAACTGAGGAGGACCTGAAGTGCTTGCTGCA
>NW_006399955.1:940711-946343 GCF_000299155.1 Elephantulus edwardii
TTTGCTGAAAGTGATGAAGACTTGAAGTACTTGTTGTAGAAGGTCAAAGAACACATCCTTCAATATGGACTTAATTTCAACATCAAGAAAACAAAAATTCTGAACCCAAAGGCAATGTCATGATAGATGTTAATGTGATGAATTACATTGGTAATTTTTTTATGTTGATTCATCCTTGTATATCTGTTATGAATTCCACACGGTCATGATGTTTTTTTGGGTTTTTTTTTAATGCACTCTTTGATTCTGTTGGCCAGAATTTTGTTGAGGTTTTATGTAAAGGTTAAGCTCACCAAGGCAGCAGCTGACAGGATTAAGACAAACAATCCCAATGCCCTAAGATGTGAAAAACCATGATTTTCCCACTGATGCTATCTTCTGATAAAAATGTAGTCATAGAAACCAGAAAGGTCAACAAATAAGAAATGATGAAAACACCATGGTGTTCAGTTAAAATATGTAACTGATGATGAAATGTAAAATTTGTCAAAACCTATGAGGATGTGATTAGCATGAAACTCGCCCAGAGAAAGTTCCCTCCATTTGGGGATTGCTGCCATCATGAAGCAATCTCAGGTACCAAAAAGGACAAGAGAGTTTGGGAAAGGGAGCTACAAGCAGGGGACAGAATAACTTTCTCAACTAGTATGCTGAGGTACTGGAACTCGCCCTCTCCTGGAAAGAAACTGCTTAAGTTAAAAACCCTGATCTCACACTATCGCAGAGGTGAAGGAGGGTATTTAATTTCAGTAGAGAACATCATCATGTGAGACTCTCTTTCCCAGGCGCAGTACCTTCAGGTGCAGGGGAGAAAAGGGTCTTAGACTCCCCTGGATAAAGATTCCTCCAGCTGGAAATCTCTGTCACTGTTGGGCCATCCCAGGGACCAAAGAAGATAATAGAGTTTAGGAGAGATAGGAGAAAGACTCACTTTCTTGATTGCCACAATGAGGTGCTAGAGAGAGGAATGCTTTTAAAGCCCCTGGACAGAAATGCTTTGAGTGGACCATCTAGTCTCAAACCACTCTATCACTATGCAGACAAAGGAAGACAATAGAGTATTGAATAGGGAATTACAATAAGGCAAGATTGCTGCAGAATTGCACTGCAGACCAGAGAAAATCTGAAAGACTTTAGGAAAGAAAACCTTTTTCTGTAAGGACTTTCAGTTGAGTGAATAGCCTACCCCATATAGTGACCATTTTAAGCTGACAACAAAGCAATAAAATCAGAAAGATAAGAACTATCAAAAACTTACACAGACACAATAAAAATTGTTTAATGCCAGGGAAAACTTCACATAATATTAAAAAAGGAGCAGGCAGCTTCAAATACTGTGAAAAAGAAATTAAGCTTTTCCAAAAACAGCAGAGCGTATTGCGGACTCAGTAAATACTCCAGAGTCAGGAAGACTGAAGATATATATTTAAATGGAAGCATTAAAACAGCTACTGAAGAAGGTACAAATTATAGAAGAAACAATGGTAGCCAGAACTAAAGGAAATACAATAGAGGCAGAGAACCACAAGAAATATATTGATAAAAATTTATTAGAACAGCTACAGAAAAAAAAGGAAAATGATGGAAGAAGTAATAGAAGCCATTAAGAAAGCAAAAATTCCACAGACAGGGACTCAGAAGAACTGTATCAATGTACAGGCACTTGAACAATTATGGAAGAAAGAATTGAAAGTATAGATGGAGAGATACATGAACTTAAAAATCATCAAGATGGAGAAGCCACAGCCAACATCGTATTGGAAATGACATAAATGCATGAAATTGAAATCCAGAATATTAAGAACAAAAAGGCAGAAGTGTTCAACACACTGGAGGGACAAAAAAGTACATTATTACTGAGAGAAACTCAAGATATCACAATCATGTTGATGACATCAAAAGGAACAGTATACATATGATTTTAATCCAGAAATTGAGAGGGACAGGAGGATCTCCCTATACAGAAAATTGTGGAAGAAGTACTAGACAAAAACTTCCCAGGTATTATAAAGAACTGAGAAATCAACATTTAAGAAGTTCAAAAAACATCACTTAGGGTAGACTCAAAAAGTAAAACATCAAGACATATCAAAGTAAAATTTTCCAAAATAAAAAAAAAAGAAGATAGAATTCTAAAAGCACAAGAAAAACAAAGAGTCACCTACAAAGGAGACACAATATTAAGTCCTGATTTCTCAGCAGAAATAATGCAAGCAAACAGATTATGGACTGACATATATAGAAAGTTAAGAGAAAACAATTGCCAACTGAGAATTCTGTATCCAGCAACGGTGTCTATCAAATATGAAGGAAAAAATTAGGCCTTGTGCAGAAAAGAAGAAAGTAAAGGACTTATGAAAAGAAGACCAACTCTACAAGAACTTCTAAGGGATGTCCTTCACACAGAGAGAGATAAGGAAAATAGATAACTGTAATAACCAGAAACAACAGAAAAAGTAACACAGCAAAACAAAAATGATAAAATCTGGTCTTTTAATAAGGATACTTAATGAGAATGGACTACATGCATCAATTAGGAGGGGAGGAAAATAGCATGGCCTCAGGCAAAAATCCTTCCCTAAAACTGGTACAGGGGATTTGGACTTCTCCAAAACACGAGACAGGCATCAATGTGAGAGACCAGCAGCAGTGTGAGACTTAAGACATCACTTGTGGCCAAACCCTCATATCAGGTGGGGGTGAGGAGGTGGGGCACGACGCTGGATGGAGTTGCTGGCAGTGCAAGGGTTGCTGATGTAGCAAGAAAAGGAAAGGGACAAGGTATACATACATGCAGGGAGAGCAGGAGGACATTGAATATACTGGTTATTTCTGTAAGGGGAAGGGTCTTTCATCTGTTCCTTTCTATAAAATGCTTGTCTGTCAGATATTGTTCTAAAGCTGAGCATCCAAATTAAGACAGACTAGGAAGAAGCACTGGCCATTCAATTCCAAAATAACAGACATTCAAAAACCCTATGGAAAACAGAAAATAAAAATATATTTGTTGTTGTCATTTTTGTAATGTGTCTTTGAGTCACCTGTGACTCATAGTGACTCTCTGTATGACTGCTCTGAAGCCTGCCCTATTCTGAGACAGTCTCACTGACTCTGACACACCTACCTCCATTAATACAGTTAACTATGTCAAGCTATCTCATACAGGAGCTTCCTTTCCTACACTGTCCCTTCACCCATTCAAGCATGATATCCTTCTCCAAGGACTAGCCCATGTTGGTCACATGCCCAAAGTGTGAGACAGAGATTCAGAATCCTAGCCTCCAAGGAAAAACTTGGTTTTACTCTCTCCAAGACAGACTTGTTTGTTCTCCTGGCAGCCCATGGTGTGTTCATTACTCTTCTCTAGCAATGCCTCAAAGGCCTTGGTTCTTCTTCTGTTGTCTTTAGTTGTCTAGCTCTTTAATTTCAAAGACTATGGCCTGCGCTCAGGTGCACCTTAGTCTCTAAACTGACATCTTTGCTTCTTAGACTCTGGAGAAGTCCCTGACAGTAGATTTTCCCTGTGCAATTCATTTTTATATTTCCTGACTGCTGGTGCCAGGAGTGTTGATTGTGGAGCTGAGCAAGCTCTAATTGTTAACAACCTCAATCTCTTCTCTATCTATCATGGTGCTGCCAATTGGCCCAGTGGTGAGAATCTTTGTCTTCTTGATGTTGATCTTCAATCTATATTGAAAATTACAGTCCTTGACTCTCTGCAGCAGATGTTTTATGTCCTCCTCATTTGCAAGCGGCAAGGTTGCGTCATCTGTGCATCACAGGTCATTGATGAATCTTCCACAGTACTGATGCTACATTCATCCTCATAAAGCCTGGCTTCCCAGATTATCTATTCTGCGTATAGATTAAAAGGTATGGAGAAAAAATTCATCACTGGTACTCAATTTTCCTGATTTCAAATCATACAGTGTTTCTTTGCTCTTTTCTGAGGAACACTTCCTGGTCTGGGTAGAGGTTGTGCAAAAGAACAATCAAGTGTTCTGAGATTCCTATTCTCCTCAAGGTGAGTCATAATTTGTTATAACCAACATACTCAAATGCCTTTGCATAATCAGTAAAACACAGATATATGAAGATATTAAATATTATGGGAAGTTAAAGGCAGGGAAGTGTAGCTGAGAGTATATGGACACCTGAAAACGTGTAGCATATGAAATTCTACAATTTTTAAAATTTTAATTGGTTTGAATACAATGATTCACTTGTGTTTCATTCATGTGCATTGTTATTTGCACAATCTTTCATTTACATTGTTTCATATACTCATTAATATACATTGTAATTTATCTCATAAATACTATTGATTTATATAAGTTATTATGCCATATTGTAGAGTCACCATTAAATCTTAGCTCTTCCATCATCTATTTTATCATCAATGTACTAAACTCTGTTATCATAGTAATTTCCATACCTCCCCATTTCCCTTTCCCTTTGTAGATATTTATACACATCTTACTAGTTATCTTTCTATTTTTGCATTAATGGTTGTTCATACAGTATTTTTCCTTATGAGACTGAGGTGGTCCATATAGCACAATACTCTCTAAAACTGTCTCATGTTATAGAGTATTAAGCAAAATTAGTGCTGCATAGTACGTTATTGTGTGAATGTATCACACTTTCTCAATCTATTCATTTGTTGATGAGTATTTTAATTCTTTCCATATTTTTGCTATTTTGAATAATGCTGTGACATAGGTGTACATATCTCTGTTTGTGTCTCAGTTATAATTTCCTTGGGGTCTATACCTAGCAATTCAATATTTGGGTCATATGAAATTTCTAAATTCAGCTTTTTAAGGAAAGTCGAACAGCCTTTTAGAATGGTTGCACCATTTTACAATCTCATTAGAAGGTCATGAGAGTTCCAATTTCTCTATATCCTCTCCAAAATGTATTGCTCATTGTCCTTTGAAACTATACTACTAGTACTGGGGTATAATGATATCTCATTGTTGTTTTGATTTAGATTTCTCTAATGGCCAGTGATTTTGAACATTTTTTTTTCATATGCCTGTTGCCGCTCCAAATATTTTCCTTTGTGAAAAGTCATCTCATGTCTTTTGCTAATTTTGTCATTTGGCTTTCAATAATTCTGTTGTGGAGACAGTGTAGGCTCTTGTCTAAAATGTCATTTCCAAATATTTGTCCCAAGTCTGTAAATTTTCTTTTCACCCAATTGGGGGGAAAAGGGGTTTTGATGCATACAGGAAGTTACTTTTTAGAATATCCCATTCATCAATTTGCTTATCCAAGTTGTAAATTTCTGGCTAGATTTGCAATCCTATTTATGCCATGGGCTAGGGTTTCTAAGTTTGGTTCCATTTTGTCTTTTATGATCTTTGTTATTTTGGGTTTTTCCTACATCTTTGATCCACCTTGAGTTGATTTTTGTGTACGGTGGTGAGATGTGTATCCTGTTTCAGTTTCTGCAGGTAGATGTTCAGTTTTGCCAGCACCATTTGATGAAGAGATTGTTGTTTCCCCATTTGATAGGATTTAATTCCTTGGCAAATACTAATTGACTAGGTTGTTGTTGTTGTTATGTGCCATCCAGTCGCTTGCGACTCACAGTGACCCTATGTACAACAGCCTTAAACTCTGCTCT
>NW_006399955.1:947688-948591 GCF_000299155.1 Elephantulus edwardii
CAAATATAGATCTCTTCCAGTCAGTTGGCCATGTGGTTGTTCTCCAAATTTCTTGGCACAACTTGGTGATCACATCCAGGGCAGCATCTGGTTCTTGATTCTATCCCCTAGTTTTATGTGTCTGTCATTGGACCAGTACAATTCTCTTCTGATTATTTTGGCTGCATAGTAGGTTTTGAGATCAGTGAGTACTATGCCTCCCACTACTTTTTTTTTTGGTTTTCAAAAAAACCTTGCCAAGAATAACAGTGCAGCAAGTAATAGATGTTGGACAGGATGTGGCAAGAAAGGAATTCTTATACATTTTTGGTGGGATTATAAAATGGTACAACCATTCTGGAAGGCAGTTTGTTGCTTCCTCAAAAAGCTGAACATAGATATTCCATATAACACAGCTATTTCACTATTTGGAATATACCCTGAGAATATGAGAACTGAGGTACAAATTGAGATTTGTACACAAAAATTCATAGCAGTATTATTCAGCATCCCAAGAACATGGAAACAGCCCAAATGCCCAACCACAAACAAATGGATTTTGACATCATGGTACATTCACACAATGGAATACTATGCAGCACGCTGGAGCAATAACTTTGCAAATTATTACCTAACTTGAGAGGGACTGGATAGCATTTTGCTGAGTGAACTAACTCAGTCCCACAAGGATGAATAGTGTATAAGACTGATATTGTAGAATGAGTATAAGGATCCAAGATGGGCGAGAGCAACTGGAAGGAGAGGGATGTGGATGTAAAGAAGGAAGAGGGGATTAATAACTGAATTGTACAATTTGATGGTTGGGGAGGGTTGAGGGAAATTGAAAGAATTTATTCAAATCTGTGTTACAATTTTGTAAATAAAAGTGAATTAAAAAAGTAAGCTTGAGGAGGGTGAAGGGAG
>NW_006399955.1:949216-960102 GCF_000299155.1 Elephantulus edwardii
ATCGTTGCTCTTCAGTACTCTTGAGAGGTCCCTCACAGCTGACTTTCCCAATGCAATTCATCTCTTGATTTCCTGGCTGCTGTTACCAAGAGTGTTGACTATGGAGCCAAGTAAACTGAAACTGTTAACTATCTCAATCTCTTCACCATCCATATTGAGGCTACAAATTGGCCCAGTGGTAAGAATCTTTTTTTTTCTTGTTTTGAGCTTCAGTCCATATAGGAGGCTACAGTCTTTGACTTTCTGCAGCAAGCGCTTCAGGTCATTCTCAGTTTCAACAAGCAGGGTTGGGTCATCGTCGACATAATGGAGGTTGTTGATGACTCTTCCACCAATCCTGATGCTATATTCCTCCTTGTACAGCCCAGCATCTCGGATGATCTGTTCTGCATATGGATTGAAAACATATGCAAACAGAATTCATCCCTGACAGGCCCCCTTGTTGATTTTGAACCATGTAGTGTCTCCTTTTGGAAGGAGGAGTGTCATCCACTTCCATAATAACTTGCCTCAGAAACCCTATGAACCTGGAGAGAGGATGAAAGGCACCCAAGCGTTGAGGACTCTCCTTCATAGGGTCGCTGTGAGTCGCCTGTGACTCGACGGCACTTAACAATAACAACAACAACAGTATATCCTTGCTCTATTCTGACAACTTCCTCTTGATTCAAGTATAGGCTTCGCATTAGCACAGTCAAATGTTCTGGGATTCCCATTCTTCTCAGAGTCAGCCATGGCAATTGAAACTGAGATCTTAGAAATGGAAACACAAAAGAAAGAGGAATAGCTGTAAGGAGACACTAGGGATTGGAACGTGGAATGTGAGAAGCGTGAATGTAGGAAAATTGGACATTGTTAAGAAAGAAATGGAACTCATAAATGTTGACATACTATGTATTGGCGAAATGAGATGGCTTGGCATGGGACATTTTAAATCAGATGATCATATAATTTACTATGCTGGGGATGAAAAGGTGAGAAAAAATGGAGTTGGTTTCATAATTTAAAAGGCATTCATAGATGTATCCTGAAATACAATGTCATGAGCAGTAATATCAATACACATACACGGAAGTCCAGTGAACACCACAATCATTCAAATATATGCACCAACAACTAGAGCCAAAGGGGAGGAAATAGAAGATTTCTACCAACTTTTGCAGTCAGAAATTGATCAAATATGCAATCAAGATGCATTGATAATAATGGGTGACTGGAAAGCCAAGGTTGGGAACAGGGAAGAAGGAAAACATGGGCTCAGTGAGAGAAATGAAGCTGAAGATAGAATGATAGAGTTCTGAACATTTAACGATTTATTCATTGCAAATACCTTTGATAAGAAACATAAATGCAGGCTATACACATGGATTTCACCTGATGGTATGCATAGGTATCAAATCGGTTACATTTGTTGAAAGACTCGGAGGAGAAGTTCAATATCAGCAATGAAAACCAGGTCAGGTGCTGATTGTGGGACAGACCACCAACTATTCATATGCAAGTTCAAGCTGAAGTTAAAGAAAATTAAATCAAGTCCACGGGAACCACAATTGGACCTTAAGTCTGTCCCATTCGAATTTTAAAACCATCTCAAGAACAGGTTTGAGGCCAGAGCACCAGTGAATTCAGATCAAACGAGCTCTTGGAGGATATCAAGAGAATCGTCCATGAAGAATGCAGAAGATCATTATAAAGGCTGAAGAAGAAAACACCAAGATGGATGTCAGAGACTGTTATAATAACAATTAAAATTTTAAAAAATTATTTAAAAAAAGGAGAGTTTTGCTTATTTGAACCCTCCTTCCTTTCCAATTAAACATGTAATTGCCTTTTTTATCTCTTTGAAAAATGACTGTGGTATCTGTAATGGATTGCAATTAACTTGTAGATCGTTTTTTGGTAGGATTGTCCTTTTCACTATATTGAGCTCTATTCATAATTGAGAATGTTGTTTTCCATTTAGGTAGATCTCATTATTTTTTGTGCATTTTTAGTTAGTTTTATTTCCAAGTAGTCTTATAATTTGGTATTGCTTTCATAGTTTATTCATAGTTTCCTTTTCCATGTTTTCTTTGTTGCTGTAGAGGAATTGCACTGATTGATCTACTAGGTCTAATAATTTTGACTGATTTTTTTTTCAGTCTCTTGGGGTACTCTGTATACACAATCACATCATCTGCATGTAGTAAGAGTTTTACCATATTTTTGCAATTTGGATGCCTCTTATTTACTTCTCTTGTCTTATTACCCTAGCAAGTTCTCCCAGTATGATATTCAATAGGATTGGTGACAGTAGACATCTTTGTATGGTCCCTGTTTACAATGGGAATGCATTTAATCTTTCTCCTTTGAGAAAGATGTTGGCATGTTATTTTGCATACATACTTTTCATTAGGTTGACAAAATCCTTTCTATTCCTATTTTTTGGGGGGACTTTTAATCAGGAAGGGGTGTTGAATTCTGTTGAAAGCCTTTTCTGTGTCATTTGTTAGGATAATGTGGTTCTTGTTCTTTAATTTAATATGATGAATTACATTATATTTCTTGCATACCTGTTATGAATACCACATGGTCATGATGAATTTTTTTTTTATATGCTGTTGAATTCCTTTGGCCAGAATTTCATTAAGGATGTTTGTATCAATGTTTATGACAGATATTGGTCTATTAGTGCTGTTATATGCCATCTGGTTGACTACAACCCATAGCAACCCTCTATGAAAAACGGGTCAGAACCTTATCCTATCTTGAGCCAACTTCACTATCTTTAATACATTGTTTGTTGTTGTTATGTGCCATCGAATTGCCTGTGACTCATAGCAGCTCTGAAACCTGACTTTTCCTGATCCAGTATCACTAATTCTGACACACCAACTCCCATTGCCCTAGTTGTTATATTAATTTATCTCGTAGTTGTTATATTATCTCAGATGGTGTCTTCCTCTTTTGCACTGTCCCTCCACCCATCCAAGCATCATGTCCTTCTCTAAGAACCAGTGTCTCCTGGCCATGTGCCTAAAGTATGTGAGGTGGAGCTTCAAAATCCTAGCCTCCAAGGAGAAACTTGATTTCACCCTCTCCAAGACAAACCTATTTGTTTTCTTGGCAGTCATCGGTAGGTCCAGCCTCTTCTCCAGCACCACAATTTGAAGGCATCAATTCTTCTGTTGTCCTTAGTCATTGCCCAACTCTCTCAAACATAACAAGTAATTGTGAAGACCATGGCCTGGATTAGGTGCACCTTAGTCACTAGACCAACATCATTACTTTTCAGTACACTGGCAAGATCCCTGACAGCAGCGTTTCCCAATGCAATGCATCATCTTTTGATTCCTGACTGTTGGTGTTAAGTATGCGGATTGTGGAGCTGAGCAAGCTCTAATTGTTAACAACCTCAATCTCTTCACCATCTATCATGGTGCTGCCAATTGGCCCAGTAGTGAGAATCTTTGTCTTCTTGATGTTGAGCTTCAATCCATATGAAGACTAGAGTCCTTGACATTCTGCAGCAAGCCCTTCAGGTCTAATATATATAAACTAAATTTTTACAGTGGAGAAGGTTCTTCAACAGGGTCAATAAATTAGACAAATCATTGAAAAATATAAAAGAAAAGAAAGGAAAAAAACACAAGTAACTTGAATAAGAAAAGTGATGACATCACAAAAGAACTAGCTGAAATTAAGTCAATAATAACAGAATATTATGGAAAGCTTTAGTGACTAGATAGCACATAGGAAAAGCAACGACATACTCCAATAAATTTGAAAGCCTAGAGGAAATTAACAAATTCCTAGAAACCCACAGCCTACACAGGTTGAAACAGATAGATGTAGAATACTTTAACAGACTCATCACAAATTGAGTAGACCCCTCCCCCCTCAAAAAAAGTCCTGGCCCAAATGGCTTCACAGATAAATTCTAACAAACATTCAGAGGCAAACTATCTCCAAGCCTACTTAAATTATTTTTAAAAAAGCAACACCCCAGGAAAAGAGGGAGCATTATCAGAGCAATTCTATGAGGCAAGCATAATCCTAATACCAAAATCACTCAATAGCATTAACAAAAAAGAAAGGTACAGGGTCAATGTTAGTTAATTTTATTCCTTTTTTCTTCTTTTTAAAAAGTGTTTGCTTATTGTTATGACGCAGTTCCTGAGGACTGTGTTAGCTGTTTCCCAGGGATTTTGTTATATTGTATTTTCATTTATTCCAACAAACTTTTTTATATCACTTTTTTATTTCTTTTACAATAGTGCTCAAGCAAGGTGTCATTTATCTTCTATGTGGATGTGTTTTGGTGGGGTTTTTTCTATTCTTTATCCTCTTTTTATTAATTTCTAGTTTCATAACACTGTGGTCTGAGAAGTTGTTTTGTACTGTTTCAATGTTTTTTTAAAAAAATTGTTAAGGCTTCGTGTCCTAATACACCATCAATTCTGGAGAATGTACTATGTGGACTTGAGAAGAAAGTAAATTGACTTTTAGTTGAGTGAAGTACTCTGAATAATTCTGTAAGGTTGAAGGGGTTAGATATATGATTTAATTATTTTGTATCTTTGTTGAGTTTCTTCTGAGTTGACCTATCCTTTGTGCAAGTGGTGTGTTAGCCTTTTCTACCACTATGTGGTGGTGTCTCTTTCTTCAAGTCTGTGAACCATTGCTTGATATATTTTGCAGTCTGCCGTTTGGTGTGTAGATGTTGGCCAAGGTTGTGTCTTCTTGATCTATTGTGCCTTCAATAATTGTATAATGCCCTTCCTTATATTTTATGATATTTTATATCCTGACGTCTTCTCCCCCACCCCAAGAGAATAGTATTGCCGCTCCTGTTTTTTCTGTGGATGCCATTTGCCTGGTATATAGTTTCACTGCCTATCTTTTTTCTAGTTTCTTAGATGTGTCTCTTATAGGGAATATATTGACAGGCTTTGTTTTTTCTATCAACTTTCATATTATTTTTTTAAATAATTGGCACATTTAAGGCAGTTATTCACATTAAGTGTGATTATTGACAGACCAGGTTTTATTATTGCCATTTTGCAGTGTTTCTTTTTTCTGTTATTTCTGTTTATTTTGGTCCATCTACTTTCCTTGGACGTCTCTGTTTGAAGAACCTCCCTTAGCCTTTCTTGTCGAGTTGGCCTTGTTTTACGAATTTGTTAAGTTCTTGCTTTGCTGTAAATAATTTCTTCTTCATATTTGATGGATATCTTTGTTGTTTTCATTTGACAACTGTTTTCTTTCAACCTTTTGTATATGGCAAGAATTGTTTTCTTGCTCAGATGATTTCTGCTGAGAAATAAGAGCTTGATCCAATTGACTCTCCTTTTTGTGTGACACTTTTTTTTCCACTGATTTTTTATTCTATCTTTGATTTGGGAGAAATTGATTATGATATGTTGTTGTTGTTTGTGCCGTTGAGTCATTTGTGACTCATAGCGACCCTATGCACAACAGCCCTAAACCCTGCTCTGTCCTGTGCCAATCGCACTGTCTCTGACACACCCATCCTGATTACCCCAGTCACTGAATCAATCCACCTCATAGAGGGTCTTCCCCTCCTGTGCTGTCCCTCCATGATGTCTATCTCCAAGGACCTGTCTTTCCTTACAACATGTCCAAAGTATGTCAGACAAAGCCCCAGTATCCTTGCCTCCAAGGAGTAGCCTGCTTTAATCCTCTCCAGGATGAATCTGTTTGTTTTCTTAGCAGTCCAGGGTACCTTCAATACTTTTCTCCAGCACCACAGCTCAAAGGCATCAACACTCCTTCTATCCTCCCTAGTCATTGTCCAACTCTCTGATGCATAACAAGTGATTGCAAAGACCATGGCCTGTATCAGGTGCACCAATATATCTTTATGTTTTTATTTCAGATCCCAGTCTGTTTGAAATTCATTGAGTTTCTTGAACGTGGACTTTTCCCCCCTTCTTTTCAAAATACCTGGAAAAATTTCTTGTAGTATTTTTTCCACAATTTTTTTTTAGTGTTTTTCCTCTTCTGCTCTTTCATGCAATGGATTTCCAATCATATGTATATTATTTGGTTTAATATTATTCTGCATTATCCTAATGTTTTATTCATTTTCCTTTCATCTTTTCTCTTTTTTTCCCCTTTTAGTAAGTACACATCGAGGTTCTTGTCTTCTAGCTCACTGACTCTGTTCCAACTCATCTATTCTGCTTTTTGATCCCTTCAGCATGTTGAAAAATGTTGCAATTTCTCTCCTGATATTCTAGATTACATTGTCTTGCTTTTCCGTTATTTCCAGTATTGTGTTTGTTGTACCCTCTCTGTCTTGTAATGATTTTTTAAAAAAAATTTTGTAGCTTTCTAATGATTTATGATAACATCTGACTTAATTACCCAATAGGTATTGTCCCTACGGGTTGACTTTGGGAATATCTCTTTTGTATTTTGTGTGGCAAACTTCTCATCTAATTGTCATTTGAGGGACAGGGAGTTGGAGTCTTTCCCTTTGCCTAGGTGTGGTGAGCCCACTTCTCTGTTCTGTCTTGTAGTATAATGGAAGAGGTGGATGTTTCCCCTAGAGGTAGGTAAAGTCCTAGTGTAGTTCCTGGAATATATTGGTTGTGGAAAATGCTCAGAAAAAAGTGACAAGGTCCCTTAAGTGCAGTCCCCAAGTCTCAGTAATCATGGGGGGGGGACAAGTTGTGGTCCCTAGTAACTGGTCCCTTGTATCCCAATGTGTCTGGTTGGCTGTGGTGCTCCCTTCTCCAGAGCAGGAGAGGACATAATCCTACCAAAGATCTCCTTTGAGTCCTACACAACTGGAGAACATACCTCTTGCTTGGCTGTGGTTCTCTCTGTCTGTCTATATAGATTGATAGTATAATTTATTATATATTATGAGAGAGACCTCTGGTGGCCTAGTGGCAAGAAGCTGTGCTGCAATCCCGAAGGCACACTGTTCTAGGCCACTAGCCGCTCCACGGGAGAAGGGTGGGAAATCTCCTCCAATGTGATTAACTGCCTCTGAAAACCCACTGAAGGGTCAGCTATGGGTTGGTTCTGACCTGACAGTAAACAACAACAACATATGTTATAAAATATAATTGATGTATATAATTGATACATATAACATAGTTGAGATATATGTATATATAATCAATCCAACTGAAAGTGCTAAAGTGTTAATACGACTCTTGAATGTGCTAAAAATTAAGGATGTCATTTTAAAGACTAAAGAGTACATGACCCTATAGTAGCAGCTTATATGTCAAACATTAAAGAAGTCACTTTACATGCTAGCATTGTTGTTGTTGTATATCATAGAGTCCGAACTGACCCATAGTCAACCCTTCAGCATGTCTTCAGAGGCAGTTAACTGCATGGGAGGGGATTGCTCATCCTTTTCCCCCAGAGTATCTGGTGGCCTTGGACCATGTGCCTTTGGGATTCCAGCACAGCTTCTTGCAACTGGGCAACCAGAGCTCCCTATGTTAGCATTAGAGAAGTCATTTTGTTTTGACAGCCATTTTAAAATGTGTATGCCTCAATAATTTGGCAATAACATGCTATGCTAAGCTTCATGTTCCAGTACATGCTGACCCAGCTTGGTTACCCCTCTCTGACCATATGCTGCACCTGACCTGGGGCCTTTTTCCACTCCCTAACCATATGCTGCACCTGACCTGGGGCCTTTTTCCACTCCCTAACCACATGCTGCACCTGGTCTGGGTCCTGGGCACCAATGAGTAGTTAGAACCAATAACGATTCTCAAATGCGAAGAAATCTCAAGTGCCAACCACAGCAAACTTCCTTTAACCTTCATGCCCAATCTCTGTATATAAACTCAATCTTTGCTTCTTCTTGCAGTTGGAGCAGTTTAAGCACTAGCTGACGCTCCAGCTGTGCACAATAAAGCTCTGCTGGTCCCTTAACTTTGGTTAAGTGTTCAGAATCTTATGATCTGCCACAACAACCCAACCCCTGGTATTTTCAAATATATCATATCCATCTGAAAGTTTACCAGTGAATTAGAATTAATGCCTTTGAATTATGTCAATGGTGAAGATTGTTGGATATACCATGGACTGCCAAAAGAACACACAAATCTGTAGACATGCAACCAGAGTGTTCCTCAGAGGCAAGGATAGCGAAGTGTCACCTCACAAAATTTGGGTGTATTATCAGCAACTATTAGTTCTTGGGGGAAAGTATCAAGCATGGGAAACTAAAAAGTCAGGAAAGGAGGAGAAGAACACCAAGGGAATTGGATGAATCAGTGACTGCAGAAACTGGTTTGAGCATAGTGGAGATAGTAAAGATGGCACAGGATAAGGCAAGGTTTCAATTTGATGTTCGTAGGACTGTGAGGAATAACTGAGTTGATGACACTTAATAACAGAAACTAATTTCTATATACTTGGTGGGTTTTTTTATTCTTTTTGTTTTATTTCATATAAGTCTTCACTATATAATATATGAATATATAATAAATAATATCATATTTCTTTTTTCCAATTTGTGATTGGTTTATTTTACTCAGCACAGCGTCCTTAACTTTGATCTGCATTGTCACTACTGACTGGTAATAATCTAACTCTGATGGCATAGCAGTAAAAATATTTGTTACAAGCCAAAAAAGCATACAGTTTGAATTCACCAGTTGCTCCATGGAAGAAGGATGAGCAATCTCCACTGATGTGATTAATTGATTCTGAAAAACCTCTGAAGGGTCAGCTATAGGTCAGTTGTCACTCAAAGACACACAACAAAAACAATAAAAACTATAGCAGTAAAGAATAGGGAGCTCTGGTAACTTGGTGTTGCACTGCAATTCCAAAGACACGTGTTTCAAATCCACCAACTACTCTGTGGGAGAATTAGCAATTTCCTTATATGTGATTTATTGCCTCTGAAAACCCAGTGGAGGTCAGCTATGAATTAGTTCAGACTTGACAACACAGAATGACAACAACTCAATAACAACTCAAAAACAAAGGAAAGGACAATAAAAGACTTTTCACAAAGGAAGATATTCAGATGGCAAACGGAGACATGAAGAAATGCTCAAAAGCACTGGTAATCAGAGATAGGTACATCAAAGCAACAATGAGATACTATTTCACTCCAGTAGCTGTAGCTAAATGTAACAGGACGATAAGCAATAAATGTTGGAGAGGATACGGAGAGATTAGAGTTCTCATGCACTGCTGGTGAGTCTGTAAAATGGTAAAACCATGCTGGAAGGCAGTTTACCTTTTCCTCAAAAGGTGAACATAGAAATCCCATATGACCCAACTGTTGCACTGCTCTGAACATATTCCAAATAAATTAGAACTGAGACATAAATGGAGATATGTAAATCTATGTTAATAGAAAAGTTATTCATAATAGCAAGTATATGGAAAGGACCAAATGACCATCAACAAATGAAAGGGTTGAGAAATTATTGTACATTCACACAATGGAATACAACACAGCACTATGAAACAATGACTTCACATAATACTATATAGTAGAAAAGAGTCTAGAGATCATTATCCTGTGTGAACTACCTCAAATTTATAAGGACAAATACTACAGAAAACCTTTATCATAAAAAACAGAAGGATTACTAATAAGATGTGTATAAATGTCCATAAGGAGGAAAGGGAAATGGAAAGAGAGTTTAAAAGAAGAAGGGTAGCAATAATTGGTAGATCAGAATTTAGTAGGTGGTGAGGAGGTTGAAAAAAATAGGAAAGATTTAACGGGGATTTGATAAAATGGTGTAATAATAGGCATAGTTCAATAGTAATTCATTATATAAGATGCAATCTCTGTGAGTCTCTTCTGAACTCATGTGAATTGGTTTTATGTGACAGATGCTATTGACGGAAGTAATTTCTCCTTGCAGTTAGTAGAAGTTAGATTCAACTATTCCCATGTGGTATTTGTTCCTACTACAGAATACTTGCCTTAGATATTGTTCCCTGTTCCCTTTTAAGAATTTTGATATATGAACCAAGTGCTCAACTAAAACATACAATATTAGAAAGTCCCTAAATTTATATTATGAAGCCCTGGTGGTATAATCAGTAGGGAATTGTGCTGCTAACTCACAAATGGTGCTTCTTTAGTCTTTCAAAACCACCAAGTGCTCCACAGGAGGAAGATGGTCATTCTCCTCCTGTGTGATTTATTGTTGTTGTTGTTATGTGCTATCAGGTTTCCTGTGACTAAGAGAGACCCTATGTACAACAGCCCTAAACTTCACTCTTTTCTGTGTGCCAATCTCACTGTTTCTGACACACCTACCCCCATTTCCCCAGTCACTGAATCAATCTACCTCATAGAGGGTCTTCCTCTCCTATGCTGTCCCTCCATCCTCTCAAGCATGATATCCTTATCCAAAGACTGGCCCCTCCTTGCAACACATCCAGAGCATTTCAGACGAAGCTTTAGAATCCTTGCCACCTAGGAGCAGCCTGGCTTCACCCTCTCTAGGATGAACCTGTTTGTTTTCCTACAAGTCCATGGTATATACAATATTCTTCTCCAGCACCACACCTCAAAGACATTAATTCTCCTTATATCATTCCCAGTCATTGCCCAGCTTTC
Organism: Elephantulus edwardii; assembly: GCF_000299155.1. NCBI lineage: Eukaryota > Metazoa > Chordata > Mammalia > Macroscelidea > Macroscelididae > Elephantulus > Elephantulus edwardii. Next base: position 959,790 of record NW_006399955.1, read on the forward strand.
TGATGCATAGCAAGTAATTACAAATACCATAGCCTATATTAGCATATTTCAGTCTCCGGACTGACATCGTTGCATGCTCTCTTTGTGTGTGCGCGCGCGTGCGTGTTTGTGTATATATATGTGTGTGTGTGTATGTGTATATATATGTATAGATGTATGGATTTATTTATGTGTATATACGTGTGCATATGTATGTATATATGTACAAGTATACATATTTGTATGTGCATTTATCATTTGTATATGTATGTGTATATATGTATGTATATGTGTATACATGTATATGTGCATATATTTGTGTATGAATTTATGT
>NW_006399955.1:964149-964975 GCF_000299155.1 Elephantulus edwardii
CATGGTTCAAAATTTGGAAGGGTGTATTCCAGGGATGTGTCCTGTCTCCATACCTTTTCAACCTGTATGCAGAACAGATTATCTGAGAGGCTGGGCTCTATGAAGGGAAGTGCGGCGTCAGGATTGGTGGAATATCTATTAACAATCTGCATTATGCAGATGACACACTCTGCTTTGGACCTCATGCACTTGCTGCAGAGGATCAGGGACCACAGCCTTCAAACAGCCAAAGCAAAAGGAAGAAACTAAGAAGTTAAGGAGTTGAACAGAAAATGTCAAAGGGCAGCATGGAAAGAAAAAGCAAAGTATTATAATGAAATGTGCTAGAGTGAGAAAATCAAGAGGGACACACTCACTCATCATTTCTTAAGGTGAAGAAACTGAAGAACAAATTTAAGCCTCAAGTTTTAATACTTGAGGATGCTGTGGGCAGAATATTGAATGACCCAAAAGGCATCAAAACAAGATGGGAGGAGTACACAGAATCACTGTATGAAACAAACCAAACCCAAAAACCTTGGCTGATTCATGAAACAACGTAGTATAATCAAGAGGCAATGGTGATGAAAGTGGATGTTCAAGCTGCTTTGAAGAACTTGGCAAAAAAAAAACAACAAAGCATCAGGAATTTATAGGATATGTGATATATTTCAACAAACAGATGCTTCCCTAGACATGTTCAATAGGTTGTACCAAGAAATCTAGAGAACAATTTCCTGATCAAGAGTTGTTGACTGGAAGATGTCTGTTTTTGTTCCCATTCCAAAAAAGGATGATTTGACACAGTGTGTAATTTATTGAACAATATAACTAATATCACACACAA
>NW_006399955.1:965075-972950 GCF_000299155.1 Elephantulus edwardii
TCATGCTTGAAATGGTAGAGGGACAGCACAGGAAAGGAAGACCCAGAATGGGATGGATAAATACAGTAAGTAGGGTAATGGGTATAGGTGTGTCAGAATCAGTGAGAATGGTTCAGGATAGGACAGGCTTCAGAGCCATTGTACAAAGGGTTACTATGAGTCACAGGTGACTCAATGGCACATAACAACAGGAAAAACAACAACATAGAATATATTATATATTGTTTTTGTTGTTGAGAACCATTGACTAAGTATTTCAATTATGCTTAATTTTTTCATCTTGTGTTTACTTCACAATATTCTTGTTGTTGCGTATTATCAAGATGGATCAAATCCCTAACTGATCCTCCAGTGGGTTTTCAGAGACAGTAAATCTTACAGGAAGAGATTGCCTATCTTTCTCACATTTAGCAGCTGGTAGATTCAAATCCCATGTTTTTAGGACTGTAGCACAGCTTCTTATCACTAAACCACCAGAGCTTCCTACTTCACAATATTACTCTATGAATATTGTCTCAACCTATAAATATATTTAAGAACTTGATATAGATGCCTGAATATTATCCAGTCATATAAACATGTAATATTTACAAAATTATTTTTCTAAAAGCTGAATATTATAAATTCTCATTAAATAAGACTTTTAACACTTTTCTCCCAAACCATTTCTTACTTGTACTTCTAATTTCCAACAAATTATTAATTTTCCAGAAATGAAATGGTTCCTGAGAAAATCTTTCCAGTTCCAATTTGAATCACTCTACTACCTTATAATGTAGGGTAACTCCTTACCTTTATCTAGAGTTCCTTGTTTTAATATTTGTTGTTGTGAATTGTCAATGAGTCAACTGACCTTACGACCAACAGATCAGCCCTGTCTTACCCTTTGCCATCCTGACCACCTCTGAAATACTCGAATTCATCATTAGATGAATTGTGTCAATCAAATTGTGAAGAGTATTAATGATGATTAAGGCAGTCTTGTAATTTTGGGGCATAAATTTTTGTATAAATGATGGTATACCTAAAAAATATTTATCTGATATTCTGCTTGACAATCTTATTTTAAATTGGTACCACTTGATGGATTTTCATTTCAGTCTTTCTTACTTTTTTTTCAGGAATGTTCCACAAAAATACTATGCTAATTACAAATTTTAATTGAGATTGTATTTATATGACAATTTAGTTGCACAGAATACAGTACATCCTGAGTTGTTGACTAAAAACGGTTTGGCATTTTAAAAAAAAAGGAGTTTTGGTGGTATAATGTTTTAACTGTTGCTCTACTAAGAGATCAGCAGTTAGAATTCCCTAGCTACTACATAGGAAAATTATGGGAAGTCACCTCTATGTACAGCCATTTACAGTCTTGGAAACCCAGTAGAAGACAGTAATGAGGTGGAAATAACTTAGTGACAATCAGTTTGTAATGTCTGTATCAGTATTGAAAATCTGTGTATACACCATCTACCACTGAGTTGGTTCTGAGTCACAGCAATCCTCTCATAAAATGTATTTGCAATGAATAAGTAACTGATTATGCAAAATTCTGTCATTCTATCTCCAGCTTCTTTTCTGTTCATGTTTTCCAACTGCTGATCCTTCTTTATTTCCAGATTTTGCATTCCTGTAAGCCATTGTTATTAATGCATCTTGATTGCATGTTCGATCAATGGTTTCACATAAGCACAATCAAATGCTCTGGGATCCTCATTATTCTGAGTCAGCCACAGCTTGTTGTGATCCACACAGTCAAAATGCTTTGCATAGTCAATGAAACACAGATAGACTTACCTCTGGCACTCTCTACTTTCAGCCAAGATCCATCTAACATTAGCTATAATACCCCAAGTACCACAGCCTCTTTTAAACCCAGCCTGCACACCTGGCAATTCTCTGTTGATATGTTGCTCCAGTTGTTTTTGGATAGTTTTCAGCAGAATCTTGCTTGTATATGAAATTAATGATATTGTTTGATAATTTGCACATTCTGTCAGGTCACCTTTCTTTGGAATGGGAACAAATATCAGTCTCTTCCATTCAGTTGGCCAGGTGGCTGTCCTCCAGATTTCTTGGCACAACTTAGTGAGCACATCCAGGGCACCATCTGTTTGCTAAAATAAGTCAAATGGTATGCCATCAAATCCTGGAGCCTTGTTTTTTGCCAGTTCCTTCAGAGCAGCTTGAACTTCTTCCTTCATCACCACAGGCTGTAGTTCACATGTTTTTTCATGAAATTTGTCTGTGTAAGCTAATTCCTTCTGGTATAGTAATTCTGTATACTCTTTTCATCTTCTTTTAATGCTTCATAGGTCATTTTACATTCTGCCCAAAGCTTCCTTAAATATTTCAATTCCTTCAGCTTAAGAAATGATAAGCAAGTTTTGCCCTTTTGATTTTCTTTTCCTCTGTGTGTGTGTGTGTACCGTCAAATCAGATCTGACTGGTAAAGGAGGAGATTGCTCCTCCTTCTCCGGCAGAGCATCTGGTGGTTTTGAACCGCGTATCTCTGGGATTGCAGTGCAGCTTCTTGCCACTAGGCCACCAGAGCTCCCCCCTTTTGATTTTCTGACTTGAGCTCTTTGCACATTTCATTCTAATACCTTGCTTTTTCTTCCCAAGCTGCCCTTTGATATTTTATATTCAGATCTTTAATTTCTTGATTTCTTTGTTCAGCTTTGGCTTCTAAGCGCTCTAATGCAATATTCGAAGTCTCATCTGACATCCATCTTGGTGTTTTCCTCCTCTTTTGTCTTTGAAATGACTTTTTGCATTCTTCATGGATGATATTCTTGATAACCTCCCACAGCTCATTTGGTCTTTACTCCTTGGTGTCCAGTTCCTCAAACCTGTTCCTGAGATGAACCATTCGAGTGGGATAGACTAAAGGTCAAATTTTTGTTCTTGTGGTTTTGATTTCATTTTCTTCAACTTCAGTTCGAACTGTATATGAGTAGTTAGTTGGTGGTCCGTTCCACAACCAGCACCTGGCCTGGTTTTCACAGCTGATATTGAACTTCTCCAGTGATTCTTTCCACAGATGTAATTGATTTGGTTTCTATGCATACATTAGGTGAAATCCATGTTTGTGTTTGTGTTTTTTTTAATACAAGGTGTTTGCAATAAATAAATCATTAAATGTGCAGAATTCTATCATTTTATTTCCAGCCTCCTCTGTCACAAGTCCGGATTTCCAACTACTGATCCTTCTTCCCTGTATCCAACTTTTGCATTCTTTTCACCATTATTATCAATGCATCTTAATTGCATGTTCAATCACTTTCTGACAGCAAAAGTTGGTAGAAATCTTCTATTTCCTCCTCTTTGGCTCTAGCTGTTGGTGCATATATTTGAATGATGGTAGTATTCACTGGACTTCATAGTATGCATATGGAAATTATCCTATCACTCACCATATTATATGTCTTGATGGATCTAAAAATTACTTTTTTAATTATGAAAGCAACTCCATTTTTTCACCTTTTTCATCCCCAGCATAGTAGATCATATGATCATCTGATTAAAAATTACCCATGTCAAACCACCTCACTTTGCCAATGCCTAGTATGTCAATATTTATAGTTCACTTTCTTTCTTAACAATATCCAATTTTCCTACGTTCATGCTTTTCACATTCCATCCTCTACGTTCTAGTTACAACTGTTCCTCTTTCTCTGTGTTTAGATATCTGAAATCTCAGCCTCAATTGTCATATCTGATAGTCTAGTGTGCTCTATTATACATAGGATTTTTAAAGGCCTTTTATTTTGGAAATGGATATCCAATATTAGTCTTACTTATTTTTTTTTTCTAATAGTATCTGACAAAACAGCATTTTACAGAAAGAAGCACATGAACCACATTTACCCAATTACAGAAATGACTGATAGATTCAGTGTTGCTACCCACAATTGCCAGGTGTGTCTTGACACACCCCTTTCCCTATTCCATCAGCATCCCTTTCTACTTCTGCCTACACCATTCAACATCTCTTTTCCCTTAAGTGGCCCTTAATATGATGACTTAAGTCAAGGTAGTTCCTAGTGTGTTTAATTTTATTGCTTTTTCTTGTATTTTTGCTCCATATATACTTCAAATTAGACTACTTAGTACTATGTTTATATAAGAAGAATGTGGTAATAGAATTGTAAGAAGAATCATCAACAACTTGAGTTATGCAGATAACACAATCTTACTTGCAGAAACAGAAGAAAACATGGAGGACTTACTGCAGAAGGTTATAGACTACAGCCTTCATTATATACTATATCTCAATACCAAGAAAAGAAATATTGTCATCATTGGAACAACAGATAACACTGTGATAGATGAAGAAAAGATTGAAATTGTCAATGATTTAATTTTACTTGGATCCACAGTCAACATCTATGGTAACAGGAGTCAATAAATCAAAAGACATATTTTATTAAGAAAGTCTCCTCTCTAGGACCTCTTCTCTTCTGCTGACAAGAAAGAATATCATGTTAAAAATTAACATGTACCTGTTTTAAACCATGATATATTAAATTGCTTAAAATGCACCCAAAAGTTGCAAAGTAAATAAGGATGGCAAGATAAGAATCGATGCATTTGAATTCTAGCATTGGGGAAGAGTATTGACTATTCCATACAATGTCACAAGAATAAAAAAGTGTCTTGGAAGAAATGCAAACAGCATACTCCTTACAGGCAAGGGGTGTGAAATGTCTCATATTTTAGGAAGGTCGTAAATGGGCCAGTCCTTGGAAAAAGACCCTCAGCAAGATATATTGACTCAGTGACTAACAATAGGCTTAAACTTAGAGATTTTAAGGATGATACTCAATTGGGCAAGGTTCAGCACAGTTGCCCACAGGGTTACTATGAGCAAGAATCAACTCAGTGGATCCTAACAACTGCAAAGATATTAAAATAACATGAAATAAGGTAATGTAAGTAGTGAGAAATAAAAGTAGTAGAGAAAATGTAAACAAAATTCCCAAATTAAGTGAGAGAGGGACAGAAAGTAACAAGGGGAAAGAAAACTGAGCCTGTTATGACAGATTTATTTATTTTCTTTTATGACAACTGGAAGATGTAGAGAATATAAATATTTGTTTTGTAATTTGTTCTATAAACTCACCTTAGAGAATGCTAGGAAATGATAATCATCACCATGTTATTTTTACATTAGATATTTTAAAGCATTTACATAATGAATTAACGTGAATTATTTAGCAATGCTTAAGTTATATTATCTGGATATATTGTGAACAGTAAATTTGGAATTTAGAAAAGGAATCATGATAATCAAAAGAATGCAGAGAATAGATCAATGGATTGAAGTGAGAATAACAACTATCTACTGTACATAATTATATAAGCATTTGAAACTCATTTCAGACAACTTATTAAGATGTGCATGAGAAGTTTTCAGATATAAATTTACTCAGTTTTCAACTTCATGTGATTATTTCATGCAAAACTGCATGCAATTCCACTTACAGGCTGACCTGAAATATAATTTGATCAAGTATAGAAAACAAAAGGATAAATCTTACAGATAATAGAAATAAGGTTTCAGTAAGGATGTGCAATGATGATGATATTTCCATTTTATGTTTTTGTGGATGCAAATTTAATAATTATGGCACCCGAGTAGAGGAAGAAAATCTGCTTCTACTAGTGGAAAGTTATATATAATGAGATTTCATATTGAACAATAGTGCTAAAGAGTAGTTTGTGAAATAAGAGAGAATACAGTGCTCACAAAGAAACTGAAAATGATTGACAACAACAAAAGCCTTGCTATTAAAAATTCTAGCACATAAAAAAATACAGGACAGATAACATGTATATAATAAATTTAGAAGCTTAGAAAAAGTTAATAAATTTCCTGTTGATATAGTTATAATGCCAAACAAATTCTAAAAAAATTGTAAAACATATTCTTGACTTCTGTAACTTTGAGAATCTTTGTCTACTTAACATTGAGATGCAATCTATATTAAAGATTGTATTCTTTGATCTTCTGCAACAAGTGCTTCAATTCTTACTTACTTTCAGCAAGCAAGGTTGTGTCATCTGCATAATGCAGGTTATTGATGAGTCTCCCTCTGATCTTGATATCACATTTCTTTTCAAAGAGTCTAGTTTATCAAATAATTTGCTCAGCATACAAACAGAATATGTATAGAGAAAGAATGCAACCCTGACACACTACCTTCCTAAATTTTTCAATTTTTTTTTTACCTTCTTAATTTTAAACCTGATAGTCTTCTCTTGCTCTGTTCGCACAACAGACTCCTGGCCAAGGTGTAGGTTTTGCTTGAGCACAGTTAAGTGCTCCGGGATTCCCATTCTTCTCAATGTTAGGTATAATTGTTAGGATCCACACAATGAAATCCCTTTGCATAGTAAATAAAGCACAAATAGAGATTGTTCTGGTATTCTTTACTTTTAGCCTGGATCCGTCTAACATCAGCTATGGGATACCTGGTGCCATGGCTCTTCTAAACTCTCCTTGAACTTCTAGCCATTCTCTACCTATATACTGTTCTAGCCATTTTTTTTAATGATCTTCAGCAGTATTCCACTTGCTGTGATATTAATGATATTGTTTGATAGTGTGCACATTCTGTTGGATCACCTTTCTTGGAAATGGGAACAAATATGGACCTCTTCCAGTCTGTTGGCCAGACCACTGTCCTCCAAATTTCCTGGCACAGACTGGTGAGCTCATCCAGGGCTGCATCTGTTAATTGAAATAAGTAAGTTGGTATCCCATCCATTCCTGTGCGTTTAATGCAGCTTCCACTTTCTCCTTCATTATCATTGACTCCTGTTCCTATGGTACTTCCTAAAATTTTTCCATTTTAGTTAGTTCTTTTTTGATACAGTGATTTTGTGTATTCCCTTCAACTTTTTTTGATCCATTCTGGTTTATTCTATATATTGCCCATAATATCTTTCAATACGGAGGCTAGAGGTTTAAATTCCTTTTTCATCTTCCTCAGCTTGAGATATGCAAAGGAAGTTCTTCCCTTTTTATTCTCCAATTCTAGCTCTGCAAATTTCATTATACTATTTTGTCTTCTTAAGCTGTCCTTTGACATCTTCTCTTCAGCTCTTTTATACTTTAGCATGTTTCCCTTGGTTTTGGCTTCTTAATGCTCTAGTACAATTTCTAGAGTTCCTTCTAACATTCATTACAGTTTTCCTTTCTCCATTCTTTCTAGTGTCCTTTTTGCTTTCTTCATGGATGATATCCTTTATATCTTCCCATAGCTCATATGGTCTTTGATAATTTGCGTTCAATGTTTCAAAGTTAGTCTTAAAATGATCTTGAAACTCAGATGAATAGATTCAGGATCATATATTGGTTCTCATTGACTCATCTTAATTTTCTTTGGTCTCATTTTGAACTTGCTCATGAGTAATTGACGGTCTGACTCACAGTCTGCCCCTACTCTAGTTTTGACTGACAATATTGAGTTTCTCCAACAATTCATTCTGCAGATGTAGTCAATCGAACATTTCTTCTCAATGACAAAAAAAATAACCCAAAACAAAGATCCTTACCACTGAACTGATAGGCAATATCATGAGAGCTGGAGAAAGGATTGAAACTATGAACAACTTCATCTTACTTGGATCCACCATTAAGACACTTGGTACCAACAATCAGGAAATTAGAAGACTTATTGTACTGGGAAATTTTGTAGTTATGGTCCTCTCCTTTTTATTGAGGAGTACTGATGTCTGTTTGAGAACTAAAGTGTGTTTGATTCAGGCTATACTTTTTTCTTATAATTTGCTATGCAAGTGGACCCTGGACAATGAATAAGGAAATAAGGATGACAGAAGAATTAATGTCTTTGAGCTGTGGTGTTG
>NW_006399955.1:976880-985250 GCF_000299155.1 Elephantulus edwardii
TCATGGTCTTTATTATTACTTGCTATGCATCAGAGAGCTGAACAATGCCTAAGGATAATGTAAGAAGAATGGATGCCTTTAACTTGAGGTGCTGGAATAGAGTACTGAACATACCATGGACTGCCAAGAGAAGAAAGAAGTCTGTCCTGCAAAGGATGAATCCATGCTGCTTCTTGGAGGCAAGGATTTCGAAGCTCCATCTCACATATTTTCGGCATGTTGCCAAGTGGGCCCAGCCCTTGGAGAAGGTCATCATACTTGGAAAGGTGGAGGAACAACTCAGGAGAGAAAGACCCTGGATGAAACGGATTATCTCAGTGACTGGGGTAACAGGGGTAGGTATGTTGTGTCAGATACAATAAATCCACTGGCTCAGGATAAGGCAGAGTTCAGACATATTGACTAAATGGTCATAAAAACAGCAACATTCATACAGTTAGCATATTTCTTACTGTTAACCTCCTAAGTCTAAGAGAGAATGGTCCATGAAAAGGCAGACATCATCTTTGAGTACTGTTATTTTCATCTGAAGTTACCAAAATCACATAGATAAACTCCTCTGTCTGCCACCTCCAGCCAAAGCTAAAAGTATTGTTCAAAGATTTATACTTAAAACCTGTTTTATTTGCTAGTCAGACAGGCTTCTTTCACCTTACCAGGGTGTCTCCAGACACTGACTACCATTGAGTTGACACTTACCCTGGGTTTGGTTTAGCCATTCCATGTATTTTGTAATATCACACTATTTAGACCATGCATGTTTCTTGTTTGGATTCTTTGATCATACTGTATCTGATTTTGTGACCAAACCACTTATTAATGGTTTATATTGTGGAATATGTTCTGGTTGCCTAGTGGTAAATACTGCTCTGCAATTCCACAGGCACATGGTTTAAATCTACCAGCTGTTCTGTTGAAGAAGGATGGACAATCTCCTCCCATGTGATTCACTATCTCTGAAAATCCCTTAAAGGGTCAGCTATGGGTCAGTTACAACTCTATGGTACACAACAACAAACATTGTGGAGTATGTGAAATAGTGTTCATTCTCCAGAACATCTGAACATTTTAAAAGACCAAAACCAAAATAGGCTCTGTCTAAGGTTTTTGTGTTTTGTGATTCTCATTGCCAACTTTATGTCACTTAGCTTCATTGCCTTAACCTGTCACAGGGGTGGATTGTTGGAATTAAATCTTTATATGCAAGGTTAGAATTTATAGATGAGAATTTGTAGATGAGAAGTTCTTTATGTCTCTTTTTGTTATTGTTAATTGCGGTTGAGTCATAGGCAACTCATAGCAACCCTATGAGTGAGAAAGACCCAGACACTTGTATAATTTTCATCCTTCCTCCTGGTGGACAGGTTTTCCAGAAGTAAGCTATTTCAGAAGTGGATACCACTCCTCCTTCCAAGTTTGTTTTAATCGGAGAGTTCCACCAAACACTGTCCACTATGGGTAACCATTCTCTCATTTGACACATCAGTGTAACAGTGTTCAGTTCCACAGCAACCAAGAGTTACCTCCATACAGCAACTGGACAGACCAAGGCTATAAGACCTAGAAGAAGGTTTCACCAAAACCAGGATTTTAAGCGACCACCTGGAGCAGACTCCACCCTTACTTACTCTTAGTTTAAGGCTCAAGGCCACCCACCAACTTTTGAAGGTCAAAAAGAACAGTAATACACAATGAAATAAAAAAACAAAACAAAACTGAAACTTCCCTTGCCTGACTGCTACCAAGATGAGCCACCATAAAGATGCCAGCCATTCTGCCCGTTATCCAGCTAACTTCAGAGTGGAGAAAGACTTATATCTCTTCTTGTTGTTGTTGTTGTTGTTAGCTGCCGTTGAGTCATAGATTACTCATAGTGACCCTATAAATGAAAGGCTTGAGCACTGTTCATAGAGCTTCCGAAGGGAAGCCATTTCGGAAGTGGATGCCACTCCTGCTTCCAAGCTTGTTTTAATTGGGAAGCTCCACCAAACACTGTCCACCATGGGTAACCATTATCACATTTGGCACATCAGTATATATCTTAGTCAAGAAAAAAATTTTCTAAATTTTCCAGACTTCTCGATTTTTCTTTGCACACTTTAGTGATTTGAGATTTTTGCTAATATTATCTCTATGTGCCATTCTATCTATTGTAAATTATAGCAGATATGAATGAAAAAGAATGTAACCTAAAACTAATATAAAACTGAAAATTGCTTCATTATGTTCTCCTTTTAAATTTTTACCCAATTGCGCTATTACAGTCTCCACCCCAACCCCCAACTGATGAGATGTAACAGACTTTGGGTATAAGTAGGAAAGCATCCCCATTTGATGGTAAAAGATATTTACATATATCAATCACAGATGTCAAAGATACTTTGGGAATTCTTGTTTGTAACAGTTGAATGATTATCGAGTAAGGTCACCTGGAGACAGAGAAATAATCTTACTGTGGAATGGACAAGAAATCATCCCTGGTTGACAAACTGGGGCTTATTTAAAATTGAACCCAGGAATTCCCATTGTGCATCTCATAGGGGATGATTTTCTACTGAATTTTGGGCTTCTTAAATCCTACACTTGTCAAATAATTGGAGCTTCTGCCAAGAAAAGTATGAATGCCTTTGAACTCTATCATCCCTACCATTATTCACCTTTTGCTAGCTTTATTACACGTTCCCTCAAATTATATTATTTTATTCTTTTGGTTGCCCATCATAAAAAGCTAGACTGGCCTTTCTTGTATTGTTGTGTTGTTGTATACTGTAGAGTCAGTACTGACCCATAGTTGACCCTCCAGAGGATTATCAGAGGCAGTTAATTGCATGGGAGGAGATTACCCATCCTTCTTCCATGGAGCAGCTGGTTGCCTTGAACTGTGTACCTTCAGGATAGCAGCACAGCTTTTTGTCACTTGGCCACCAAAGCTTCTAATAACAATTTCAATCATTTGATAAAGACAAAATATATTACAGATTCCCTAAGAATGTGAAAACATTGCTCTTTAAAATAATAAATATCATTCTAGACAAATTACTCCCACAGTTTCATAAAAAAAAAAGTTCTAGTAAAGGCACTCAAAGAGTAAAAACCCCGTTGAGTTTCTATGTAATAATCCCTCATGGTTTTCTAAGTCAAGATTCAGAAGCATAGTGCATCTTCTGAACTTTCTCCTTCTATTAAAAATCCTAGAAGAGACAATTTGATAGCTTCTAAAACCTTTCTCAAAGTACTAACTCTATAACGTGCTTATCTTCTTGAAATAAAAATACGTCTTCACTCATGTACGTGAATGAAAAATACTTATTGAAACTGTCAGTTATCCTGAGTTTTTGGAAACACTTGCTTTACATTTCAAGTGAGATAAAGACATTTACAGTATTCCTTCAAAAGTGCGTTTTTACAAATACATTGCTTATGTGGGTTTTTAGAAATGTTTATCTGGATTAAATTTAAATTAGAGGACCACAGAAATAGAAGGCAATGTGTCTTGAGAATGAACCAAATTTGACTTTAATTAAGGAGAAGACAAATCTTTTATGTAATAATCTTTTCCCTTTAAACAATACTTCAAAGAAGATAAATTCAGTTTTGGTTCAAACAATGAAGTTAGACAGGTAAACACATTAGATAGCTATGTAAATATGTTGAGTTCTGTGTTGTTCTTTTACTTAATAATTCCTTCATAAAGTACATCAACTTATTTGAAAGCAATTATTTCTTTAATAACATATAAGGATATGAGCTGTTCTATAGTTTTTTATAATAGTGCTAGTCATTTTCATCTATCAAGGGTAAGAGGCATTGGTAATTTTTATTTTCTTGGTCCCCTGAAATCTAGGTATAATATTAGATTTGTGTTGCCAGAAGTAACTCACTGGACATGTTTATAAAATTCTGGAAGAAAATAATTAGTTATAACTCACACACAATAATTAACACCAGCCTTTTATCTTTGGCATGTAGTCTACACGTGTCAGAGCCTTTAAAAAAATGAGTCCTTGTGTTTATCAGTGTGTGTGTTTGAGTTGGTATCAATATGCATGATATGTTTATTAAATGTTTGTCTGTTAAATGTTATTTGGGACTGTTATAAATAATATCATCTACTTAGTCATTATACACTAGTCTAGGAGTTTCTTTTTATTCCTCACCACTGAGGTTCAAGTAATCTAGTGAATATGCAAAATTTTTTGTCAGTTAATCCTGTCCCTCCTCTATTTAGAAATATTTCCATTATGCTCCTTGTATATGATAATTTATCATTAGGAAACACATTATGTTCTAAATTTACTCTCTAAATGTTGTTGTTGGTAGGTACCACAGTGGGCCGGAGGTGTGGATCTGTCTGCAAATACTACTTCCTCTATAGTCCTCTCTAGTGATGGTGGTTTATATCTTAAGGTCTGCTTATTTCATTTCTTTGAAATGGTGTTGTTGGTGACACTTCAGAATATTCATGTCACATTTTAAATATTATTCAATCATAGATTTCATACCACTTGAGTATGCCACTCACTACATATATTCTTTCTTATTATTTAAATTTATTATTAATTTCAGTAAAAATTTACAGAAACTTTGGATTTCCATTCATTCATTGTTGCACTTTGCACCCCTCTCAGCCATCCCCCAATATACTACCCTCTCAGACAACTAAAAGACAAATTATTTCATTGTTTTACAAATCCTCCCCCAGCTCCACTCCACCATGTAGTCTTCGCTCTAGACTCCTGTGATGACAAAAATACCTAATCACATATCCCTTTTAAACAGTTTTCTCCCTCATCTGTTTCAACGCAGTATACATTATTGAACCCATTATTGAACCTTTCTCAGTCTCTCCTCAATCCCAAGGTCAGTCCTGTTTTACAACAGTGTCACCATGCAGGATTTGTCCTTTTGTGACTGAGATACTTCACTCAGCATAATGTCCTCCAGAGTCACCTATTTTGGATAATATTGCATGAGTTCCTTGTTTTTCAATGCAGTGTAGTATTCCATTGTGTGAATATACCACAGCTTCTCAATCTATTCATTTGTTGAAGGGCACTTAGGTTGTTTCCAAATCCTTGCTATTGTGAACAAAGCTACAATGAACATGGATGAGCATATATCTGCTTTGATGTCAGTTATGGTCTCTTTGGGGTATATTCCCAGTAGTGGAATTGCTGCTTCAAATGGTATCTCTATTTTTAACTGTTAGAGAAAGTGCCATACCGCCTTCCACAGTGGTTGCACCATTTTACACTCTCACCAACAGTGAATAAGCGTTCTTATGTGTAGTTCTAAGTATTCCTGAAGATGTCTGTCTTCCTCCTTTCTTCAGTATTTTCTCTATATTACCAACATCATCTACCAAGTCATTCTCCAACATTTATAGATGATTTTAGTACTGGACACACTATCACTCAATTTAACATTATTATTATGATTATTTCATTATCTTTGATTTTTTAATATCAGCACTGGTTTCACCCTTTCCAGGTAAAAGCTGTTTGTTCTCCTAGCAGTATGCGGTATATTCAACACTCTTTTCAAGCACCAAAGCTCGAAAGCATCAATTCTCTCTCTATCATCCCTAATCACTGTTCAGCTCTCCAACATTTAACACACAATTTTGAAGACTATGGCCCCAATCAGGTGCACCTTAGTCTCCCACCTGACATCGTTGCTCTTCAGTACTCTTGAGAGGTCCCTCACAGCTGACTTTCCCAATGCAATTCGTCTCTTGATTTCCTTGCTGCTGTTACCAAAAATGTTGAAGCCAAGTAAACTAAAACTGTTAACTATCTCAATCTCTTCACCATTCATATTGAGGTTGCCAATTGGCCCAGTGGTGAGAATCTTTGTTTTCTTGATGTTGAGTTTTGATCCATATAGGAGGCTGCAGTCTTTGACTTTCTGCAGCAAGCGCTTTAAGTCCTTCTCAGTTTCAGCAAGCAGGGTTGTGTCCTCAGCATAATGGAGGTTGTTGATGACTCTTCCAACAATCCTAATTCCACATTCCTCCTTGTACAGCCCAGCATCTCAGATGATCTGTTCTGCATACAGATTGAAAAGGTATGGAGACAGAATACATTCCTGACCGACCCCCTTCTTGATTTTGAACCATGCAGTGTCTCCTGGCTCTGTTCTGACGACTGCCTGCTTTAGCAAAAGCACAATCAAATGTTCTGTGATTTGGATTCCCATTCTTCTCAAAGTCAGCCATATCTTGTCGTGATCCACACAGTCAAAAGCCTTTGCATGGTCAATGAAGCACAGATAGATATTCCTCAAAAGAAATCTAACAAAATGGAAAAAATATTCTCTGTTCAGGAAAAATGAATATTGTGAAAATTACTATCCTACCAAAAACAATCTACAAGCTCAATGTAATCTCAACATAGATGTCAAACTCATTCTCAAGGAGACAGAATAAACAATTTCCAGTTTTAATTGGACAGGAAAGATGCACAGACTAAACAAAGCTCTTGTTTGAAGAGCTGAAGTTAGAGGTGTCTCACTTTCTGATTGCAAAACCTACTGCAGAACAGTAGTAATCAAAACCTCATGGTATTGGAACACAGACAGAAAAATGGATCAATACAATTGAATCAAGAATCTATAAATCAACCCATAAACCTATGGTCACCAATACTTCACAAGATAATAAAACTTATTAAATAGATAAATGACAGCTACTTTAATATATGGTGCTGGCAAAACTGGACAAACTGAAACAGTATCCACATCTCACACCATATACAAAAACAACTCATAGTGGTTCAGAGTTCTAGGAGTAAAACTCACAACCATAAATATGAGAAGGGACAAATAGGAACAAAACTAGAAGCTCAGGCCTGCATTATAAATAGACTTGCACACATTGTCAAAAATGCTCAACGTAGGTGCACATATCTTTGTTCATGACTCAATTTTAATTTCTCAGAGGAACATTCTATTTGTCACAAATTAAACATACAAAATTTGATTATTCTATTTCCTGCCTCATTTCTGTCATCAAGTGTGAGAAGATAAAATTAATGAATGGGACATTCTTAAAATCAAACCCCTCTGTGCCTCAAAACATTTTCCAAGAGGGTGAAGAGAAAGCCACAGATTTGGTAAAATAAAATTTAAAAAAGGATTGGTAACTACATTTCATACAAAGGCCTCATAACTAAATGTCATGATTGATAGACTATTACTCACATGAATACAAAGAAAACCTGTCAATACAACTATTATTCAAATACACACACCAGTAGATAAAGCCAAAGAAGAGGAAATTTAAGATTTTTATGAAATTTTCAATAGGAAATCGATCAAACATGCAATGCAGAAGTGCTAATAAAAATTTGTGACTTGAATGAAAAAAGTTGGAAACAAGAAGGAATGACAGTTGTAAAGTGCACACTTGACAAAAATGAGGCAGGAAATAGCACAAACAAATTGTGTATGTTCACTTCATTGCAAATTCGTTCCTTAAGGAAATTAAAATTGAGACATGAACAAGGATATGTGCATCTCTGTTTATAGCAGCATTATTCACAATAGCAAGAAAATGCAAACAGCTGCAATGTTCATTAACGAATGAATTAAGGAGTTATGATATATATACACAATGGCATACTATGTAGGACTAACAAACAGTGACTTTATAAGATACTGTGTATTTTGATAGAGACTAGAGAGCATTATGTTGAATGAAATTTTTCAGTCCCATTGGAGGGTTATAGAGCAATATATGTACAAGTATTAATAAAGGATGGAAGAAGGTGAGAAGGAGGGACAAAAAAGGGAAAGGGGGAAAATATCACTGGGGTAGCAGAGGTTGATTGTTGGAAGATTGGGGAATGTTCAATAGGGGCTTGAAAGGATGGGTAATAATAGGCATAGAGCAATGGGAATTAATTATATAAAATATAGTCCAGATAGAGAGCTCCAGTTGCCTAGTGATAAGTTGCACTGCAATTCCAAAGATACACATTTCAAATCCACCAGCAGCTCTATGGGAGAAGAATAGCTATTATCCCATTTGCAATTTACTGTCTCTGAAAACCCGCTGGAGGGTCAGCTCTGGATTGGTTCCCACTTGATGACACACAACAACAACAACAATGGACATAAACGTACAAAGCAAAATGTAAATAAATGAACTATAATGTTCATGAATGATTATATAAAACAAAGTATGTGTACAAAACAATGCATATGAATGGTTATATATAAACCAATTTCTAAAAACAGAAATCTTATTGAAGAACATTAAAGACTATAGCCTTTCATATGGATTCCAGTTATGTTATTTGCTCTTGAGTCAAATACAACTCATAGCAACACTTTGAACAATAGCTCTGAACCCTGCCCTAACCTGAGCCA
>NW_006399955.1:985350-986424 GCF_000299155.1 Elephantulus edwardii
CCAAACCCTAAAAACAAACAAACAAAAAAAACACATAAAACCCCAACAACAACAAAACAAGTATGTCTTGGAGAAGTAGCAGCCTAAGTGCTCTGATGGAGGCAAAGATGAGGGCTTTGCCTCATATACATTGGGCATGTTGCTAGGAAGAGCTGTTCTTTGATGTGGAACACCATGCTTGGAAATGTAGAGTCAATGAAGGAGAGGAAGATCCTTCACCAGGAATATTTGACACAGTGATTGCTACATTGGGCAGTATGTCTGGAGGTTTGATGACAGCACAGGATAGGGAACGGTTTAGGTATGTTGTTCGTAAAATCACCTATGGGTTGTACTAAACTCAACACCTAGCAGCAACAACAACGACATATTTTTAGAGATCACTTTTAAGAGTTTAACTCTTTGAATAAAATTAATAATTTCTAATGAAGTGAGAAGACATAAACACTACTAAATCTCTCAGATTTTTGTTATTCTTCCTGTACTTAGTTTATAAATGAAAACAAAACAAATACCTTCAAAAATTGTCATAAACATTCTCTACTTGTGATGAATTATCAAACTAAAATTCAAATTGGAGGAATGATGGTAATTTGAAGAAAATCTATAAGACATCTAAATCCGTTTGAGGCGCCCACCTTATGAATTTTTGAGATACAAGTGTTCCTAAAGTTTAATGCCATACAAGGTCAATACATAATTATTTTTATGATGTCTTTATTTAAAACAAAAGGAAATGGAGCAAATGATTGCTAGCATACATTTGTATTTGTGTGGTATTGGTATAACATTTCAACAGAGCAATTTATATAAAAATATAATTTTATTAATGGAGTGGTTCAGTTAAGATATGAATGATGACCTTATCTATATTTACCTAATTTATTGCAAATAAGTTTTATAAGAAACATAAGCGCAGGTTATACACATGGATTTCACCTGATGGTATGCATAGGAATAAGATCAATTACATCTGTGGAAAAAACGGCTGGAGAAGCTCAATATCAGCTGTGAAAACTAGGCCAGGAGCTGATTGTGGAACAGACCACCAATTACTCATATGCAAGTTCAAGC
>NW_006399955.1:989477-995869 GCF_000299155.1 Elephantulus edwardii
CTACTTTTCCAAGCATGATGTCCTTTGCCAAGGACTGATCCCTCCTGACAACATGCCCAAAATATATGAGATAAATCTCCAAAATCCTTGCCTCCAAAAAAGCAACCTGGTTTTACGTGCTCAGTACAGACCTGTTTCTTTTCTTGGCAGATCCTAATATGATCAGTACTCTTCTCTAGCACCACCACTCAAAGCTATCAATTCTTTTTCTGTCATACTTAGTCATTGTTCAGCACTCTGATACATAGCAAGTAACTGTAAAGACCATGGCCTGGATCAGGTGCACCTTAGTCTTTAGACTGAAATCTTTGCTTTCAGCACTCTAGAGAAGTCCCTGGTAACAGATTTCCCAATGCAATTAGTCTTTTAATTTTCTGACTGCTAATGTCAAGAATATTGATTGTGCCTTAAAAATTTCTTAATGTGTCTTGGACTAGTCTTTTGCCTAGAGCACTAGACCATGGCACCACTGCCTGGTCTGACCTCCCCCCACCCCCCACCTCACTCCAACTGGAGGCCCTCAGCCTGGCTGTTTGGACACCTGAACCTGCCTCCTAAAGAAGCTTGCCCTGCTGCCTGGAGGCTACTGCCAGCAGTCTGAAAGCCTGACACTGGTTCTTCACATGGAAGCCCCAGCCTCGTCTGCTGCTGGACACTCCGCGCACCACCTGGAAGTCCCACACCTCTGCCTGGATGCCCCAGCTTCAATGCCTGTAAGACAACCTGGTGCCATCCCTCTGAACTGTGCTAGAGACACCATCTTCAAAGATGAGTCCATTTCATTTCCTCACCCCTCCTAAAGTATGAGCTACATTCAGAATGGAGCACTTTGGACTGGCCTAGCTGCAGAAGTTGTCTGCAAGAGGAGGCTGATAATCCATGGACCATATCTGTCCCAAATTGAAGTAAGTCTTCCCTACATGGTAACTGCCTTTCCCTCCTCTGGAGCTGTGATGTCAGACCAAGAGTCTGCTACTGCTTCGGGTATGAAAAACTACCACAGAAATATTATGAAAGAAGCAGGCTACCGCACAAGGTACACAAACCCAAAACAAGATGTCACTCCAAAAAAGTAACACAGGATTTCCTGAAGCCAGAAAGTCTGATGGAACTTTCTGACACACAATTGAAAAGAATAATGATTCAATATTTTCAATGGGTGAAAGACAAACTTGAAGAACTACTGACAATGAAAGAAAAACAAGAGAAACTTAATAAAAACAATCCAAAATAATACAGATTAAACAAATGAGACATTAGAGACACTAGAAAACAAGAAACCACAACCCAAAATATGAGGACCAGTTTCAGATGCTGTCAATATGTTGGAGGGAAATAAAAAAGAGAGTTGAAGATATGGAACACAGAACGAGTGAAATAAAAGAATTGTCACCACTGATCTACTAGAACAAAAAGCAGAGTCAAAAAAGAAGGAAAAGAAGAAAGCCTAAGAATAAGGTTGGACACCACCAAGATGAATAACATGCACATAATGGGAATCCCAGAACAGGGAAAAGTAAGTAAAGGCATTTAAAAAGTTGTGGAAGAATTACTAGAAGAAAAAATTCCTTGTGTAATGAAGAATAAGAGAATATATATTAAAGAAGATGAGTAAACACCATATAGAATATACTCCAAAAGAAAAATACCTAGGTAAACACACAATTGCAAAACAGGATATGAACAGACACTTCAACAAAGAAGTCATTCAGATGGCAAACAAATACATGAAGAAATGTTCAAAATCCCTAGCTTTAAGTGATGCAAATAAAAACAACAATGCAATACCATCTCACCCCAGTAAGAATAGCAAAATTCAACAAAGCAGCAAACAACAAATGCTGGTGAGATTGTGGAGAAACGGGAACCCTTATTCGCTATTTTTGGGAGTCTAAAATGGTGCAACCACTATAGATGACAGGATGGTGCTTTCTCAAATAGTTGTTAATAGAAATACTATTTGACCCAGCAATTCCACTACTGAGAATATAACCTAAAGAAATCAGAACTGCCACCCAAACAGATATATACACACACACCCAGGTTTATTGTTGTATTGTTCACAGTTGAAAAGCAATGGAAACAACCCAAGTTCCAGCCACAAACAAATGAATAGAGAAGCTGCGGTATATTCACAAAATGGAATACTGGAATACCATGCTGCATTGAAAAATGAGGAACTCACGAAATATAAAATGGTAACCCTGAAAGACATTATACTGAGTGAAATATCTCAGTCACAAAAGGACAAATAATTCATAATGCCACTGTTATAAAACAGGACTGACATGGGGATTGGGAAAAACTAAGAAAAGAGGGGATAAATAATGTACACTTCATTAAAACCAATGAGGGAAAGAACTGTTTTAAAGTAATATATGATTAGGTATTGTCTGCATGACAACAGTCCAGAATAAGAGCAGTATAGCAAAGTGAACTCGGGTGGAGGTGGGAAACAAAGGGTAAATATATACTTCAAATAGAAGATATCTAACTTGAAAAAAAAAATTAAAAAATAGTGTGATAAAAAATGATTGTGGACCTGAGCAAGATAAAGTTAACAACCACAATCTTTTCTCCATTTATGATGATGCAGCCACTTATCCCAGTGCTGCTTGAACTTCCTCAGCTATTAACATTGCATCTTGATTGTATGGTATTTCATGAAATTATTCTGTGCCAGTCAATTCTTTTTGGTACAGTGTATCTGAATATTCCTCTCCTTTCCATGCTTTCTGGATCATTCACTATTCTGCCCATAGAATCTTTAAGTATCTCATCTCAGAACTTGAATGTTTTTATTTGGCCTAAGACTTACACATAAAAATTCAGCCTAACATTTCAATATATTAAAAAAATAATAAATAACTGGACCAATAGGCAACATTTTGATTAATGGAGGAAAATTTTAATTTGTGAGTGATTTTATTTTACTTGGGTTCAAAATCAACACTTTAAGAAACCGTAGTCAAGAAATATTAAAATTAATTGCATAGGTCAAATCTGCTGCGAAGGACTTTTTAAAGTACTAAGGTGTAAAGATGTCACATTAATACTAAAGTGCAACTGACCCATGTCTCGGTACTTTCAATCATTTTTTATGATTGTGAAAATTAGATGATAAATAAAGAAAGTAAGTCAGAGAATTGATGCTTTTGAATCATGGTGTTGGAAAAATGTATTGAATTACCATGGACTGCCTAAAGAACAAAAAAATCTGTATTGGAGAAAGTACACCCAGAGATTTCCTTAATGGCAAGAGTGGTGCAACTTTATGTCACATATTTTGTTTGAATATGTTGCCAGAAAAATATGTTGTCTTTCAAAATGGTCATCATGCTTGGTGAGAAGAAAAGAGGAAGACTTAATGAAATAATTTGACACAGGGACTTTCACAATGTTTTTAAGAACAGAGAGATTGTGGGAAAGTTGAAAAATATCTTAGGACTTCACTTTGTTGCCCATAAGGTGGGAGTGGGAAATGATCAATGACATCTAATAACATCAACAATATAATAAAGTTACTTATTCTTAGGAACAATCTATTTGAGATTTTAGAAGTTTCATTTACTGATATAAAAAACCAATTAATTTCAATTCAATTAAATTGAATTAAAATATATTTGTGCCTTCTCTTTTCCCCCACAAAAAAGTATTATTGTATGTCTTAGAGGCCATAGTTTTGAGGAGATTGAAATTGCTGACAATAGGAATTTGACTCTGTGACTTACCTCAACTTATTTATTGACAAAATAGAGTTAGGAATTTTTTTTAGCATATAACTTTTTATAATTGATTAGCTTATATGTTGTATTATTTAATAAGATTTGCTTTATTTGTAGACATTTTTTAACAAAAACAATTGGTCTTACATTAAATTATAAAACTATTGCAAATTTTGTAAAACAGACACCATACCTTATTCTTTTCTTTTGAATACTCTGCCATTTTGGTTTTAATATTTTAGATCGCCATTACATGTATTTTGCTTATTTCTAGTACTGTGTTAACTGTACCCTATCTTATGATGATTTTTTTAAGTTCTTGTACCTCTTTATCTATATTTCAATTATTTCTTCATTTTTTGCATTTGCTTCCATTTTATGCAAGTTTCTTCTCATCAATATATTTCTTCTGGCTCATGTCTCTGGATTGTTTGCTTTCTGGGGTTTCCATAATTTTTTCTATCATCTGCACCTTCTTCTGTGACTGCTCAAATAACTTCTCATCGATATATTTCTTTAGGTTCTCTATCTCTACGATATTCCCTGTATTTGTGTCTTCCACTATTTCTTTCATCATTTGTATTTTCTTTCATAGCTGTTCAAGTATCTCCATATCAGTACATATCACCTGCCTTCTTGAATCTGGGGTAATTCATGAAGGAGGTTTGCATTATTCTCAGCTTTTTTTCAGAGAAGACTTAGTTTGTTTTTTCACCATGTTTGAAGCTGCCTCCTGCTTTCTCTATATGAAGTTTTTCTTGATAAGTGTTAGGCTGTTTATATTGTGTCTGCATAAGTTGTGGTTAATTCTTATCTTTATGATTTATCAATTAGATGCCAAGTAAAAATGTTTAATCTATGGGGTGAGCCACTCACTCGACTGAAAGTCCTTTCTGGGAAAGTTTGCTTGTTCTAAAGTCCTTCAGGTTTTCTTTGTTCTTCATAGCAGAATCCAGGATTTCTTGAATTCCTCCAAGATTCTCATCTTAATGTAGTCCCATGTCCCAAACTCTATTGTTTTTCTTCATCTATTGAGTGGCCTAATAGTATAAGATCAGGTGTTCCACTTGAGCAGTTTCTGTCTATGGGCGTTTCAAATAAGTTCTTTTTTTTTTTTTTTTGCAGCTCATTGTGCCAGTTAAGAAAGTCCTTCCCTTGCTTGTTACTCTGTGTCCTAAATTCTGTTGTCCTGTTTGGCCTCTGTAATGGCCTTGCTGTGGAGGCAAGGATCCCCTGATAAAGGGACCTGTCCCCTAAAAAGCTTCAGTCCTATCTACTCACAAGCACCCCAGTGTGCTTGCTCTGGGTGACAGTGCTCCTGTACTTTCTCTGAAGTTTAATGTCTTAATGCATTTCTGGCTGTATTTGCCAGCCTATTTATACCATAGGGAAGGTCTTCTGTAGTATCTCATGGATAGCCAAAACCAAAACAAAACAAACAGATGTGCTGCATCATCTCCACTTGCTGCATTGTCTCTCTTATCTTTTTCTTTTAAGAGGTACTTTTTCTGGTCCACTTTTGAATTTATTAAAAAAAATAAGACTTTGTGATAAGATTGAGAAGACTTCTAGTATAATTTGTTAAATGGAACCATGCAGAGTAAAAGCACTGTTCCTAGGGTTTTGTTGAATAAAAACAGCATGTCAGTTGCTCTTTTCTCACTATGGCAATAACAGGAACCTCTGCTCAGTATTGACGTTGGAATTACTGACAGGCAGCTCTATAGAAATGTCTCAGTAACTACTGCAGGCTCTAGAAAGAAATATCAGCAGTGGGATAGATTCTGTGGTTGTTTACTGCTGTCAAATTGAGTACGATTCATAGCGACCCTATGAACAAAAGATATAAACCCTGTTCTGTTCTGTGCCATGCTCACACTTCTTGATACACAATAGCCCATTGTGGCAGTCACCATGTCAGTCCTTCCAGTTGAGGATCTTTTCCTTTGTCGGCCATTCACTCTTCCCAACATCATGTCCCTCTCCAAGGAATAGCCTCTCCTAGCAACATACTCAAAGTTTGTGAGGCAAAATCTCATCATTCTTACCTCCAAAGAGCACCCCAGTTGAACCCTTTCCAAGACATAATTATTTGTTCTTTTCACCATCCATGCGATGTTCAGTGCTCTTCTCCAATACCACAGGTAAAGATACTGAGTCTTATATCAACCTTATTCATTGTCCAGCACTCAAATGCATAACAAATGATCAGAAAAACTACGGCCTGAATCAGACACTGTTGTTATTGTTGTTTTGGTTATGTACCATCAGATTGCTTGAGACTCATAGCAACACTATGAACAATAGCCCTGAAACCTGATCTATCTTGTGTCAAGCTATCATCATTATCCAGTCACTGCATCAATTCATCTCATGGATGGTCTTCTTCTCTTTCTCTGTCCCTCCACCATTCCAAGCATGATGTCTCTCTCCAAGGTCACTCCTTATAAATTGCCCAAAGTATGTCAGATGAAGCCTCAGAATCATTGCCTCCAAGGAGCAGCCAGGCTTCACTCTTTTTAGGACAAATCTGTTTGTTCTCCTTGCAGTTCATGGTATATTCTCCTTGCAGTCCATGGTATATTCAATGCTCTTCTCCAGAAACACAGCTCGAAGGTATCAATTCTCTTTCTATCATCCCTAGTCATTGTCCAGATCTCTGATGCA
>NW_006399955.1:996274-1008540 GCF_000299155.1 Elephantulus edwardii
GAGGGAGGAAGGAAAAAGAATAAAAGAGTGTTGATTGTGGAGCTAAGCAAGCTAAAGCTGTTAACAATCTCAATCTCTTCACCATCCATCATGGTGTTGCCAGTTGGCCCAGTGGTGTGAAACATTGATTTTTGATGTCGAGTGTCAATCCATATTGAAGGCTGCAGTCCTTGACCTTCTGCAGCAAGCACTTCAAGTCCTCCTCAGTTTCGGCAAGCAGGGTTGTGTCATCTGCAGAGAGTGTTACTATTACTTTCATTTTTCAGAATGTATTCTCACATGCTTAGAGAAAACCATCTAATTTACTTATAATTCTTTCTTTTCAAAATGGTAATTGTCATAAATTTAAGAACTTCTTTTAAACTTCACAATTTTATAATTGTTAGACTAACTGGACCAATTCTATTTTACTGGAATTTTACCTCGCTCCCTCTCTCTCTGAGGCAAGGAATACTGCTGGATGCTTCCCCTCCTTCCAAGTCCGGCAGGCATACCAGAGTAAGATAGAAGGAAGCTCCAAAACTAAGATAACAGAACACCAGGAGGTGTGTAACATCTTAGCAAAAAGTTCTAGGATGAAGCTGCTGAACCAGAATACAGTCACTCCCAAGATATCTACCCCTTGCTTCCCAATCCAAGGCCACAAGAATAAATATTTGACTTTCCTCCTGTTTGGGGTTGATGCTGCATTGATAGTTCAGCCTGATTTTACATTTATTGTTGTTAGATGCTGTAGAGTTGAGCATGACCATATTAACTCTATGAACAACAGATCACTGATTCTCGTCCTATCCTGTGCTATCCTGAATATCTCTGATAAATTTTCACCCATTTCTTTAGTCACTGTGTCAGTGTCAGTGAAGGTCTTTCTCTCTTTCGCTGACTCCACACTTAGAAGCATGATATCCTTTTCCAAGGAATAGCCTTTCTTAACAACCTGTCCAAAATAGGAGAGGCATCTTTGCTATCTTTGCCTCCAAGAATTTTCAGTCTGTAACATTTCCAGCACATACCTGTGAGTTCTTTTGGCAGTCCATGAGATATTCAGTACTCTTCTCTAACACTACAGCTCAATGACATTAATTCTTCTGTTATCTTTATTCATCTAGCTGATGCATAGCAAGCAATTGTAAAGACAATGGCCTGAATAAGGTGCACCTTAGTCTTCAAATTAACGTCAATCTTCTTCAATATTTTTGAGAGATCTCTGACAGCTGACTTGCTATACACTAGGCTCTTGTTGGCTTTGGACCCAAATGTTGATAGGATCTTTCATCTTGCACTGAAACTTGCTCCCCAGGGCAGCCAGAGAAGACTCATCCTTAGTGTGGTCCAAAAGCAGTCAAACATTAGACATTTGTTCTTTGGAGCACCAAGCAACCTTTCCAGTTTCCCATCCAAACATTTTCTTTAAGACTTTAGATATTGCTCTGCTTAGACCTGGAAGTAAATCATACCTTTCCTTCCTGTCACTGACTGGGCTAACCTTTGCTCTCTCTCCATGGTTCTTTATTGTCTAGCCCTTCTGAGGAGTCAAGGAGATGTAATTCAGTGCTAGTCAGAGAATATCCACCTCTAGGCCTCTGAATCCTTTCCCAAACCCTACATGGGTACATACAACTAAAGTTTAAGATTTTCCTATTCCCCCATTATGAAAATAGGCAAAAAGGGATGTCTTTTGTGCCTCTTCAACTTTTTTCTTTTTTTTTAATAGTGCCTGTGCATTGTATTTCACACTATTCTTCATTTACAATGTGTTTCATACAATCATTCTCATGCATTGTGTTTTATAAAATTAATCACCATTGGGCCTTGCCCAACATAACCCTGTGTCTTTTCTCCCAGGTCCTTCTCATTTACTTCCTCCCCTTTCTCCACCCACCAAACTATGTAACACTGTGGTTACATCCCTACCCACCCCTCTCAGCCCTCCCCTCCTTGAGTTCCCATTCGTATTTTACTAATTATCCTTCTATTTTTACAACAACGGTCTTATGCAGTATTTGTCCTTATCTGAGCAGAATGAAAAATCCAGGCTAGCTAGAAATCATCAAGTATGGAATATTCACAATCCTTCCATTACCAGGATTTCATATCCCTTAAATTTTCCCTCCAACTACCATATCTCTTTATCGCTCAAGAACAGTATCCAATTTCCACTGAAGCTCTTCATGGCCTCAAACCTCTGATTCACTCCTTCCTCAAAAAGGGACTCTTAACCTCCATTGAGTCTCTTTTTAATATTCCAATCTTCCCAGTAAAACAAAGCAAAATAAAACAAAAACCAAACAAACAAAAAACCAAGAAATCAGAAAGCTGCAATAGGTTGCATGGATTAGTCTAAAACTTTCATGCTATAAACCATATTGTACGATTTGTTCACCCTACAGTTCCTAATTCCTAATAAAGTAAATATACTTTACTCTCTCTCATCTCCCCTTCCACTCAGTGTTTCCCAGTCCTAGATCTCAAAGATCCATTTTTTTACTCTCCCACTGGACCCTCAATTACCTTCTGTCATGAACCTTGAGCCTTAATTAATTACTCATAGACATATTACAAAAGCCAATTTACAATTTATTGAGTCATTCATTAATTAATTCATAGCAATAATTGCAATTAATTTCTATTGCAATTCATAAATTCAAAACAGCATATTGATTCATCAATTCATAGGAAGCCTTAAACTGTTAATTGACATTTTTCTACATTGCAATTCATAGATTCATCACAACATATTGAGTCATCAACAGTGGGGAATGCTCACTCACCCCAGGATTTCAACTTGTCTCCTTCTTTTGCCTCTCTTGGTCATTGGTGCAGTTGGGAGTCTCAGCTAGTCCAGCAGTTTGATGTAGCCAGAGTCTGTTGGTGTGGGCAGAATCCTCTACTGTTTAAGTAACTCATGTCCATCAGTGTAGGCCAGTGTTCTTGGCTCTAAAAAGAGGCTTTGGGGTTTCAGTGTTCAGCTCATTGTGAAGTGCAGACAGAGATATGCTGGGCACAGCCAGAACTTTATCTACTTTGACTTCCCCACTTTACATTATGGTGAGGCAAGTGGGGCATGCTGAGACATGTTGAATAACAATATGGGTTTGACCAATCATGTTCAATCCTAGTTGTGTTTCCTTGAGAGCATAGCAGTAATCAGTCATATCTCCTTATCAAGGGTCTGCACCTGTTGTAGGGCCCCAGAGCCATGGAGAGGCTTGTTTTGGAATATCAAATATTCAGTATGTTTTCACAAATATTCTTAATATAATTTCTAACAGAAAATTCCTAACATTTTTTTTTTCTGGCATATAAAATAGCAAGTTCTTAACATATTTCTTATTTCTAATATATAGCAGATTCCCAATATATTTCTTATTCTTAAATTTATAAATTATGTTCTCTTAGCAACATGGGAAGTAAAAAGTCATATTCCTTTATCAGGATTCACACATGCTGAAGCCAGTATCTTTGCAGGGAAGTTATTATAAGTTACATTCCTTATCAAGGATTTGCACCTCCTGTAGTCAGTGGGATTCTAGGCCTCTAAGAGGCTTATTTAGGCATACTAAACTGTTAATATATTTTTTCACAAATATTTTTATTTCTATACTTAAGTATCAAATTCATCATAATATTTTTAGACAGCAAACATATTTCATGATATATTTTACAGCAAATTAACAGCAACTTATGATATTTTATATCTGTTACAGCAAAATTAACATATTTTTCTTATACTTAAACCGCTAATAACAACCTTCACATGGACATCTACGTCTCTCATTAATTAACATGGTGTGTCCTTTCTCGGAGTTTCTGGGGCAGCCTCCATCTATCCAGATAGGCACTCACCAGTGATTTTTCCTTTCTTCAAGAACATCTCAAATCCTCTACCCTTTTGCAATATGTGGATGATATTCTTCTCTGTAGCTCTAAGCTTAACCACTCTCAACACCACACTGCACATCTCAACTTCTTAGCATATAAAGGTTTCTCCTCTCCAAAGCCCAATTCTCATAAACCCAGGTAGGTAACTTACCTTAGGCTATTCAGTATTCCCACTTCAAAATGAATAACTCCTGATTGACTACAACTTCTCATGAACTATCCTATCCCAATAACAAAATATGCCCTGCTCTCATTCATCAGCTTAACCAGCTTTTTCAGATAGTGGATACCTTGCTATGCCAAAGCCTCTATATTTTACCACTTCTGGCAACCTCGATTTGTGACTCAAAAAAGACACTTCTTACGGTTCTTGTTCTATTTTCACTCAAACTTTCCAAGAAAAGTCATTTCTACACAGATGAGTAACAATGTGCAGACATTAGTCTTAACTCAAATTCATGGCCTTTCACATAAAGTCATTGCTTACCCACCATTTGACCCAGCAATTCCACTACTGGGAATATACCCTGAAGAGACCATAGCTGACATCCAAGCAGATATATGCACACCCATGTTTATTGCAGCTTTGTTCACAATAGCAAGGAGTTGGAAACAACCTAAGTGCCCATCAACAAACGAATGGCTAGAGAAGCTGTGGTATATTCGCACAATGGAATACTATGCTGCATTAAAAAACAAGGAACTCATGCAATATTCTTCAAAATGGTTGACTCTGGAGAACATTATGCTGAGTGAAATATCCCAGTCACAAAAGGACAAATATTACATGATGCCACTGTTGTAGAATGGGACTGTCCTTGGGGTTGGGGAGAGACTGAGTAAGATGGGTTCAATAATGTATACTGCACTGAAACAGAGGAGGGAGAAAACTGTTTAAAAGAGATATATAACTAGGTATTTCTGTCATCACAGGAGACTAGAGCGAGGGCTACATGGTGGAGGGGACCTGGGGGAGGCTTTGTAAAACAATGAAAGAATCCTTTCTTTTACTTTTCCATAATTTTTGGACTCATGTACTTATAACTTGTTAGTCAAATTTGTGTCTTCTAGGTTGCAACACCCCCATGATACATCTTCAAGGATATGAACATGTACGGCCAAGCACAATCAATAAGAGTGCATCTAAATTCCAAAATCAATCTCCATAATAGTCTATGTGTTTCCTACTGCCAAAGGGGCCCTTTAGAGTAGTGAGAGAAGATCTTCACCCTGAAACCCACAGTGTCCCTTTTCAGCAGGAAGTAGCTAAAAGAATACACCATCCCCTTTTCCTTATGACTCAGGGTGAAGTCTCTCTCAGGGAGGAGTGATAGGGAATGGCAAAGGACACACTGACAAAGAAGATTAATCAGAACTGGCTTTGACAAGCACTGTGGCATTTGAACAAGAACAAACTGGGAGGAGGGTAGAGAGAATAGTGCAACAATAAATGAATGGAAACCCAAAAAAAAAAAAAAGTCATTGCTTACCTGTCCAAATAACTTGACCATGCTGTCAAAGTTTCTTTGTCTTGCCTAGAAGCATTAATAATCATCTACTCACCTCATAATCTTCAGGATCTCTTTTCCCAAAAGGCTGTTAATTGCCTCCCTCCTCACATCCAATTAATTCATGCCCTCTTCCACTAGACCCCATATCTTATCCCAGAAGAATTAACACCTATAAACTCTGTCTCCCTTCTCCCTGCCATTAATCAGTTTACTCTTTAACATAGCTGCTATAATATCATTAAACTTTACTACTGTCTCTTTTTTACACATAACAGACTCACCACCACATGCTGACCACATGCAGTTTATCAATGGAAGTTGTTTCCATTACCTCTGTCATAGAGACTTAATCACTGCCACTCAACATCACCTCCCAACAAAGGGAAACTCGTTGCTCTCACGTGAGCCTTAACCATCACAGCAGACAATGTTATTAATATATAAAGACTCCAATTATGCCTTTCATATCATCTACTCCAGTACAGCAATTTAAGCAGAAAAAAGCTTTCTTACTACTCAAAATACCCACATCATTGATGCCTCCTTTATCATATATTTGCTTCAGGACGCTCAGGTATCTCCTGCAGCATCCATCATCTATTGCAAAGGCTGTCAAACATCCTAAGACTCTATCAATCAAAGAAACAACTTTGCAGGCCACACAGAAAAAATTTCTACTTCTTTTCCTCCACCACTATCGTAGAAACAGTTCCTTTTCTTAGCTGCATTCACCCCAACTTCTTTCCCACAAGGAACCAAAAACTCACATTACAAAATAATCACAATGCCATCCTTTACGTTTAATGGTAAATATGTCGTCCCAGAAACCCAAGCACAATTCACTTTACATAGGGCATAAATCTTTAATCCACCCACTTCAACACATTGTCTCCTGACAGAACCTCTCCTCTTGATTTTATCACATCACTCACCAGTGCCCTATTTGCTAAGAGAACTCTGCTCAAAATAAATACAAGGTTCCCTCTTTTCCTACACGCTAAATTCAAGGTTTCCTACCCTGCCAGGATTAGCAGATTAACTTTATCCATATTCTCATAAAATAACTCCATTTTGTAAATCACTACCTAATTTTGGAGGGACTGGAGAGCATTATGCTAAGTGAACTAACTCAGTCCCATAAGGACAAATACTGAAAAAACTATTATTATAGAAAGAAATAACTAGTAAAATATATATATGGGAATCTAAGGGGTACGGAAGTGGAAGCTGAAGGGTAAAGA
Organism: Elephantulus edwardii; assembly: GCF_000299155.1. NCBI lineage: Eukaryota > Metazoa > Chordata > Mammalia > Macroscelidea > Macroscelididae > Elephantulus > Elephantulus edwardii. The sequence continues at coordinate 1,002,909 of NW_006399955.1, forward strand.
TGGGGAGAGTAATCATAGGGTCCCACATTTTCATGGATGGAGGGTGGGATAGGTTAAGGAAATGGGAAAGATCTGGTATGAAAAACAATGTATATGAACTTTATAACTAAACCAGTACACACAAAAAAAGTTTATATTAGAGGGGGAAAAAAAAACCCCAAACCCAAAAATGAACCTCCAACTATATCCCTATCTTTGTAATACCTTCTCTGTTGTTATTGTTCTTAAGTGTCATCGAGTGACTTGTGACTCATAGGGACCCTATGTACAATAGCTTTGAAGTCTGCTTTATTTTATGCCAACCGTCTCATCTCTCACCCACCCACCCCCATTCCCCTAGTCACTGAATCAATCCATGTCATTGAAGGTCATCCTCTCTTGCACTGTCCCTTGACCCTCCCAAGGATGATATCCCTCTCTAAGAACTGGTCCTTCCTTGCAACATGCCTAAATTATGTGAGATGAAGCCTCAGAATCCTGCCCTCCAACAAGCAGCCTAGTTTCACCCTCTCCAGGATGAACTTGTTTGCTCTCCTGGTGGTCTATGGTATATTCAATACTCTTCTCCAGGGTCACAGCTCAAAGGCATCAATTCTCTTTCTATTATCCCTAGTTGTTGTCCAGCTTTCTGATACATAGAAAGCAATTTCAAAGACTATGGTCTGGATCAGGCGCACCTTAATCTCCAGACTGATGTCATTGCTCTTCAGTACTCTCGAGAGGTCCTTGATAGCTGACTTTCCCGATGCAACTCATGTCTTGATTTCCTGGTGGCTGGCACTAAGAGTGTTGATTGTGGAGCCAAGCAAACTAAGGGTGTTTATAATCTCAATCTCTTTGCCATCTATCATGATGCTGCCAATCATCCCAGTGGTGAGAATCTTTGTTTTCTTGATGTTGAGCTTCAATCCATATTGAAGGTTCCAATTCTTGACCTCCTGTAGCAAACACTTCAGATTCTCTTTTGTTTCAGCAGAGTTGTGTCATCTGAATAATGTAGGTTGTTTATGAATCTTCCTCCAATCCTGTTGCCACATTCTTCCTCATACAGCCTAGACCCCTGGATAATCTGGATAAGCATATAGATTGAAAAGGTTTAGAGAGAGATCTCATCCCTAGTGTAAATCCTTCCCTACTTTGAACATCTCAGTGTTTCCTTGCTCTGTTCTGAGGAGTGCTTCCTGGTCCAACTATAGGTTTCCCATAAGCACAATCAAATATTCTGTGATTCCTATTTTTTTCAGAGTTAGCCAGTTTGTTGTGATCCATGAGGCTTTATTAAGCAATTTTTCAAAATTGGGTGCTCAATTTCTGACAGAGTAGGAGACCATCTTTTCAAAGTCTAACAAGAGTTTTTATCCATTCCCCCATTCCTTTCATTAACTAGAGAGTGTACAGGGTTTACCAGACATCATCTATGTCCTTAACATCTTATCTTTCTCTAGACTCTCCTTTTTTGACAATAGCCTATCCTCTGCCCCCTATCTTTTTTGTGCACACATTCCAGAGGCTTTGTGGTTTATTATGTCAGTTAACAATTTCCTTCTTTTGGGTCAGCTTTTGACTCATTATCCTAGCATTGTTTTTCTTGTTTTGTTTTTTGTTTGTTTCTTTCTTTCTTTCCCCTACTCTGGTGTCCTAGTGGCAAGAAGCTGTGTTGCAATCTTAAAGGCAACTGCTTCACCAACTGCTTCTCAGGAGAAGGGTGAGCAACCTCCTCTGGTGTGATTAACTGCCTCTGAAAACTCGCTGGAGGGTCTGCTATGGATCAGTTTCAACTTTACAGTACACAACATTAATAACAACTCTGAAGATGGACCAGTCTAAATCCTATTTCTTTCAATTCCTAGTATGGGGGGTGGGGAATGAATTTAAACATGACTGTATAAATAATTTGTTATGTTTGTGGGTTTTTGGGGTTTTTTTTCCATTTCACTTTCTTTATAGTTGATATTCTTGATAATCTTCCCATAACTCACCTGGACTTAGTTTATTACTGTTCAAGTCCTCAAACTTGTTCTTGAGATAGTTTTTAAGTTCAGATGAGATAGACTCAAGTCAAGTTTTTGTTCTTGTGAGTGTGTTTTAATTTTCTCAGCTTCACTTTGAACTTGCATGATTAGTTGATGGTCTATTCCACAATCAGGACCTGGACAAGTTTTCACAGCTGGTATTGAGCTTCTCTAATGATTCTTTCCACAGATACAATCAATCTGATTCCTGTGCAGATCATCAGGTGAGGTCTATGTGTATAATTGTTATTTGTTTCATATAATATTTGTGATTAATAAATAAATCATTGACTATAAAAATATGTATCATTTTATCTCCATCCTCCTTTCTGTCATCAACTTTGTGTTTTCTGACTACAATCCTTCTTCTCTGTTCCCAACTTTTGCATTTCACTCATCCATTATTATTAGTGCATTTTGGTTGCATTGATTTCTGACTCCAAAAGTTGGTACAAATCATCTATTTCTTCCTCTGTCTCTGGTTTTCGTTGAATATATTTAAATGATGGTGGTATGAACATGTCTTCCTTGTACGTGTATAGATATTATCTTTTCACTCACAACGTTCTATTTCAAGATGAATCTGGAAATTTTTTGGGTTATTTTTAACTATGAATGTGACCTAATTTTTCCTCACCTTTTTATTTCTAGCACAGTATATCATATGATTGTATGGTTCAAAGTGTCCTATGCCAGCGCATCTCATTTCGCCAATGCCTGGTTGTCAATATTTATATATTCCATTTCTCTCTTAACAATGTCCAGTTTCCCTACATTCATGCTTCTCATATTCCACCTTCCCATCACTATTGCCCCTCTTCCTTTGGTTTGCCAACTAGAGGATACAGACGCCAGTGCCATATCTGCTATTCTAATCTATAGGTACTCTATTCTTCATAGAATTTTTGAAGGTCTGCTATTTCAGAAGTGGATGGTCAATTCTTCTTCCTAGTCTGTTTTCATTTGGAAGCTCAGCTTTAGAATAATATCCAACAGAAAAAAATTTTACCTGAAAGAAGAGTTGAAGGAGGAAGTTCAAGCTGGAAATGGTAAAAAATAAATTTCCAGGAATTGATGACATACCCATTGATATATTTTAACACAGAGATCCAGCCTTGAAGGTGCTCATTAGGTTGTACCAAGAAATCTGCTGGATTTCTTGAAAGAAAAAACCAAAACAAAACACCTGGCCAACTGACTGGAAGAAATCCGTATTTATTCTCATTCCAAAATAAGGTGATCCCACAGAATGTGGAAATTAATGTAATTACTAATGTCACATGCAAGCAAAATTCTGCTGAAGATTATCCAGAAATGACTAGACCAGTATTTTGACAGAGAATTTCCAGAAGTATAAACTGGTTTAGAAGAGGTCATGGCACAAGGGACACCATTATTAATGTCAGATGGATGTTGTATGAAAGCATAGAATACTAGAAGAATGTCTATCTGTGCTTTATTAACTATGTAAAGACATTTTCCTGGGTGAATCAACAAATTGCTGCTAACATTGAGAAGAATGTGAGTCCCAGAACATTTGATTGTGCTCATGTGAAACTTGTACTTTCACCAGGAAGCAGTAGTCAGAATAGAGTAAGGAAACACTACATGGCTTGAAATAAAAAATAAGGAGTACATCAGGGCTCTAGTGGTGTGTTGTTGTTGTTATGTGTCATCAAGTTGACTATGACTCATAACTACAATCTTAAAAATGGCTCTGAATCTTGCCCTATTCTGAGTCACTCTCACCATATCTAACATAGTTGATGTCATTGTCACAGTTACTTTGTCAATCCACCTCATAGAGGGTCTTCATCTTGTGCTGTCTTCCCTTCCAACCATGATGTCCTTTTTCAAGAACTGGCCCTTCATGGCAACTTGCTCAAAGTATTTGAGTTGGACTTTCAAAATCCTTGCCTCCAAAGAGCAACCCGGTTTTATCATCTCCAGGCATAGCTGTTGGTTATCTTGACAATCCATGGTATGTTCAATATTCTTCTCCAACACCACAACTCAAAGGCATCGGTTCTTCTTTTGTTATCCTTAGTCATTGTCCAGCTTTCAGATCCATTACAAGCAACTGAGGAGACCATGGCTTGGATTAGACTCACCTTAGTATTTAGACTGACAGTGTTGCTCTTTAGTACTCTGGAGAGGTCTTGGCAGTTGATTTTTCCAGTGAATTTCATCCTTCAATTTCTTGACTGCTGGTGTAAAGGGTTTCAATTATGGATCTGAGCAAGATGAAATCACGAACAATTTCAATCCTTTCTCTATCATAATGCTGCCTATTACTTCAGTACAGAGGCTTGTGGAGCTTATCTAATGATACCATGGTATGTATATATATATATTTTGGTGGCCTAGTCATAAGAAGGTGCACTACAGTATGAAAGGCACCCAATTCAAATTTACCTGCTGGTCTATAGGACGGAAAATTTTCTCCCTTGTGATTAACTGCATCTGAAAACCTGTCAGAGGTGAACCAACCCATAACTGATCCTCCAATGGGTTTTCAGGGCCAGTTAATTGCATGAGAGGAACAATATGACTGGAATTCCAGAATATAGGAGTGACAGGGAAGTCATAAAGAAAATTGTAGAAGAAGTACTAGAAGAAAAATTCCCTGGTATTTTGAAGACTGAGGAAATCTACATTAAAAAAGCACAGAAAACACCAAATAGATTAGACTGAAAAAGAAAAATGTCAAGATGTATCATAGTCAAATTCTCTAAATTAAAAGATAAAGATAGGATACTAAGAGCAGAGCAAGAAAAACAGAGTTACCTACAAGGGGGAAACAACTAGATTAAGTTCCAATTTTTCCATAGAAACCATACCAGCTAAAAGACAATGGGATGGGAAAAACAGAAAGTTGAAACAATGCAATTGCAAACCAAGGATCCTAGACCCAGCAAACCTCTGTATCAAGTATGAAGGAGAATTTAGTTACTTTGCAGAAAATAAGGAACTTAAGGGATTTGTGGAAGCACGACCAAAACTACAAGCAGTTTTAAGTGAAATCCTTCACATGGAAACCTCAAAGGAAAATGGGTGGATCATAGTAACCAGAAACAATAAAAAAAGTAAAGCAACTAAATGACAGTAGTAATACCTGGCCTGACAATAATCATACTTATTGTGAATGGACTAACTGTGCCAATTAAGAGAAAAAGAGTAGCAGAATGGATTATAAAAAAAAAAAACTCATTGATATGTTACCTAAAAGAGATATGTTTAAAAAATGGAGAGAAAGACAAACTTAAAATCAAAGACCAGAAGAAGAAAAAAAAAGTATACCAAGCAAGTGACAACCATAAAAAAGCAGGAGTCTCAATATTAATCTCTGACAAACTAGACTTCAGAATGAAACTACCACAAAAGATAAAGAAAAGCATTATATACTGATTAAACACAATAGGTCAAAAAGACAGTTACATTGGTCAACATTTACCCACCAAATGTTAGATCTGAAAGACAAACAAAACAATTAACAGAATTGAAGAAACAAAATAGTGGTAGGCCACTTTAACAAACCATTATCACCAAAGGATAAGTCAATTCAAAAGAAACTTAACAAAGATGCAGAAGATCTAAACTAAACAATCAGTCAACTTGAT
>NW_006399955.1:1010260-1011670 GCF_000299155.1 Elephantulus edwardii
GAATTGTTTCCTCCTGACCTCATGCCCAAAATATATGAGGCTGTGCTTCAAGATCCTAGCCTCCAAGGAGGAACTTGCTTTTACTCTTTCCAAGACAGACTTATTTGTTTTCTTGGTGGTCCGTGGTATGTTCAAGACTCTTCTCCAGTACCACAACTCAAAGGCATCAATTCTTTCATCTTATTATCCAGCTCTCTGATGCATAGCAAGTTCTGTTCCTCTCCTAATTCAGTAATGAATGCAAAGATTAAAGAATCAGAACTTCTGCACTAAAGAAACCAGAAAATAAGAATAAAAGGAACAATAATCCTTCAATTAATGGTTTAAAATTAAAAGACAAGGAATTAGTTTAAACACTGATTGACAGAAGAGATCAAAATGAAACCTCGAATAAAGAGAGGAAGATAACACAGAAATAAAGACAGTACAGCATGGTCATCTTGAACAGATATCAATGTGGCATGAGAATTCAGGAAGATGGAGGCTTTAGCATTTGTACACATACAGCTAAAATGGTCAAATATCCTTTGTCTTTCTTGTGACACCCTGATCCAGAAACTACTTATCTGGTAGTGAACTGTCTTCTCCCCATCTCCAAGACACAACTCTACCTCAGGCCATACCCGTACTGTCTTTTGTCTGGAGCTAGTTACTCTCAGAGCATTCCTCCTGGAGCATGTAGACTATGCCTGCAGACTATCTGTCCTGAAATTAGCCCTATGCCTGGGATTATTCTCTTTTACTCCCCCATAAACTCATTTATTCACACAGACATGAGATCAACAATGATTATTTACACTATACATATCTGACTCTTTATGCTAGACATCTAATGCAGAGTAACTTATCTCCAGCCATTCCCTAGAGTGATAAAGATAAAAAATTTAGCATTATATAAAATGTATGATTAGATAAAATTTATCATTAAATAATAAATAGTTTCGAAGAAATATTGTGTTTCATGGTATGTCAAACACTCTTCTCCAGCACCACAACTCAAAGGCATCAATACTATCATCCTTAGTCAGATCTCTGATGCATAGCAAGTAATTGCACAGACCATGACCTGGATTAGGCAAACCTTAGTCTCTAGACTGACATTGTTGTTTCTCCATACTCTGCACAAATCTCTGATAGTAGATTTACTCAATACAGTTCATCTTTTGATTTCTGCTGCTGGTGCCAAGAGTTACAGATATATGTATATAGCAACAAATATACATATTTGTATAATATGTTTATACACACACACACACACACACACACACACACACACACTCACAAACATATTGATGTGCTTCTCTTTATCCGTGTCTGTGTGTTAGGGAAAAAAACCTCTCCATGAAGCACCTAAAATGTTATGTTGCTCATCAAAATGTTAGATGTTCAAGATTAACCAGAGACACCTCA
>NW_006399955.1:1011770-1012876 GCF_000299155.1 Elephantulus edwardii
CTTAACAGAATTCTAACCAATAGAATAAAAAAGCACATTAAAAAAACAAAAACAAAAACAAATTACCAAATTGAAATCATAACAGGTATGCAAGAGTGGTTCACCATAAGAAAAGCAATCAATGTAATTCACCATATTAACACAGTAAATAACAAGAAACATGAACTTAGCAATTGATGCAGAAAAGGTATTTGACAAAATCCAACACTCCTTCCTGATAAAGACAGTCAGCAAATTTGGAATAGAAGAGAATTCCTTCGACATAGTGAAAAGTGTATATGCGAAAGCAAGTGTGTCAATATAATTCTCAATGAAGAAAGACTAAATGCATTTTCCTGATGAATGGGAAACACAATCAAGAATGCCCACTGTCACCACTTTCGTTCAACATTGTATTGCTAGGGAAATATGACAAGAGAAGGAAATAACGCACCCAGATTTTCAAAGAGATGGTTAAACTATTCCTATATAGAAATGATATGATAATGTAATCAGAAAACCCCAAGGATTCAACAAAAAAACCTGTTAGACATAGTAGAACAACGTAGTAGAATGTCAGGATAAAAATTAATATCCAAAAATCAGTGGAATTCCTTTCGAGTGGGTGTCAGGGCTACTGTGACTAACACCACTATGAGTTGCAGGCGAATTGATGGCACATAACAATAACAACAACAAAGAGAACTCAGAGAAGGAATGAATGAAGCAATATCATTTACAGTAGACAACAACAGATTGAGATACTTGGGAGTGAACCTAACTAGAGACACAAAAGACCTGTAGAAAGAAAACGACAGAATATTTCTGTGAAACACAATTAAAGACCTAAATAAATGGAAAAATGTTCTCTGTTCATGGATAGGAAGATTCAATATTGTGAAAACGGCAATCCTACCAAAAGCAGTCTACAGGTTTAATGCAATCTCAATACAGATACCAAATTAATCTTTCAGGGAGATCGTAACAGAAATTTTCAAGCTTATTTGCAGAGGAAACAGACCCTCAATAAGCAAAGCACTTCTGAAAAACAAAATCAAGTTGGAGACATAGAACTCCCTGACTTCAAAACCTAGAACACAGCAGAGGTAATCAAAACAGCATGTTAC
>NW_006399955.1:1017281-1025147 GCF_000299155.1 Elephantulus edwardii
ATAAGGAATGAAGGAAAAAGAACAACCAGAAAGACAAAGTTCAAACCTTTATCCTCTTTATTCTTCATAATCTCCAAATATTTTTACATGATTCCCAGGTGTTTGCTAAAGCACTCTGAACTGGATAGTATAATAGTACATCAAATCTTTAAAATAACTCCAACCAAGCTACTCCAATGAATTTCTTAACACCGCTGATTTATTCTCCTTTGGAAGAGAGATTTACTTAAGTCAGTTTAACATTATAACAAACAAACACCCTCAAAACCAAAACCAAACAAAACCCCACAGAATAAGTCTTAATTTCTAATGAAATAATTTCAGATAGAAGATTAATATTTGGTCTTTGTTGTTGTTGAGTATCACTGAGTTGTAACTGACCCATAGCTGACCTTCTGGCAAATTTTCAGAGGTAGCAGATCGCCCAAGTAGAGATTGTTCATCCTTCTCTTTCAGAGGAGCTGCTAAGTTGTGCATTTGGGTTGACAGGGTAGCTACTTACCACTAGGACATCATCAGCATTTCCTTTGTTGTTGCTGCTGTTGTTAGATGTTGTTAATTATGATTCTTAGTGACCCTATGAACCTATGAATTGCTAGCCTGAGCCTTGCCCTATTCTGTGCCATCCTCCTCATCTATAATGCACTAGAGCCCATTACTGATGTCACCATGTAAATCCATCTCATTGATGATGTTTCTGTCCTCTGTTGACCCTCCCCCTTTCCAAGCATGGTATCACTTTCCAAGGATTAGCCTCATTTAGGCATATACCCAAAGTATGAGGGACAAAGTTTTGTCAAATTTGCCTCCCAGGAGCGCTCTGGCTGCACTTTTCTCAAGATATATCTGTTTACTCTTTTGGCAGTTCATGAGATATTCAGCACTCTTATCCAGCACTGCAACTTGAAGAAAACTTATTTTTCTGTCATCCTTATTCATTGGCCAATTAGTCAGGATATATGATGTTTTTTTCATTTAGCACAGCTTCTAATGTACAAAAATATATAGAACTTCAATGAATGTGTCATGGGCTGCCCAAAGAATAAGCAGAGCTGTCTGTAAGGAAGTGCAGATAGGTTGCTCCTTTGAGGCAGGGATGATGAAAATTTATCTCACATAACTTTTGGACACATTGTCAGGAAATGCCAGTCCTTGAACGTAAGATATCACATTTGGAAAAATACAAGGTCATTGAAAGAGAGGAAGATTCTTCTCAACAAGGTGGACTAACGGTGGTGGTAGCAATGGACTAAAGCATAGCAAGGATGGTGAGTATGATAGAGAACAAGCCAGCATTTCAAATTGTTTTTATAGGGTCACTGTGAGCCATAGTCAACTAAAGAACAACTAACAAAAAACACTGTAGATAAAATCAGCTTTTACAAGGCTCACTGCCACTAGTCTAATCTTATATCAGTTATGTAGGAGAGGAAAGAACGTCCCCATCCCCATATAGTTGTCAAAGTTTTAAATTTTTACAGAAGCAGGCTGGCTATCACATTTTTCTGAGGAATAGCTGATAAGTTTGAACCACAAACCTCCTGACTTGCAATCCAAAGCTTAACTACCGTGCATGATCTAGTAAACAAACAAAACCATAAAAATACCATTCATGAGTCTTACACATAGAAAACCCCACAGCTTTCAGTTGAAATAAATGGAACGGTGTTTTGTTGATGTGAGAAGAAAGAGATATAGTTAAATGGCATACATCGTTCATAGAATTAAAAGAAGAGCTAATAAACTCATAGCTATAAAATCATGAATCCTTGTCCAACACCAACAGAGAAAATACCCCAAAAAATGATCGCTGTCAAGATTAAACACCTTCAGAAGAAAGAAATGTGTCAAATTATGAGTCAGAATCAATTTGACAGTAACTATTGTTATTAGATTCTATTTTAATCCAACTCATAATGACCCAATACCTAACAGAATAAAGCACTTCTCTGTTTTGCTTCATCCTTGCTATGCTTGAGATCTTTGCTATAGGCACTAAGTTAATCTATCTTATTGAAAGTCTTCTTTGTCAAGAATGATGTCTTCCTCCAGGTATTGATCATTCCTGATAACAGGTCCAAAGAATGTGAGAGGAGTCCACAGGTTACTAATGAAATCCATTGTCAAGTGTGTCTTTGAGATAAATGGGTAGCTTATGAGGACAGGTGCATTCATTTCTTATTTAGCCTTACTTTAGTGAAAACAGTTATAGTGGCACTGTGGCTAAGACATTTGAACATCAACCAGAAAGGTTTAGTTTTAAGTTAACAACTGCTCCACAGGAGAATCATGAAGCAGCTTATTTCCACAAAGATGTATACCCCTAGAAAACCTATGGGACAGCTCTACTCTTTAAGTTGGAAATTACTTGATGACAAGACTCTTCTTAGTGGGGTGAAATCAGATCTCATAGCTCTTTTGTCAAATTGCATTTTTATAGTTGTTTTAAAATAGATTTTTGTATTTAAGTATTTGATAAGTTAGGTCAGCTTCATGTACTTTCAAATGCATAATTTTTATTGCGATTTTTGTGGTTGTTAGGTGCCATTGAGCCTTGTATGACTCATAACAACCCTGTGAACAACAGATCTGAACCCTGTCTTATTCTGTATCATCTCTATTTCTAACACACTAAAGATCACTGTCCAAGTCACTGTGTCAGTCTACCTTGTTTAAAATCTACTTCTCCTTTATCATCCCTCTATCCAAGCATGATATCCCTCTCTAAGGAACAGCCCCTCCTAGAAACAAGTGCAAAGTATGCAAGACAAAGTGTTATCATCTTTGTCTCCAAGTAACACTCTGGAGTTTACAAGACACTTTACAAGACATATCTCTTTGTTTTCTTGGCAATCTATAGTGGCTCCACAGTCACCAGTAGCCAGGAAATTAAAAAGCAAATTGCCATGGGAAAGTCTGCTGTTAGGGACCTCTCCAAAGTACTGAAGAGCAATGGTGTCCCTCTGGAGACTAAGGTGCATCTGATACAGGCCATGGTCTTCACAATCACTTGTTATGCATCAGAGAGTTGGACAATGACCAAGGAGGATAGAAGGAGAATTGATGCCTTTGAGCTGTGGTGCTGGAGAAGAGTATTGAGAATACCATGGACTGCCAGGAAAACAAACAGATTCATCCTGGAAAGGGTTAAACCAGGTGGCTCTTTGGAGGCAAGGATTCTGAGGCTCCGTCTAACATACTTGGGACATGTTGTGAGGAGAGACAGGTCTTTGGAGAAGGACATCATGCTCGGTAGGGTGGAAGGACAGCACAGGAGGGGAAGGCCCTCTATGAGGTGGATTGATTCAGTGACTGGGATAATTGGGATGGGAGTGTCAGAGACAGTGCGATTGGCACAGGACAGAGCAGAGTTTAGGGCTGTTGTACATAGGGTCACCATGAGTCCCAAGTAACTCGATGGCACATAACAACAACAACAATAGGCTATTCAGTACTCTTCACCATGATTCAGAGGCATTATTTTTTCTTCTGTCATATTTATTCTTTGTTCAGTTCTCAGATGCATAGCAACTGACTGGAAAGACCTTTGACTGAATTAGGTGCATCTTAGGTGTCAAACTAACATTGTTGGCTCTCAATAATTTGGAGAGTTCCTTGACTAAGGACTTTCCCAGTGTAATGTATCTCTTGATCTTCTGAGTACTGGTACCAAGTATATTGAATGTGGATCTAAGTAAGAAAGATGTTTACAGTTTCAATCTTTTCTCCATTTAACATGATGTTACCTATTGGTTCAGTAGTGAGGATTTTTGTTTTCTTGTCATTGAGATGCAATCCATATTGAAGGATAGTCTTTGATCTTCTGTAACAAGCTCTTCAAACCCTCCTCACTTTCTGCAATCAAGGCTGTGTCATCTCTGCATAAGGAACGTTATTGATGAGTCTTTCTCCAATCCTGATGCCCCACTCTTTTTCATAGAGGTCAGCTTGTCAAATAATTTGCTAAGAATACACATTAAATAGTAATGGAGAATAGATACAAGCCTGATGCACACCTTTCCTAATTTTAAAACATGATTTTTTGTGTTCCTGATTTGCTCAGAAGTAAAGGCACTAAGCTTCAGGAAGACATTCCTGGAGCAGAAGGTCAGAGATAGGAACCTTCCTCCAGATCCACCATAGAGAGAAAGACGTCTCTAAGAGCTGGTACCTGGGACTCAGTCATAGAGACTCCTAAACTGTGAGAGTCATTGGTTAGTTTAATATACATACTTTTAATTATTTTTTAGCGTGTGTATCTATGTTTTTGCTTGCTTAATTATTCTAGCAGTCATCTTCCAGTTGGTTGTACTGAGGTAACTTGTGGGTTGTTGTGTTACTGAAAGTTGTGTCATCTGTACGTCAAACTCTAGAAGGTTTACTCAGGCTGTACAGGTTTTAGTGGATTTCCAGGTTAAGACAGACTAGAAAGCAGGATTGGCCATTCACATCTGAAACAACAGGCCTCTGAAAATCCTATTAATAAGGTAGGAACATGGATTAAAATATTAGACATAGAGCTCAGATCAATCAATAGGAAGAGAAACAGCTGTAAACATTCTTTAATAGTTGGAATATGGAATGTACAGAGTATGAGTGTCGGAAAATTAAGTTGTGAAAAATGAGATGGAACACTTGAACATTCCAGGTATTACTGAGATAAGATGGACTGATTTGCATGCTTGGAATCAAACAATCACATGGTATATGATGCTGGGAATAAAAAGCAAAGTATGAATGGTGTTGCGTTCATAGTTAAAAACATAATTCAAAAGTTCCTATCCTGAAGTACAATGTTGTGAGTGATAAGATATTATCCATACACATATAAGGAAGATCTATCTTTTCCCCATTCATTCAATGTTGCACCCCTCCCAGTACAGTACCTTCCTGGAAAAGTAAAAGAAAAATTCTTTCACTGTTTTACAATCCCTCCCCCCAGGTCCATTCCACTATACAGCCTTCACTCTGGACTCCTGTCATGACAAAAATCCCTAATAATTTTCCCTCTTAAACAGTTTTCTCCTTCATCATTATTGAACCCATCCTTCTCAGTCTCCTCCCAAGCCTAAAGTCAGTACTGCTTTACAACAGTAGCACCATGCAGTATTTGTCCTTTTAGGAATGAGATACTTCACTAAGCATAATGTCCTCCAGGGTCACCCATTTTGAATAATATTTCATGAGTTCCTTGTTTTTAAAGGCAGCATAGTATTCCATTATATGCTTCTCTACCCATTCATTTATTGATGGACACTTAGGTTGTTTCCAACTCCTTGCTATTGTGAAAAAAGTCGCGATAAACATGAGTGCGCATATATCTGCTTGGATGTCAGTTATGGTCTCTTTGGGTTATATTTCCAGTATTGGAATAGCTGGGTCGAATGGTATCTCTATTTGCAACTTTTTGAGAAAGCGCCATACCGCCTTCCATAGTGGTTGCACCATTTTACACAAGGAAGATCTATTAATAAGACTTATTATTCAAATTATACATCAACAGCTAATGCCAAAGAGGAGGATATTGAAAATTTTTTTATCAAATTTTGCAATCTGAAATTAACCAAACATGCAATCAAGATGTGTTAATGATAATTAGTGATTGGAATAAAAAGTTAGAGAAGTGTGGTGGGAAAGAGTGAACTTGGTTATAGAAATGAGACTGTAAATAGAATGATTAAATTGTATATGTTCAATGATTTCTTAATCTGTAACAGATATTGCTGCCCCATAATTTTTCATGAACTATATCTTGAACATATAATAAATTAATCTTGTATTAAAAAAGCTAACTCATTGCTGTCAACTGGGAACCAACTCATTGCTGACCCTCTACACAGCATTGAAAGGCAGTAAGTCACATGGGAGGAGATTACCCATTTTTCTTTTGTAAGGCTGATGGTGGATTCAAACTACCACAGGAGCTCCACATTTGGATTAGTAGCTAAAACCCCACAGGCTGTATACCATCAGGGTTCCCTAATCCTATAATGAGTTAATATGTTTGTGTGTGTGTATGCTAAAAATTATTTCTAAATATTCTTTTTCTGATTACTTATACACATTAAAATACCATTTTTTCCATTTCAGTAGCTATATTTAAATTTTTTATACAAATTAAAATTTTATTTGATTTAAAAATGTTTAATTACTTTGGATTTAAAAATTAATTTTATTTCTTCCACTTTTATTACTCCAATTAAATTTTAAAATAGATATATTTGGTAACGAACAGTGCATTTTAAATGTACTCAATTGGTTTCTGTAGAGGCAGAAATGATTCTAGCTGTTTGATTCTTCAACTGGTTTTCAGAGGCTGTAAACCATACGTTGTTGTTGTTGTATACCATAGAATCAGAACCCACCCATAGCTGACTCTCCATGGGTTTTCAGAGGTAGTTAATCACATGGGAAGAGATTGCCCATCTTTCTTCTGCGGAGCAGCTGGTGACCTCAAACTGCTTGCCTTTCGTATTGCAGTGCATTTTCTTGCCACTAAACCACCAGAGCTCCCTATAAACAACATAGAAGGAGATTTTCCATGTTTTTATTTAGTAAGATTCTATATTATAATGCTAACTATTTTCAAATATAAATTTGTTCTCTATTTACTCAGGTTGTATTTTTGTTGGCTGCTTATATAATCTATATAGTATCATGGATTTTACATTTTTATAACTTTCATATTAAATACCATTTGAGATACTTTTTAACATTATAATTAATAGTAAAAATGCCTCCCACCCTTTCATAATTTTTCACCAGTTATTGTTAATATTAATAAAAGGTGTTGGTTCATCTACTAGTTATTTAAATATCTCACAAATACATTTTTATTGTTGATTTGGTAAAAAAAGTGTGAAACAAAAATTGACTTATTATCAACATTGTTTTTTCTTAATGCATTTGTTAGAATATGCAGAATAATGTTGAATAAAGAATCAAATGCCTAATATAAAAAGCAATATAATATTGACACCATCTTTTAATTAGAATCAACCAGTGAAATAAAAAACAACTATATTTGAATGTTCCATGAGCATTCAAATATGGTTGCTTTTTATTTCACTGGTTGATTTTTATAAGGTGGATTGATTCAGTGGCTGGGATAATTGGGATAGGAGTGTCAGAGACAGTGTGATTGGCACAGGACAGAGCGGAGTTTAGGGCTGATGTACATAGGGTGGCTATGAGTTGCAAACGATTCGACGGCACATAACAACAACAACAACATATTTGAATGTGGCAGAGAGTGTACATTGCATCATTTCAAAGAAAATCTCCAAATTTTCTTTGCTGATATTGGAAGATTCTGGTCAATAACATAAAAGTGAAAAATTTATGTATGAGCTTTTAATAAAAATAAACTAAATTTTTAAATTTTTGCAAGAAAAGAAAAAATATTTTCGAACAGATAATTAGTTATTATAACTTTATTTTTTTCCTGTAATCCTGTGTTTATTTAGAAGATTAATTGAACATTTAGGAATCTTACTTTAAAGTATTTGGAAGCAGGAGTGGCATCCATTTCCTAGAAAACATGCCTCCGGAAACTCGACGAGCTTTGATAAATGCCGATAGTTATAGAAAGGCTGCAGGCCTTTTCTTCATAGGGTCGCTATGAGTCATGCTTGACTTGAAGGCAATCAACAACAGCTACAACTTTAAAGTGTACATTTTATTTCTAGTTTTATATAGAAATATGTTGTTGTTGTTATGTGCCGTCGAGTCGTTTGCAACTCATAGCGACCCTATGTACAACAGCCCTAAAACCTGCTCTATCCTGTGCCAATCTCATTGCCTCTGACACACCCATCCCGATTACCCCAGTCACTGAATCAATCCACCTCATAGAGAGTCTTCCCC
>NW_006399955.1:1026486-1027419 GCF_000299155.1 Elephantulus edwardii
GGTTTAGAAGAGGCTGATGTTATATGGATCTTAGCTGAAAGTAGAGAATACCAGAAGAATGTCTATATGTGTTTCTATAGAAATATATTTATATTAAAAATAATCTAGTTTTCTTCTCTGTTTGCATTAGTTGAACTTTTATTAAGGGGTCTCTATAATTCTTTCTTGATTTTCAGATACAAACATATACAAAAGACTTCTATAAATTGCTAAAAGACAAGATTTCACTTTACAGACTAAAGAGTAAACTTTATCTGACTCAAAAAACAGGATTTTAAATGTTGTCCTTTAGAGTGACATGATGGGTGGAGGATCAGTGAAATTTAGGAAGACCCTTGACCAGGTGGATTGACACAGTGACTGCCACAATGGGCTCTTGATCAGGAAGTATGAGGGTGGAACAAGATAGAACAAGGTTCAGATCCTTTGTTCATAGGGTACCTATGATTCATACTTGACTTGATCACAATTAAAAACAACAACAATCAGGAGAAAACAGTCTCTGGAGAAGGACCTCACCCTTGGAAAAGTAGAGAGGTAGTGAAAGGCAGAATGACTACCAAAGGCATGGATTGACACACTCACTGCAACAATGAGTTTAAGCACAGCAGATATTGTGAGGATGGAACAGAATACGGCAGAGTTTCTTTCCACTGTACACAAGATTACAATGAGTCATAGCTGACTACATGACACAAATACGGAGGAGAAAAAAAGAAATCATATATATATATAATGTACCTATGTACATACCTAAGCATCTGAGAACTGAACAATACACACACACACTTATATATATACATTTATATATATGCACATTTATATATATATATACATCCTAAAGGGTTGCCACCTGAGGTTGGACTTTGTTTTTCAGTTCCTTCAGCTTAAGAAATGCCAATTATAAAAAAAAAAAAAAAAAAAAAAAAAAAA
>NW_006399955.1:1027520-1039312 GCF_000299155.1 Elephantulus edwardii
AGGGGGTGCTAGGGAGGAAAATGTGCAACAATACATGAAAGAAAATTCAATTTTCTATAAACTTTAAAATTAAATTCAAATCACAAATTAAATTAAATGAAAATCACAATTTTAAATAAGAACTGTCAAGGAAGTTCACCCCTTTGGATTTTCTGAACCCAGCTTGTTGCACAATTATCATACTTTGCATTATCTTCCTATGGTGCCATTTGACATCTTCTGTTCAGCTACATAACTTCCTGATTTCTTGCCTTTGCTGTGCTTTCTCAGCGTTTTAATGCAATAGTCACAGTCTCTTCTGATGCCTGTTTTGGTATTTTCTTCCTCCTCTGTCTTTGTAATGACCTTTTGCACTCTTCATGGGTAATATTCTTGATATCATCCCACAGCTCATTGGATCTCCATTCATTAGTGTTAAGACCTCAAATTTGTTCCTGAGATGATTTTTAAATTCACGTTTGATAAACTCCAGGTCAAATGTTGATACTTGTGGATTTGTTGTCATTTTCTTTCGCTTCAGGTTAAACTTGGATATGAGTAGTTGATATTCTGTTCCACAGTCAGCGCCTGGCCTGGTTTTCACAGCTGATACTGAGCTTCTCGCATGATGCTTTCCACAGATATAATCAATTTGATTCCTCTGTAGACCATCAGGTGTGGTCCATGTGTAGAGTCATCATTTGTTTTTTTGTAAAAGGTATTTGCAGTGAATGAATCATTGATTGTACAAAATTCTGTAATTTTATCTCCAGCCTCATTTCTGTTACCGAGAGCCTCTTTTCCAATTGCTGATCTTTCTTCCTTATTCCCAACTTTTTTTCACATTAGTCGTCCATTATTTTTAATGCATCTTGGTTGCATGTTCAACTGATTTGCTGCAAAAACTGGTAAAAAATAATCTATTTCCTCCTGTTTGGATGTATCTATTTGAATAATAGTGATATTAACAGATCTTCATTGTATGTGTATGTGTATGGGTATTATTCTGTCACTCACAACACTGTATTTCAAGATGGATCTAGAAATGGTCTTTTTAACTATGAATGTGGTCTGCTTTTTCCTCACCTTTTCATCTCTGGCATAGTAGATTATATGATTGTCTGAAATCATAATGCCTCATACCAATCCATCCCAGCTCACCAATGGTTACTATGCCAATATTTGTGTGTTCTATTTCTTCCTTAACAATGTCCAACTTGCCTACATCCGTATTTCTCACATTCCACTTTCCAATAATTAGTGATTGTTTGCAACTGTCCCTCCTTCTTTGTGTTACCCCGTATGAGGGTGCAGCTTCCAGTGCTATATCTGCTAATCTAATCTAAATGTGCTGTATTGTTCATAGGGTTTTCAGAGAACTATCATTTTGGAAGTGGGTGGTGAATCCTCCTTTTTAGTTTGTCTTAATTTGGGTTCTCAGCTTTGGAACAATATTTGACAGACAGCATTTTACCAAAAGAGCATAATTTAGATCATTTGGATTATACAGCTATTTGATTCAGTGTTGGTTCTGCTTTTCCATATGTTGTTGTTGTTTCGTGCCGTCGAGTCGCAGACGACTCATAGCGACCCTATGAACGAACGGCCTGAGCACTGTTCGTACATAGAGTTTCCGGAGGCAAGCCATTTCGGAAGTGGATGCCGCTCCTGCTTGCAAGCTTGCTTTTCCATATAGAACATGTGTAATGGTTCATTTCCCTCTCTCTGCTCTGCCACTATCCCCTTCTACTCCCTCTTCTGCTACACCAGCCATGCTCTCTCTCTTTACCCCAATTAACCTAGTTAAGATATGTCAATCCTCTGTTCCATAGTGATATTGATGCTCTGGGTAGATCTTGGTACTATCATAATGCTGAAAGACCTCATGTTCCATGTGTGTATGTATATATTTGAGAATGAAAGACAAAGAATAAGACTTTAGAATTTTCAAAATTTATAATTAACATTATTTTATTTGTTTTCAATATTTTGTTTAAATAAGGACATTTGTCATTAGGTCATAAACATAAAATGTGTTTGCCGCCCTTTCTTGTGATGATACATAAAAGCCATTTTTCAAGAGATTGATGCTGTTAACAATTTCAGCTTTCTCAGCTCCATAATCAACCCTCTTGGCATTAGCAGCAAGGAAATTAAAAGACAAAGTTCATTGGGGAAGTCTGCTGCCAGGGACCTCTTCAAAGTGCTAAGGAGTGATAATGTCAGTCTTGGGACTACGGTGTGCTTGATCCAGGCCATGGTCTTCACAGTTAAATGCTATGCATCAGAGAGATGGACATTGATTAAAAATGACAGAAAAAAAAATTGATGCCTTTAAGTTGTGGTGCTGGAGAAGAGTATTAAACTTTCCATGGACTGCCAAGAGAACAATCAGTTCTGTCCTGGAGAGGGTAAAACCAAGTTCCTCCTTGAAGGCAAGGATTTTGAAGCTCTATCTCACATACTATAGGCATGTGGCCAGAAGGGATCAGTCCTTGGATGACATCATAGTTCGAAGGGTGGAAAGGTAACACAATAGAGGAAGACACTGAATGAGATAGATTGACACAGTAACTGGGATAATGGGAGTAGGTATGTCACAGTCAATGAGACTGGCTCAAGATAAGGTGGGGTTCAATAATATTGTGGCTATTAGTCACAGGCAACTCAATGGCACATAAGACCAAAATCATTAAATTTTCCCCCCAAAAGTTTTTTTAAAGACATTTGTTATTAGGTCATAAACATAAAATGTGTAAATGTATTTAAAGCCCTTTTTTGTGATGATATTAAGTGATTATTCATATTGCAATGTTAAAGTTTTGGTTAAACATTCCCCAGTTCACAGGTTAAACCAGGCTGGGAAGCAGGAGTAGCATCCATTCGGAAATAGTTTGCCTCTGGAAACTCTTTAAACTTAGGGAAATGATAAAAGTTACACAAGTATTCAGGTCTTTCATTCATAGGGTCTCTATGAGTCGTCTATGACTTGATAGCACTTAACAACAACAACAATCTCCCAATTTGTTGCCGTTTTTTTCCAGTATTCATTCATTGTTTCATAATGTCTTCCCTCCTCTCCACCTTGCTATGCACCACTCATTCTGGACTGTTGTCATACAAATGATGTGTAATCACATATTCCTTTTAAACAGCTCTTTCCTTCATTTGTTCCAAAGCAATGTTCATTATTTATCCCCTCTTTTCTTAGTTTTCCCCAGCTCCCAGATTAGTTCTGTTTATAACAGTGACTTTATGCCGTATTTGTCCTTTTGTGACTGAGATATTTCACCCAGCATAATGTCCTCCAGAGTTACTCATGTCATGTAAAACTTTATGAGTTGCTTGTTTTTCAGTGTTGTGAAGTATTTCATTGTGTGAATATGACACAGTTTCAATCCAATCATTTGTCAATGGCTACTTGAGTTATTTCCATTGCTTTGCTATTGTGAATAATACAACAATAAACATGGGTGTACATATATTAGTTTGTGTGGTAGCTCTGGTTTCTTTAGAGTATATCCCTAGTGGTGGAATTGCTGCAGTCAAATAGCATTTCTATTTCAACCTTCTGAGAAAGCACCACTCCACTTTCCATAGTGGTTCATCCAAACTTTTATCTGATGAAGTTTATAGTTCTTGGTTTTACTCCTAGGTCCTTGATCCACTTTGAGTTGTTTTTTGTGTATGGTGCAAGATGTGAGTCTTGCTTGCGTTTTCTACTGATTGTTGTTGTTGTTATATGCCATTGAGTAGCTTGCAATTCATAGAAATTTTATATACAACAGCCCTAAACCCTGATCTTTCCTATGACAACCTTATTATCTCTTGCACACCTACTCTCATTAGCCCAGTCATTAACTCAATCCATCTCATTGAGGGCCTTCCTTTCTTGAACTATTCTTCCATGCTCCCAAGCATGATGACCCTCTGCAAGGACTGATCCCTCCTTGCAACATGCCAACAGATAGTTTTCCAATTCTGCCAACACCATTTGTTAAAGAGGATTTTATTTCCCCACTTAACTGAATTTATCTCCTTGTCGAAAGTCATTTGACCATAGATAGCTAAGCTGATTTCTGAGTTCTCAATTCTATTCCATTGATCTATGTGTCTGTCACTGTACCAGTACCATGCTATCTTGACCACCATGGCTGTGTAATAAGATTTGTGATCAGGGGGTAAGGTACTTCCTACCTTGCTTCTCTTTTTCAGGAGTGCTTTACTTACTTGGGATCTTTTTCTGTTTAAGATTAAGTTGGAAATTGCCTTTTCCATGTTGTTGAAAAATGGAATTGAATTGAAAAAAAAAGAAATGGAATGGAATTGAGATTACATTGAACTTGTAGATTGTCTTTGGTAGAATTGTCATTTTCACAATATTGAGTCTTCCTATCCACGAGCATGATATGTTGTTCCAATCAGGTCTCTTTTTGTTTCTTGTAGTAATGTTTTGTAATTTTCTTTGAATATGTCTTTCATGTTTCTAGTTAGATTTATTCCCAAGAGTTTAAACTAACTTGTGGTTCGCTATTGTGCTCAGTATTATTTTTCTCAGCTCCCTTTCTGTATTTTCTTTTTCACTGTGGATAAATCCAATTGATTTTTTCTCTTTTTTAATTGTAAAAATACATATATGGGGACCCAAGGGGTAATTGATTTTTTTCTCTTTTTTAATTGTAAAAAAACATATATGGGGACCCAAGGGGGTAAGGGTTGGGAGCAGAAGAGTGAAGATGAGCAGAGATGAAATCATGGTTGAAATAACCGGGCTGCACAATTTGATGGCTAGAGGAAGTGGGTGAAGAAAATGAGAAAGAGCCAGTGGGAACCAAAAAAAAGGCAGGGTAATGGTGAGCATAGTCCAATGGTGATTAATAATTTTGTTTTTAAACAAATAAATTGTCTTTTTTTGTGGGTTTCTCATTTGGGAATGGGGCACAGACTCTGTGGCTGCTTCATGGTGAACAGAGGTTTTGAGATGAAGGAGAAGGGGAGCCCACTTTAACACTTTACTGGTGCTCCTGAATGAAGCTGCATGCCTTCTTGTTCAGTTAGAAGATATTTTCCTGACATTTTCTCCCTTTAGACTGCAAAGAGTTTGCCAAGGTTAGGCCGGTGGGGGTGGCTGGCTGAACCTTGAGGCTCCATCCTCCTTCACTTCCTTAGCTGGCAGTTCTATTTCCCTTTTACCTTTGAAACTGGGCCCAGAGTTCAGGTCTGAAACAAGATTCAGTGTTCAGGCTACCTATAGAAAAGGGAGCAAACCTAGAGAGAACCAACTTGTGAGTTACAAAGAGAAGGACTTTGGAGGTGTTACTTACAGATGTACTGGAGAATGAGGTGGAAGAAAGTGGCTTAGATAAAATTCCTCATTCATGCCAGACAGCTCTCCTCAGTGACCTGACTGCTCTCCTCAAGGGCTGGGCAGCTCTTCCTGGGACCAAGTTGGCACTCCACCCCACTACAGCTTCCCACTTCCCCAGACTAGATCCTTCACTGAACTGGAGACCAAGGCCAGGGACAGAATTTCTGGCTCCAGTACCACCACCATCATCACACCTCTCCCCTCCACCAGGAGGTTCAACTGCAACTCGATGTAGGCATCACTACTTTCCCCCTCCACAAATGGAAAAGGGGCTTTCAGAGTGGTGAACATAAAAACCTTAGGTAGAAATAGTTCATGGCAAAAGTAGTCAAAAAAATCAAAGATGTGATGCATTGAGGAGATCTGCTGTCCAAAATCTGTCCAAGGAAATTGTCTTCACTGACAGCACGACACTCTCTTAGATCCAGTCCTTCACCTCCCATGTCTCCATGGAACTGGCACTGCTTCTGCTGTCCCCTCCTACACCAGGGGCTGTGTCCTCTGACAACTGTTGCTGCTGGCCATGCAGGGGCTTTGTCACACGGGCAGCAGGGTCTGGTACTCATCATCCAGTCCAGATGGGGGGACTCCTGGTCTCAGGCCACAGGGACCTTATGGGGCTGTGGCAGTGCAGGCTTGGGAGTGGGTGACCAGTGGTAGCTGGATTCACCCATAATTTTTCTAGAATCTTTGTCCTAGTGATGTTAAGCATCAATCCATATTGAAAACCAGTAGTCAATATGCTCTCTTTGCTAATTTTGACAGTGGTTTCTCAATTTTATGGACCTTTTCAAAGAACCAAATCCTGGTCTTGTTAAAGGTTTCAATTCTTTTCCTGTTTTCCATTTCATCTATTTCTGCTGTAATTTTCTTGAATTCTTTTCTTAGAGGGCTTTAGTCTTCATACTATGTTCCACATCAATTACTTAATTTTGTTATAATCAGGAAATAAAATAAAATAAATGAGTGATATTAGGAACAGAAGAAAGACATTTCCCAATTATAGAAACAACCAATAGATTCAGTGTTACTACCTGATCTTATATATGTGTCTTGGTCCATCCCTTTACCTGCCCATCAGCATCCCCACCTCTTCCGTGTTTCATTGACTATGCAAAGATATTTGACTGTGTGGATCATGACAAACTGTGACTAGCTCTGAGAACAATGGGAATCCCAGTCCACTTGATTGTACTTATCTAAAACCTATAGTTGGACAAGGAGGCAGTGGTCAGAACAGAGCAAGGAAACACTGCATGGTTCAAAATTTGGAAGGGTTATGTCCTATCTCCATACCTTTTCTATCTAAATGCAGAACAGGTCATCTAGGAGGGTGGGCTCTATGAGGAGGAATGTGACTTCAAGATTGGAGGAAGACTCATCAGCAACTAGCATTACACGGATGGCATGACCTTGTTTGCTAAAACTGAGGAGGACCTGCAGTTCTTGCTGCAGAAAATTAAGGACTATAAACTTCAATATGGTTTGAAGCTCAACATCAAGAAAACAAAGATTCTCACTACTGGGTCAATTAGCAGCATCATTATAGGTGGTGAAGGAATTGAGACTGTTAACTGCTTCAGTTTGCTTAACTCCACACTCAACACTCTTAGAACCAATAGTCAGGAAATCAAAAGACAAATTGCATTAAGAAAGTCTCCTGTCAGGGACCTCTCCAGAGTACTGACTAACAGATATGTCAGTCAGGAGACTAAGGTGCACCTGGCCCAGGTCATGGTCTTTGCAATTACTTGGTATGTGTCAGAAAGCTTGATGATGACTAGGGATGATAGAAAGAAAATTGATACCTTTGAGCCATGATGTTGGAGAAGAGTATTAAATATACCATGGATTGCTAGAAGAACAAACAGTTCTGCCCTAAAGAGGATGAAACCATGCTTCTTCTTGGAGGCAAGTATTCTGATGCTTCTCTGACATAATTTGGACATTTTGTAAG
The DNA here is from genome assembly GCF_000299155.1 of Elephantulus edwardii. Lineage (NCBI taxonomy): Eukaryota > Metazoa > Chordata > Mammalia > Macroscelidea > Macroscelididae > Elephantulus > Elephantulus edwardii. The sequence continues at coordinate 1,034,825 of NW_006399955.1, forward strand.
GAGGAATCAGTCCTTGGAGAGAGACATCATTCTTGGGAGGATGGAGGGACAGCACAAGAAAGGAAGACTCTCTATGAGAGGAATTGACTCAGTGACTGGGGTAATGGAGTAGATGTATCAGAGACAAGTTTGGCACAAGAAGTGTTCAGTACTGTTGTACATAGGGTCACTATGAATCGTAAGGGGCTCGACAGCACATAACAACAACAACCACAACAACAAACAATACAATAACAGGAAGCTCTAGTGGCCTAGTGATAAGGATATGCACTGCCAAACCAAAAATACACGGTTTAAAGGAGCTCTGGTGGCCTAGTGGCAAGAAATTGCACTGCAATGCCAGAGGTGCATGGTTCGAATCCACCAGATGCTCTGCTGGAGAAGGAGGGGCAATCTTCTCCTGTGCCTGTCAGATATGATTTGACAGTACACCCACACCCACATCCACACAAATAATAAAAAAAGTAATACAAATAATATATTAAAAAATAGATGCACAATTCAAATGCATTAGTTGCTCTGTGGGAGAAAAATTGATAAGCTCCACCTGTGGAGTTAAAAACTTATTCAAAGTGGCTTTGTTAAACACTTTGTCATGTGGATGGGGGGAATATGTGAATAGAGTGTGTTAGCCTACACATAAGAGGATTGGTTCTCTCACCAGTCCACAAGGGGTTTGATTCGTCTTGCCATTAAACTGGACAGATTGAACAGCAGAATTGGATGAAATCTTACCTCAATCAAATAGCAATCAAGAATATACAACTTGTACTTAGAACCAGAGCAACAGCCTTAGCAAATGCAGCAGAAAAGCAGAAACCTGACTTGAGATAGAGCAGATCTTGGCACTGCTACAACCCATGAACAGAGACAAAGCTAAACTAAGAGACTTTGCCCAAGTTTGTTGTATAACTTGATGGGACAAGGGGCTGGAAGCCAATTGGCAGGACTAAGAACTTTGTAACATTGACCTAAAACTTTGAGGCTCAAGCCTGAGGACCCCGTGAGCACAGTTTGGAAACTGTCCTGACTGTTCTGCTTGCTACTAACCTGGATTATAAATTTTTAGCTACCCCAACATGGTTTTGTGTGGTCTATAAGCTGTCTCACCAGATTTTTGACTCAGCAAAGCAGTAAGATTGGTGTAGAGATCAGTAGAAAGAGGAATAGGAGCGTGAGGGAGAAGTCTAACCTTTTGGGAATTGGTTTGTGTTGTTCATGCTGTTGACAGGGACATTTCCCCTGTGTGAAGTTGGTAAAATTCAAATATTACCACCCCCATAAGGTTTTTGCTCTTTTTATGCCACTTATGAAATTTAATGTCTCTAAAAACCAGTTAGAGGGTCAGCAATGAGTTGGTTCCAGCTCAGTGGTACACAACACGATTATAACACTTTTCAAGTATTCTGAATTACTTTTCTGAAAAGATTATAGTGTTGGAAATCCTGAGGGATAGTTCTACTCAGATTTAGTGGATTTTTAAAAATTCTTTTTCTTCCCCCCTCCCCTTGTTTTGCTCCATTGAATTGGATTCTACTGGTACAGGAGAAGATTTCCTCTCCTTCTCCAGTAGAGCATGTGGTGAATTCAAACTGCATACCTTCAGGTTTGCAACACATCTTCTTGTCAATAGGCCCCCAGAGCTCCATTTCTACTCAGTTTTTTAAGGATAATTATGAATCAGAGTAAATTAAATGGCACACAACAATATCAAATATATTTATGATTTTTTAAAGGTATGCATTAATTATTCGTTGTGGAGCCAAGCAAACTAAAGCTGTTGACAATCTCAGTCTCTTCATGATCTATCATGATGCTGCCAATCAGCCCAATGATGAGAATTTTTTTGGTTTTGTTTTCTTTTGTTTTGTTTTTTATATTGAACTTCAATCCATATTGAAGGCAGCCGTCCTTGGGCACTTCAGGTCTTTCTCAGTTTCGGTAAACACGGTTCTGTCATCTGCATAAGGTAAATTGTTGATGAATCTTTCTCCAATCCTGCTGCCACCTTCCTCCACATAAAGCCCCATTTCCCAGATGATCTGTTCTTCATATAGATTGAAAAGGGATGAAGATAGGAAAGATTCAGTGGGGACCTGAAAAGATCAGGTGATGGTGGACATAGTCCAATGATGATTAATATTATAAAGTATAATGTGTGAGAATGATTGTATGGTACATAATGGCAATGAAAGGGAAACAAGCCAAAAAGCACCGTTATGTACATGAGTGAAACACAATGTATATGAATAATTATGTGCATGTTGTGTGCAATTGAGTCACTTGTGACCCATAGCGACCCTATGTCCAACAGCCTTAAACCCTGCTCTAACCTGTGCCAACTGTATTGTCTCTGACAAATCTATTCCCATAATCCCAGTCACTGAATCAATCCATCTCATCAAGGGCCTTCCTCTCTTTGTGCTGTCCTTCTACCCTCCCAAGCATGACATCATTCTCCAAGGACTGGTTCTTCCTTGCAACATGCCCACAGTACATCAGACGAAGCTTCAGAATACTTGTCTCCAATGAGCAGCCTAGTTTCACCCTCTAAAGATTGAACCTGTTTGTTCCTCTAGCAGTCCATGTCTATGGTCTAGTCAATGCTCTTTACCAACATCACAGCTCAAAGGCATCAATTCTCTAGTCATTGTCCAGCTTTCTGATACATAGCAAGTAATTGGAAAGATAAGACCTGGATCAGGTGGACCTTAGTCTCCAGACTAAGATTGTTGTTCTTCAACACTCTGGAGAGGTACCCGACAGTATACTTTCCCAGTGCAAATTGTCTTTTAATTTCCTGGCTGCTGGTAAGCAGAAAATACCAGAGGAATATCAATCTATGTTTCATTGACAATGCAACCTCTGGGCTAGAGACCCCATACCCTCTGGCAAGTCCGCTCTGTCGACACCCATTTTTGGCACAAAGAAAGCTACAAGCACATGAGCAATCCATCCTGGCCTCTCTTCCATTAGCCCTGGTGTGTCCACTTACTGTACAGAGGTAACTTGTGGTTGCTCTGAGGCTGAACACTGTGACACTCATGTGTCACATGCCTTAATGGTTACCCATGGTGGACAGTGTTTGGTGACAGTCCCCAATTAAAACAAGCTTGGAAGCAGGAGTGGCATCCACTTCCGTAATAGCTTTCCTCCGGAAACCCTATGAACCTGGAAAAAGGATAAAAGTCACACAAGTGTTGAGAACTTTTGTTCATAGGGTCACTATGAGTTCCCTATGACTTGACCGCACTTAACAATAGCAACAACAATTTGTTGAAGAGGTTGTCGTTTTCTTATTTGATAGCTTTTGTTTCCTTGTCAAATATCAGTTGACCATAGATAGATGGGTCCATTTCTGGGTTCTCAGTTTTGTTCCATCGGTCTATGTGGCAGTCATCATTAAAGTATTATGCTTTTTTTGTTATTATGGTAGTATAGTAGGTTTTGCAATCAGGGAGAGCTATGCCACCCACTTCATTTTGGTTTGCAGAGTGCTTTGTTTATTTGCAGTTTCTTTCTTCTCCAAGTAAACTTCACAACTGCCTTTTCTATCTCCTTGAAAAAGACATTGGGTATCTGTATTTGGATTTTGTTAAATATGTAGATTGTGCTTGGTAGGACTGCCATTTTCATTATATTGAGTCTTGATATACATGAGTGGGGAAAATATTTCCATTTATTTGGGTTTTTATTGTTTCTTGCAGAAGTATATTGTTGTTTTCTTTGTAAAGTTCCTTTGTGTCTCTAGATAGGTTTATTCCTAAGTATCTCAATTTGTTGTTGAATATTATAAATTGTATTGTTTTCTTGATTTCCTTCTCTGTGTTTTCTTTGTTACTATAGAAAAATCCCCCTGACTTTTGTATAATGTTCTTGTATCTTGCTGGACTTCTAAATTTGTCCACTAGATCTAACAGCTTTTTAGTTGAGTCCTATGGGTTTTCTGTGTTTGCTGTCATATCATCTTCATTTAGCAATAATTTAACCACCTTTTTGCCAATCTGGATGCCTTTTATTTTCTTCTCTTTTCATTTATCTCTAGCAAGTACTTCAAATACAGTATTGACTAGGGGTAGTAAAAGTGGGCATTCCCATCACTTGTCAACCTAGATAAGGCCAATTTTAATATCTGTTGTTGTCAGTTTAGTATCTGATATATCCTCTATCTGAGAATAATATATTAAATGGATTTTAGGGAATAGGAGGTGGAATAGGAGCTTGCTCTGTCTACTCCATGCATAGACCTGGTATTGCTGTACTTCCAGGAATGGTGCAACCCCCTTCAGGAGAACCTAAAAAAAGAAAAGGAAAAAGTAGCCATCCTTGTTTTGTCCCTCTTCATAAGAAAAAAAAATACCTTTAGATTTTCACCATTGAAAATGATACTGACTCTTGGGTTTGCATTTTATGTTTTCATTACGTTGAGGAAATTCCCTCTTTCCTATTTTGTGTTAAATTTTGCGAAATACCTTTTTGCATCAGTTT
>NW_006399955.1:1039554-1054146 GCF_000299155.1 Elephantulus edwardii
TTGTGTTATAACTCCCACTTGGTCATGATGAATTTTTTTTTAATGTGTTGTATTCTGTTGTTTATAATTTTTGTATCTATGTTCATGAAGGATATTGGTTTGTAGTTTTCTTTTTTCCTAGTACCTTTGCCTGGTTTTAGTATTAGAGTTAATCCTGCTTCACAGAATAACTCTGGGCGTGTGCAATACTTTTTCTACTTTTTGAAGTAATTTAAATATAATTGGTGATAATTTTCTCTGAAAGTTTGGTATAATTCAGCTGTGAATCCATTTGGCACAGATTATTTTTTAATTTTTTTTGGTGGGTCTTTTTATGACCTGCTCAATTTTTTCTTTTGTGGTGGGTCTGCTCAAGTGCTCTGCATCTATCTGAGCCAATCTTGATAGAGTATGAGTTTCAAAGAATTTTTCCATTTCCTCTAAGTTGTCAGATGTATCAAACGATAGCTTTTCGCATTTCAATATTATATATTTAATTTCCTCTGCTTCTGTTATGATGTCACCTCTATCATTCCTTATTTGAGTTATTTGCGGCTTCTTTTCTTTTGTTAAAATTTGCCAAATATTTTTGACCCTTAAAAAAAAATCCTAAAAACAAAAACTAAAACAAAAAAACAGCAAAAACAAACCTAAAACCAAACAGTTCCTGGTCTTATTCGTGGTTTCAATTATTTTTGTGTTTTCTATTGTATTAATTGTTGCTCTCATCCTTATAATTTCTTTTCTTCCAGAGACTATGAAGTTGAATTGTTGTTCTTTTTCTATTTAATGGAGTTGTTGGATTACTTTTGCTTCTTTTTTTTCCTATTGTATGTATTTGACTGTTGCTATGAACTGCTTGCTACCTGATCACTCCTTTACCCCCATTTCAGAGGTTCTAGTTTGTTGTTTTGGTCAATGTTTGTTTGTTTGTTTGTTTTAAATTTGTTTTGAGAAATTTTTCATTATTTATTCTAAAAACCCAAATGTGACATATCAGGGTGTTATTTAGCTTCCACATGGAGAATTTTATAAGCTTTAGCGTTACTTATCCTGTTGTTAATATCTAGTATTATGACATTGTGATCAGAGAAGACATTTCCTATTATTTCGTGTTTTTCAATTTGTTGAGGCTTGCTTTGTGTCCTAGTATGTGATCTGTAGAATGTACCATGTGAACGTGATAAGAAGATAATTGAGTTTTAGTTGGGTGTATTAACCTAACTATATCCACAAGGTTGAGTTAGCTGACTGTGGTGTTTTGATCTTCTGTATCTTTGTTAAGCATTTTTTAGTTGAGTGATCTTTTGGTGAGAATGGTGTGTTAAAGTCTCCTATCACTATTGTTGTCTGTAGATGTACTGTATCACTTGGTTTGGATAATCTTCAGCAGGATTTTGCTTCTGTGTGATATTTAATAATTTCCACACTGTGTTGGATCACTTTATTTTTGGAATGGAAATAAGCATGGATCTCTTCAGCATGGGAAGAAAAAGCAAAGTACTATAATGAAATGTTAAAGAGCTAGTGTAGGAAAATCAAAAGGGTCAAACTTGCTCAATATTTCTTAAGCTCAAGGAACTAAGGGCAAATTCAAGTCTTAAATTGCAATACTTAAATATGCTGTGGAAAGAATAATGGATGATTCAGGAAGCCTCAAAAGAAGGTGGAAGGAATACACAGAGTCACTATACCAAAAATAACTGGCTGACACAGAAATATTTCATGAGACAATTTATGTTTAAGAGGCAAAGGTGATGCAGGAAGAAGGTCAAGCTGCTCTGAAGGAATTGGGGGGAGGAAAAAGGCCCCAGGAATTGATGGAATGCCAACTGACATATTTCAATGCTTAAAGTGCTCACCAGTCTAACTTTTATTAAGTTCCTTGACTTCTTTATTACTTTCCTTTATTTTGGTTTCTTGGTGCTTTAGTGCAATATTCAGAGTCTGTTCTGACATCCATCTTGGGCTTTTCTTCCTCCTCTGTCTTTGTGATGGTGTTTTGCATTCTTCATGGATAATATTCTCTTTTTCAGTGTACTGGAACAGTACATCAAGAGCGAGCTACCAGAAATACAAGCTGGATTTAGAAGAGACCATGTCACTAGGGAAGTTATTGCCAATGTCAGATTAATCTATCTGTGTTTCATTGACTATGCAAAGTCATTTGACTGTATGTATCACAACAAATTGTGGCTAACCTTGATAAGCATGGGAATCCCAGAAAACCTGATTGTGCTTATGCAAAACCTAAAATTGGACCAGAAGATGGTAGTCAGAATACAGGAAGGAAACATTGATTGATTCAAAAGCAATGAAAGAGTACATCAGGGGTATATCCTGTTTCCATGCCTTTTCAGTCTGTCTGCATAATAGATAATTCAAAAGACTAGACTTTATGAGGAGGAATGTGGCATCAGGATTGGAGGAAGACTCATCAACAACATATGTTAAGCATATAACACAACCTTACTTGCTGAAACTAAGGAAGGCTTACAGCATCAGTCAAGGACTGTAGTCAGCAATATAGTTTGAAGCTCAACACCAAGAAATCAAATATTTCCACCACCTAACCAATTAGAAGTATCATGATAGATGGAGAAAAGATTATGATTGAGATTCTTAACAATTTAATCTTTCTGGGTTCCATATTCAACACTCTTGATACCAGCAATCAGGAAATCAAAAGATGAATCGCATTAAGAAAATTTGCTGTCAGGGACCTCTCTAGAATACTGAAGAGCAAGGATGTCAGTTTCGAGATTAAGGTGCACATGATCCAGCCCATAGTCTTTGAAATTACTTGCTATGCATCAGAGAGTTGGACAATGACCAAGGATGTTAGAAGAAGAATTGATACCTTTGAATATGGCACTGGAGAAGAGTTTTATACATACTATGGATTGCCAAGAGAATGAGCAGGTATATCCTGGAGAAGGTGAAACCAAGTTTCTCCTAGGAGGCAAGGATTTTTTTACTCCATCTCAAATACTTTGGTCATGTCGCCAGGAGGGACTAGTCTTTGGAAAAGGGTATCATGCTTGGATGTATGGAGAGACAGACCAGGAAAAAAAGACCTGGATGAGATGGATTGATACAATAACTAGGAAAATGAGAGTAGGTATGTCAGGACAGTGAGATTGGTTCAGAAAGAATAGAGCAGGGTTCAGAGCTATTGCATTGAGTCACTGAGTTTCAAGTGACTCAATGGCATATAACAATAACAACCACTATTGTGATGCTATTTATTTCTTCAGTTCTATTAGATATTTTGTTGGTCTACCATTTGGTGCAAAGATGTTGATCAAAGTTATGTATTCTTGATCTACCATGACTTTGATCATTATATAGTGCCCTTCTTTATCTTTTATAGTGGTTTTCATCCTGAAGTCAGTTTTGTCAGAAACGGATATTTCCATTCCTGCTTTTTTTGTGGATGTCATTTATTGGTATATTTTTCCCAGCCTTTCATTTGAGTCTGTCTTTCTCCTTACTTCTTAGATGTCTCTCTTTTAGAAACCATATTTATGGGCTTTCTTTTTTTAACCCATTCTGCTATACATTTTCTCTTAATTGGTGCATTTAATATATTCACATAAAGTGATTATTGACAAGTCAGGTTTTATAATTGCCATTTTGTTATGTTTCTTTTACTTTTAATTCTGGTTATTATGTTCTATTTCTCTTTGGTGTCTCTGTGAAAAGTTTCCTTTGAAATTTCTTTTAGATTTTGTCTTGTTTTCACAAATTTCTTTAACTTCCTTTGTTTCTGCTAAGGACTTATTTTTTCCTTCATATTTGATGAATAACTTTGCAAGGCACAGGATCTTCATTTGGAAATTGTTTTCTTTCAACATCTGTATATGCCATTATCTTCTTGCTCCCATTGTTTCTACTGAGAAACCAGAACTTAATCTAATTGTTTCCTCTTTTTAGGTGACTCTTTGTTTTTCTTTTGCTGCTTTTAGTATTCTACCCTTCTCTTTTTTTGAAGACTTTGACTATGATATGTCTTGATGTTTTTCCCTTTTGAGTCTAGTCTATTTGTTGTTTGCAGGGTTTCTTGAATGTAGACCTCTCTGTACTTCATAATACCTGGGAGGTTTTCTTCTAGTACCTCTTCAAAAATTTTCTCATTGATTTCCCTGTCCCTCTCATATTCTGAAATTACAATCATGTATATGTTGTTCCTTTTGATGCCCTCTCACATTATTCTAATGTTTTCTTTATTCTCTTTATGTCTCATCTCTGATTTTTCTTCTAGTATATTTCCATTGAGATTCTTGTCCTCTACTTCACTGACTCTATTCTCCATCATTTCTGTTCTACTTTTATGTCCCTGCAGTGTGTTGGACACTTCTGCCATTTCAGTCTTAATATTCTGGGGTGCATTTACATATATTTCTGTTTATGTCCAGTGTTGTGGTGGCTGCACCTTCTCTGTCTTGTGATGATTGTTAAAGTTCTTGTAGCTCTTTATCTGTAGTTTTAATTTTAATTCTTTCTCCTATCTTTTGCATTTTCTGCCATAATTGTTCAAGTTCTTCCTCATTGATACATTTCTTCTGGCTCCCTGTCCCTGGAATATTCATTTTCTTAATGGTTTCCATTGTTTCTTCCATCATTTATACCTTTTATAGCTCTCAAATAACTTCTTATCAAAATATTTCTTCTGGTTCTCTACTTCTAAGATAGTCCCTTTATTTCTAGCTACCATTGTTTCTTCCATCATTTTTACTTTCTTTCATATTTGTTTAAATGCCTCCATATCAATATATATCTTCTACCTTTCTGACTCTAAGGTATTCATTGGGTCTATAATATACTAGCCCCTGTCAGTGATTGAACCTTTGCTGCTTTATTTCTATTTTTTCTGTTTAAGTTGTTGGTAGTTCTTACTTTTATGATGTTATTGATTAGTTGTCAGTTTTAAATGCTCTATCCTTGTGATTGGCTACTCAGTTCACTGGAAGACCTTTCTTGGAAATGTCCTAAAGTTCTTCAGGTTTTCTCTCATCTACAGTGCAGCCCTGCAGGAATCTCACCTTATTTTAGTTCCCTCTCCCAAACTCTATTTTCTCCTTTGTCTAAGGAGTGATTAAGTGGTTAAACCAGATGCTCCACTTAACTGGTTTCTGTCCAAGGGGCTTTCAAGTCAGCTCTCTTTGTCACAGCTCAGCATGCTGCCTGAGAAAGTAAGTCTTTCCCCTGCTTATATAGCTCCCTGTCATGAACTCTCTTGTCCTATTTGATCCCTGCGATGGCCCTATGGTGGTAGAAAACCTTATATGAAAGGAATTTTCCCCAGGGGAGGTTTAGTCCTTTTTCTCTCATATACCTGAAAGTGCTGGGTATAGGGAAGTGGGTCTCATCTGATGGTGTCTTCTTTTAAGCCTAATGCAATCCTTTGTCTCTGGAGTAGCATTACATTGGGATACCAATTTAAGCAATTTGTGTCCGAGGTGGTTTTAAATCACTTCTCTTTCTTGCAGCTCAGTGTGCCACATCAGAAAATAAATTTTACCCCAGATTGTAGCTCTTTGTCCCAAATGCTATTGTCCTGTTAGGTCTCTAATTTCCGACTATTTAAAAAATATAGTTGGTGTCATTATTATACTATGTGCTAAGATTAATAGCACACTATTCATCAGAAGCCTTCTCAAATGCTTAACCAACTGTATAAATCCATATTTTGTATTAACAGCTCCTTCTGTGGCTCAGTTACCCAATTCCTCTCTGGCTTGTGGGTTCAATGATTTGTTAGCAGTTCCTCCAGAAAGAAACAAACTACTTAAAGGAATGGATTATGTGACTGCACGTATGTTAGGTTGACTTTTTTGTAGAAACTGGTGAGTGAAGATCTAGGCTGGATGCAGCAAGCTGCTTAAACACAGACACAATGCTACTCTTGTGTTTGTGTGATAAGACCAGTACAGATCATAAAAAGCTTGTGTAAATTCATAGTTTAAAGCTACAAATCTTATTTAACACTTGAAGTGTATTAACATAATACAAATTCTTGTTTTATGTACATTTTAAAACCACATTTCTCTCCTATAATTTTATATTCTGTATTACCATGAAAAATGTTACCTATAATCACTTCTAAACGAAGCAACGATCCAGACACTATTACAAGCTTAATGTATAAATTCAGCTATACTATTTCAACTTGCATATTGTAATTTAATATTTGAAAATTATGGGTCATTATTACACTTTTAAGCACTTTTCCATGTTCTGTAACCATAAGATTAAATTCTAAAATTAAGAAATCATAGTTAATGTACTTCTAAGCATACTCAGCAAAACAAACTCTGAGAACTAAACTCTATGACCAAATGGAAAGATATTTCAGCAGGGAAAGGTCAAAAGGGCATAGTTCTTCCAGTTTACTATAGTTTTTCAATTTAATTTGTTGTATCAAAAAACATATATTTAGCTCCTTTGCTTTTTTAGGTTACATAATTCATACATATAGTTGTTGTTAAGTGCTTTTAAGAGTCAAGTATGACCCATAGTGAACAATGAACAACAGATCTGAACCCTGTTCTGTCTGGTGGATCCTCACACTTTCTGATAAACTCAAGCCCATTGTAGCAGTCACTATGTGAATCCATCTAGTTGAGGATTTTCCCCTCTTTTGCTGACCCTCCACCTTCCCAAGCATATGTCCCTCTCCAAGGAATAGCTTCTCCTAGCAACATGCCTAAAGCAAATGAGATGGAGCTTTATCATCATTGTCTCCCAGGAACACTCTGGCTGCACTTTCTCCAAGGCTTATTTGTTTGTTCTTTCAGCAGACCATGAGATATTCAGTACTGTTCTCCAACATCATAGCTCAGAGACACCAATTCTTTTTCTGTTACCCTTATTCACTGTCCAGCTTTCGGATACACAGCAAGTGATTGTGCCTGAAGAGGCACACATTCAGTCTCAAATTGACATCATTATTGCTCAGTTATTTGTAGTGCTTCCTCACTGTGGACTTCCCCAGTGTAATACATCTCCTGATCTCTGAACTACTGGTACCAAGGGTGTTGATTGTCAATCTTTGGTGTTAGTCTATGAGTTGTGTTTTCTTTATTAGCCATTTATTATCTTCCTCTGGTCTCCAGTTACCTTAACTACAGAAGGTCTTGCATGTCAGCATGGTCTTGCTAATCACCAACACCTGAAGCAACAATATAAAAAGAACACTCTCCACACTAGCAGGTGTGTGAAAACACCAGCACAGGAATGGCAGTGTGACTGTGATAAAGTTTCTTACTCCATCCAGGCTGGCCCATTGCTTACCAGTTTCTAAAAAAACCTGGCCTGTATAACTACAGTCATGTGAGTAATTCTCCTGAGAGGCCTGAGTCCCTGGAGGACCTTCTAGTAAATCTCTGAGCCCACAGGACATAGAGGAATTGGAGAATTGAGTTACAAATGGAGTTGTTAACAGAAAATATGGACTTACATAACTGGTTAAGCAGTTGGGAGTATGCTGACCTGAAGTTTCTCATAAATACTCTGTTATTAATCTTGGCAGGACAATTTGTAAAAACAATTGGTGTCAAGGTAGTAGGATTGCTACAAATGTCTAGACTTTCTATTAACATGTATCTTTGGAGACAAAGGAATAAACAAAAGAATAACAAACCCACTCCTTCCTCCCTTCTGTTTCCATACATGTTTTACTAGAAGGGGTGAAGATGGGGAGATGATGGGGTACTATTAAGAAATTTAGAATTCTCTAAATATGTATCACTTAAAAAATTATAGTTATATAGTTATAAAACTGACATAATTTTTCTGGAGCCTGTAAAACTAGTTACTTTGTCTTGGAATTTTTAGTTTCCTTTCTTTAGTCATGTAAAATAATTTCAGCTGTTCATTTACGAGCAGAGGAAATGGATCTCTCCTAGATTAGCATTTACCTCTTTGAAACTGTTTTCCCCGGTCATATGTAAATTGTGTCTTCATTTGCCTGTTTACCAGGAAGGGAAATGTGCCGTTCCTGAATTACTAATACTTCTGTAAGAACTGTTCTTTTCAAATGTAGAAATTATTTACCTTTACTAACAAAAGTGTATTGTTAAGTGAGCTAGTATCTTATCCTAGTGCAAAAACCTAATGACCACTCCCAGATGGAGAGGAAGTTTATGAGGGGAAATCACTGTCCCCCAAATCTGTAATAAAGTGCTTACGGATATTGCAATCTGTCTTATTGACAATTGACTACTAAAAAACCCCCTTGTGTTCAGTAACATAGGGAAAAAAACAGAGTTGCATAATTTGGTGGTTGGAAGGAGAGGATGAAGGAAATGGGGAGGATCTGGATGAATTATGGATTATGTTAGGCAAGGTCCAAGGATGATTAAGTTTATAAAACAAAATATATGGAACCATTGTATGAAACAAAATATGCATGGGGAAAAATAAATAAATAAAGAAAGAAAGAAAGAAACCTTTTGACTCTGGGTACATTAAGGAATAACTATGGGGGGAAAAGCGGCACTTATGTTTCAGACAGTCAGGAAAAAAAGGAGACACACTGCAAAGGGAAAATCTGTAGTTAGGGTCCTTACCAAAGTGTTGAGAGGTAGTGATGTCAGTTTGAGGACTAAGGTGTGCCTGATTCAGGTCAAGGTCTTTCTGATTACTAGCCATGCATCTGAGACCTGGACAATGAATAAGGATGATGTTGGAGTGGTATTGATAATTTCAGAATTCTATCTATCTATCTATCTATCTATCTATCATCTATGTATCATCTATCATCTATTTCTATCATCTATCTGTTATAAAACTAAAACTGACATCAATTTTCTTCAGCCTACAAAACTGGTTACTTTGCCTCAGAATTCTTCATTTCCTTGATTTAATCATGTAGTTTAAGTAATCTGTTTACTAGTTGAGGAAATGAATCTTTCCTAGATGAGCATTTACCTCTCTGAAACTGTTTCTTTTACAGTCATATGTAAATTGTGTTTTAATCTGTCTGCTTGCCAGGAGAGGGAGGTGCGTCTTGAGTTAGCCTCTATCTTTTCAGGACCTGTTTTTCTTAGATATATTTTAATTAGTTGATAGATTGCCTGTTTACTAGCACTTATATGTGATTTTTTTTTCAAATGTAGAAATTCTTTAATTTCACTAACAAAAGTTCATTATTAAGTCATTTGGTGTCTCACCCTGGTATAAAAGCCTAATGACCACTCATAGATGGAAAGGCAGTTTTTGACTGGAACTCACTGTCCTCCCAGATCTGTAATAAAGTGCATATGGATATTGCAATCCATCTGTATCATTGGCAATGGACTATGGGAAGAACCCCTTGTGTTCAGTAAAAATGCCAGAAAAAGACTTGATGCCTTTGAGCTGTGGTGCTGGAAGAGGGCACAGAACAGTCCATGGACAGCCAAAAAAACCACATAGATATGTCTTGGAGAGGGTGATGACAGAGTGCTCTTTGGAGGCAAGAATGATGAGGCTTTTCCTACTATATTTTGGACATATTGCTAGGAGGTTCTGTTCCTTGGAGAGAGACATGATGTTGAGAAGGGTAGAGGGGTGGCAAAGGAAAGGAAGATCCTCAGCCATGCAGATTGGCAGGGTGACTGCTGGCAATGGGATCTTGTGTGTCAGGAAGTGTGAGGATGATGCAGAACAGGACTGGTTTCAGATCTTTTGTTCACAGGGTCACTGTGAGTTGTACTCAACTTGATGGCACCTAACAACAACAAAAAGAAACCAAATTCCCATGAAAGCTGGTTAATTTGATACAGGCTGATATACAGGAAGATAAGGAAAGAGTGAAACTTGCAATTCCCTGTTTTTGTTGTCAATAGTAGTAGCATATGCAAAGGAAAATAATATAGGTAAATGAGATGGCTAAAATAAAAACTGAACTGGTTCTACCAGGGCAGAGTTATGGCCCTTGATCTCAGGCTTCCCCAGGAAGGAAGGAAGGAAATAAAAAGGAAGGAAGGTAAGAAAAAGGAAGGAAGGAAGGAAAGAAAAAGGAAGGAAGGAAATAAAAAGGAAGGAAGGTAACAAAAAGGAAGGAAGGAAGGAAGGAAAAAACAATTAAAAAAAAAAACCCTTGAGAAACAATTTACAATACCTTTCTGACCTTCGATTCTGAAAAAAGTAATCCAGGAAGCAGATGAGTATGATAACAAAAATTACTAATGCCATTTATCTTTCTTGTAAAGATAATTGTAGATCTAGCATTAACCCATAATGTTCCTCCATTTTTTCAGCATACAGAAACACAGATGCTACCCCTAAATTCATAACTTTTACAATCCATTTTGGAAATGGATTTTCCAAACACACTTAGAAAGGTGTTGATAATACTGAGGTATTTTCTCTACATCATATCCCCTGGTTACAGTAACTTCTTTCTTCTTATTCTTTTTTTTTTGTTTTGTTTTTTACAAATTACACTAGAAAATATATTCCCATGACAGATTGTCCCAGAGAAGATGGTTAGTTTACTAGAGTGGATTAAAGGCATGATTGTGGTTGTTGTTAAGTGCGGTCCTGTTGTAGGCGACTCATAATGACCCTTTGAACAAAAGTCCTCGACACTTGCGTGACTTTCATCTTTTCTCCAGGTTCAAAGGGTTTCCGGAGGCAAGCTATTTACAGAAGTGATGCCACTCCTCCTTCCAAGCTTGTTTTAACTGGGGAGCACCACCAAACACTGTCTACCATGGGTAATCATTATTGCATTTCACACGTCAATGTCACAGTGTTCAGCTTCAAGGTGACCACAAGTTACCTCTGTGCAGCAAGAGGACTCACCAGGGCTATAGGACCATGGCCCTCGGGCCCTGCAGGATTTTAAGCTACCACCTGGAGCAAGTTAAGCAGTCTCTGCCCTTACTTCCCTTTAGTTTAAGGCTCTGGGCCGCCCACCCACTTTTGAAGGGCAAAAAAGAGCAGTAACACACAGCAAAAAGGACCCCAGAAGCTTCCATTGCCTTGACTGCCACTACGTTGAACCGCCATCGAGATGCCAGCCGTCCCACCAGTCAGATTAGGTTTGTTTATTCCTCCAAAGGAAACTGCCCCTCTCCTTGTCTAAAAATTGGAATATTATAGAAGAAGCAGTTAATGTTCTATACATGCAAGCAATGCTGGAGTGACTTTATGGCACTGAGGACACTGAATGAATATAATCCTTCACAGAAGCCATGGATGTGATCGTAATTACAGGGCTTCCCTCCAACATGCCAATCTCAGGTAGCTTTGCTACTGGAGAACAAGACAAAGATTGAAGATGTTGTGTCTACCCTATTGAAAAGATTTCCACTAGTGGGCTTTAAGAATACAAGAAACATCAAGGTGATTTCTAGGTAAGCAAGAGAAGACAATCAGAAAAAGATTTACACTAATAAGGTGGAAATTTTTTAGATGATTATTCAGGAATAAGATGAATATAGTAAACATTGATGGAGTTGAGGCAGAAATTTTAAAGAAGTACTACAAGAGATTAGGTGGACTAATGAATATTGTGTTTCTCCAATATTAATAAGACCTAAACAATTCTGTTCTATTCTTTCCACTCATGAGGTAACTAATGATAAAGGAACCTACTCAGAACCACTTGGAGCAGAAGCTCAGCTAGTTAGTTGATGATGACATGGATTGACAAGAAGGCCTGACTGAGTCTTCTGGCTCAACACCCAGCAGGGGACCTAAATCCATATACACGCGTGTTGGTAAAATGGCCTGTGAGTGAAGAAAAAAACATTCTTGGACTTTCTGGAGAAGGAGCCCAATGTACTGAAATGAGGAGGACCTCATGTACTTACTACGGAGGTCAAGGACTGCAGCCTTCAGTATGGACTGAGGCTCAATGTCAAGAAGACAAAGATTCTCACCACTGGACCAATCGGTAGCATCGGGATGGATGGTGAAGAGATTGAGATTGTTCACAGCTTCAGTTGGCTTGGCTCCACGGTCAACACTCATGGCACCAGCAGCCAGGAAATAAAGAAAAGTATTGCGATGGGAAAGTCTGCTATTAGGGACTTCTCTAAAGTACTCAAGAGCAGCGATTTCTCCCTGGAGACTAATGTCCGCCTGATACAGGCCATGGTTTTTGCAATCACTTGTTATGCATCAGAGAGTTAGACAATAACTACGGAGGATAGAAGGAGAATTGACGCCTTTGAGCTGTGGTGCTGGAGAAGAGTATTGAATGTTCTATGGACTGCCAAGAAAACAAACAGATCCATCCTGGAGAGGGTTAAATCAGGCTACTCCTTGGAGGCAAGGATTCTGGGGCTTCATCTGACATACTTTGGACATGTTGTAAGAAGAGACAGGACCTTGGAGAGGGACATCATGCTTGGTAGGGTAGAGAGACAGCGCAGGAGGGGAAGACCCTCTACGAAGTGGATTGATTCAGTGACTAGGGTAATTGGGATGGGTGTGTCAGAGGCAATGCGATGGGCACAGTGTAGAGCAGGGTTTAGGGCTGTTGTACATAGGGTCGCTATGAGTCGCAAATGACTTGATGGCACATAACAACAACAACATTGATAAAGGCTTCAAGGGACCTAAAGTTATATTAGGATATGGAAATGCAACAATTAATGAAACTAGAGGAAAGTTTGAATGAAAATTAAAAATATAAACAAATATTGTATGAAGTTGTTGCATCTTCTTTACTTGAATGCTTTATTTGCATGAATATTATGTCTAATTGGATACAGCAAACTCCTCTTCTACCTGATATTTTAAAACTAAGGGCTTTAAGTGTGCCTTGAAGCCAGTGCTGATAGGTCATGCTAAATAGGAACCATTAGAATTGCCCAAGTCCACTCAGCTTGTTAATTTAAAGAAAAATAGTATTCCTGGTGGGCAAAAGGAGAGAATCACTTTGATTAAAAATATGCTAAATACTGAGTGTGACAAATTCTTTTTTTAACAACCTTTTATGGCCTGTTAAAAAAGGCAGATGGTTCCTGGAGACTAACTGTAGACTTGTTTGTTACTGTTACATGCCTTTGAGTGCCTTGGGATTCATAGCAATCCCA
Organism: Elephantulus edwardii; assembly: GCF_000299155.1. Lineage (NCBI taxonomy): Eukaryota > Metazoa > Chordata > Mammalia > Macroscelidea > Macroscelididae > Elephantulus > Elephantulus edwardii. Next base: position 1,052,571 of record NW_006399955.1, read on the forward strand.
TGTACAGGAGCTCTAAACCATGCTTTATCCTGTGCCAACCTTATTGTCTCTGACACATCTAATCTCATTACTTCAGTCCTACAATCAATCCATCTCATGTCATCAAGGGTCTTCCTCTCTTGCATTGTCCCTCCACCCTCCCAAACATGATGTCTCTCTCCAAGGACTCATCCCTCCTTGCAACATGCTCAAAGTATATCAGACGAAGCCTCAGAATCCTTGCCTCTAAGGAGTAGCCCCTTTCACTACCTCCAGGAAGAAACTGTTTGTTCTAGGAGTCCATGGTATATTCAACACTCTTCTCCAGCACCACAGCTCAAAGGCATCAATTCTCTTTCTATCATCCCTAGTCATTGTCCACATTTCTGATGCATAGCAAGTAATTGTAAAGATCATGTCCTGGATCAGGTGCACCTTACTCTCCAGATGGATGTCTGTGCTCTTCAGTACTTTGGAAAGGTCTCTGACAACAGACTTTCTCAATGCAATTCATACTTTAATTTCCAGACTGCTGGTACCAAGAGTGTTGATTGTGGAACCAAACAAACTAAAACTGTTAACAATCTTGATCTCTTCACCATCCATAACGATATTGCCAATTGGCCCAGCTGTAAGGATATCCTATAATGAGTTGTTGGTTTTGTGTTTTTTTTAAAATTGATTTTAATGAAAGTTTACAGAGACTATGGATTTCCATTCATTGATTGTTTCATTTTCCTCCCTGCCTACTCCTCCCCACCAATTAAATTTTCTCTTTGAAAAAGTAAAAGAAAAAAAATGTTTCATTGTTATTCAAACCCTCCCCTCAAGTGCCCTCCACTATTCTACCTTCATTCTGGACTCCTGCAATAACAATAGTTTCTAACCATGTATCCCTTTAAATAATTCTTTCCCTTATCTGTTTCAATGTGGTATATATTATTTATTCCCTCTTTCTCAGTCTCACCCCAAGCTGAGAGAAATGAGAAACAAATTTAACCTGAGTTGCAATGCTGAAAGACGTTATGGCTAACATGTTGAATGATTAAGGAAACATCAAAAAAAGATGGAGGGATTACTGAGTCACAGTACCAAAAACTGATGGACACTGAAAAATTTCAGGTCATTGAATTTCAAAATGTTTTCACTACAATATGAACAAGAGCCAATGGTAATGAAGGAAGAAGTTGAAGCTGCACTGATACCACTGACAGAAAATAAGGTCCAGGAACCAATGGGATACTAATTGACATATTTCAACTTATAGAACCCTGGATGCCAGTCTATGTCAGGAAACTTTGAAGACCACTGTCTGGCCAACTAACTGGAAGAGATCCATGTATTTTTTCCTGTTCTAAAGTAATGTTCAAAATCCCTAGCCCTGAGAGAGATGCAAATCAAGACAACCATGAGGTATCATCTCACTTCAGTAAGACTAGCAAAATTTAACAGAACAGCAAGCAACAAATGCTGGCGAGGTTGTGGAGAGATTGGAACCCTGATTCACTGTCTGTGGAAGTGTAAAATGGTGCAACCACTGTGGAAAGCATTGTGGCGCTTTCTCAAAAAATTGCAAATAAAGATACCATTTGACCCA
>NW_006399955.1:1054644-1056086 GCF_000299155.1 Elephantulus edwardii
TTTTGCTTTTCAAGGAGAGGAGCAAAGGGGGCAGGGGGTAGGGTTTGTGCGGGGAGAAGGGTGCAGCAATGAATGAACGGAATTCCAAAATCTCTGTAGATGTTCATTGAAATGAAAAATAAACAAACTAAATTAAAATTAAAAAAATGGGTAGTTGTAAATAAGAATCAGTATAACTAAGCAACTAAAACAATTACTGAATGATTAGAGTAAATATTTTTATATACCCATATTATGAATTAATTTAGAAAGGATGTTGGCAAGCATTTATATAGAGATATATAATATGTTAGACTTATAGGCATAGGCTCTCAACTACTCAACTCTATTTCTGCAGAAACTAGCCATAGGCAATATGGGAATGAATGGCCATGGCTGAGGTCCAATTAAATTAATTGTATCTACTAAATAAGAGAGGAGACCAAATTTTACTTGTAGATAGTGAGTTGTTGATTACTGGTTTGGGCTATGGTTATAGAAATTACACAGATATATTATTGTTCATAATTTCTTTCCTGAAATTATTTTCACATATTTGAGTAAATTTTAGTACCTATGAACCAAGTTTCAACTATTGACATTCCTTAGAAAAAAATACAATTTCCTGTTCCAGTGTTGTAGTTGTTGTTATGTGCTGTCAAGTCACCTGCGACCCATAGCAACCCTATGTACAGCAGCTCTGAACCCATCCCTGTCCTGGTCAGTCTTACTAATTCAGACACACCAACTCCCACTGCCCCAGTTACTGTATCAAACCACCTCATCAGAGGTCTTCATCTCCTGCTGTGTCCCTTCACCCTTTCAAGCATGATGTCCTTCTTCAAAGAGTGGTCTTTCCTGGCCATGTGCCCAAAGTATGTGAGACAGAGTTCAAAATCCTAGCCTGTAAGGAGAAAAGAGGTTTCATCCTATCTAAAACAGACCTATTTGTTTTCTTGGCAGTCCATGATATGTTCAAGGCTCTTCTCCAGCACCACAACTTGAAGGCATCAATTCTTCCTCTGTCATCCTTAGTCATTTTCCAGCTCTCTGAAGCATAACAAGTAATTGCAAAGACCATGGCCTGGATTTGGTCCACCTTTGTCTCTAGAGTGTCATCGCTGTGTTTCAACACTCTAGAGATGTATGCTTAGTAACTGAAGAAATATTTCCCCTTGAGAGTGGTTTGTATACTTACAATGAGAAAAACCAAATAAAGCAGGTGGGTGATGTATGGACAGGGGATTGTAATTAATTTGGTCATGAATTTATACTGTTTGACTTATTTTGTAAAAATTTTCAAGAAATTGAAAACTTTTGAATATCATGCTGATAAATATCATCACCTACTACTTGTGCAAAAACAAGATTTTACTGAAAATTATCCAAAAACGACTGGAACAGCACATCAACAGAGAACTACCGGAAGCCCAGGCTGGTTTCAGAAGGGGTCGTGGTACTAG
>NW_006399955.1:1057549-1060782 GCF_000299155.1 Elephantulus edwardii
ATACATTCTTTCCCATGCATTATGTTTTATAAAGTTAATCACCTTTGGACAATGACAATCACTACCCTGAATTTTAAGGACCCTGCCAGATCTGCATCATGATTTTTGCGATTCTTGCATATACTATTTGTGTTGTCTGTGGAATTGTTGACGACATTTGAATATGCCATAGACTGCCAAAAGAACAAACCAATCTATAATGGAGGAAATGCAACCAGTGGCAAGGATGGTGAAACTTCATCTCATATATATGGGTCATGTTTTCAGAATACAGTAGTTCTTGATAAAGGATGTATGAAAAAGTAGAGGATGAGTGAAAGAAGACCTTCAATGGGACAGACACAGTACTTGCAACAATGGACTTGAGGATGACTGAGGTTGTGAGAGAGGCACAGGATAAGGCAAGCTTTTTAACTGTTTAGTTCATAAGTTATTGACTTGACAGCAGTAATATCTTCTTTCTGGAACTTTTCTTTCTTCAGCTTTTTCCTCAAAGGTGGTATTTGTAATAATATTAACAACAAAATAGAAAATATGAGTCCTAATTGAATATAAGAAGCAATGATAATGATACTTCATCCTTTTCTGTCACTCACTTTTCAGCTCTTTAGAAAGAAATTTCTTGATATCCACTTAGTATTCCAAATGCTGTTATTCTGTAATGTATCATTTTGTTGATTTTCACAAAACCACTTTTTGTTATATGTAATAATCTTATTTAATTTTTTGTTGCTTATTTTCCTTCAAATAAAATTTATACTTTCATGAACAAGGATTGTTTTTCCTGTTCATCTGACATACTTTGGAGATGTTGCAAGGAGGGACCAGTCTTTGGAACGGGACATCATGTTTGGGAGGGTGGAGGGACAGCACAAAAGAGAAAGACCCTCAATGAGATGAATTGATTCAGTGGGTTGATGGAGGTAGGTGTGTCAGAAACAGTAAGGTTGATACAGGATATATCAGGGTCTAGGACTGTTGTACATAGGATCACTACAAATTTCAAGTGACTCAATTGCTCATACAGCAACAATAGTGTTTTTAATAATTGGAAATGACCATCATTGGAGGTAAATTCCAAGTTTTCTGAAGGTTGTTGAGTATCATCTAGTAAGAACCAACCCATAGCTAACTCTCAGGCAGGTTTTCAAAGAAAGTTAATTACGTAGAAGGAGATTGCCCATCTTTCTTCTGAGGAACAGCTGGCAGCAGGAGTGCAGCACAGCTTCTTACCACCAGGCCACCAGAGCTGTTGTTGTTATTTATAATTGAATCTCAGCAAACCCATAGCTGACTCTTGAGAAGATTTTCAGAGGCAGTTAATCACACAAGATAAGACTGCCCATCTTTCTTCTACAGAACAGCTGGTGAACTAAAATCATGTGACTTCAGGATTGCAGTGCAGCTTTTTGCCACTAGGCAACCAGAGCTCCCTAGGCTACCAGAGTTGTTATTGTTGTTATGGGCCATCTAGTTGCTTGTGACTCTTAATGACCCTGTGTCCAACAGTGCTATATCCTTCTCTATCCTGAGCTAACTCTATTGTCTCTGACACACCTACCCCCACTACTCCAGTCACTGAGTCAGTCCATCTCATCCAGAGTCTTCCTTTCTTGTGTTGTCCCTCCATCCTGATGTCCTTCTGCAAGGACTAGTTCTTCCTTGCAACATACCCAAAGAATGTCACACAAAGCTTCAGAATCCTTGCCTCCAAGGAGGAGCCTGGTTTCACCCTCTCTAAGACAAACCTGTTTATTCTCCTTAGCAGTCCATGGTATATTAAATACTCTTCTATCACCTCAGCTCAAAGGCATCAATTCTCTTTCTATTATCCCTAGTCATTGTCCAGCTTTCTGATTCTTAGCAAGTAATTGCAAAGGCCAGGGCCTGGATCAGGTGTACTTTAGTTGCCTCCTTTTTGTTGTTCTGTCACTCACAATATATATTTTTTTAAAAAATAAAATTTTCTATTTTAATTGTCATTTTTAACAAAAGTTTACAGAAAACTTAGATTTTCATTCATTCCTTGTAGCACATTTTTACCCCCTCCCTCACTTCGCTCTCCCCAAGCTGACTTATTGACATTACTTTATTTAAAAATTTGAATATCATTTGAATAAATTCTTTACATTTCCCTCACTTACCCATCAAATTGTACAATCTAATGATTAATCCCCTTTCCCCCCTGTAAATCCACATCCCTCTTTTCCCAGCCTCTGCCATTGATCCTGGATCCTTATACTCCTTCTACAATAATGATTTTATGCAATATTTATCCTTATGGGACTGAATTAGTTCACTCAGCATAATGCTCTCCAGACCCTCCCAAGTTAGATAATAATTTACAAAGGCATTGCTCCTGTGTGCTGCATAGTATTCCACTGTGTGAATGTACAATAATTTCTCAATCCATTCCTTTGTGGTTGGACATTTGAGCTGTTTCCATGTTCTTGTGATGGTGACTAATGCTGCTATGAGCATTGGTGTACAAATCTCAGTTTGTCCCTCAGTTTTCATATTCTCAGGGTATATTCCAAGTAGTGGAATATCTGGGACATATGGAATTTCTATATTCAGCTTTTTGAGGAACCACCAAACTGTCTTCCAGAATGGTTGCACCATTTTACAATCCCACCAACAATGTCTAAGAGTTCCTTTCTTACCACATCCTCTCCAACATCTATTACCTGCTGCTCTTTTAAACTTTGCCACTTCTACTGAAGTGAGTTGGTACCTCATTGTGGTTTTGATTTGTATTTCTCTTATTGCCAGTGATTTTGGAGTATTTCTTCATGTGTCTGTTTGCCATTCGAGTATCTTCCTCTGTGAAAATTCTTTTCAAGTCTTTTGCCCATTTTGTAATTGGATTTCTTATGGAGGCCCAGGAGTCTTCTGTAAACTTTCTTTATAAGACTCATGTCTGAGAAGATATTACCAAATGTTTGTTCCCAGTGTGTAGGTCTTCATTTCACCCTGTTGGAAAAAGGTTTTGATGTGCACAGAGATTTAATCTTTAGAAGGTCCCAAGCATCAATTTTGTTCTCTTTAGATTGTGCATTTCTGGTTGCATTTGGCAGTCTCTTAATAACCTGGATGAGCACTTCTAAGTTTGATCCCAGTTTGTCTCTTATGAACCTTATGGTTTTGGGCTTTACTCCCAGGTCTCTGATCCACCTTGAATTGATTTTTGTGTATGGTGTGAGATGTGGATCCTGTTTCAGCTTTCTGCAGGT
>NW_006399955.1:1061642-1070358 GCF_000299155.1 Elephantulus edwardii
TGGTGAGACCCAGCACACAGGCTGCGTCTTCTGTGACCCCATCTTCCAGGAGCTGGTGGAGCTGAAGCATGCGGCAGCCTGCCATCCCATGCACCACTGTGGCCTCCACGGCAGGCAGGGCCGAGGGCGTCGACCATCTGGGAAGCCAAGCACCCTATGGCCAAAGGACAAGATGTCCACCCTCGCAGCCTACTTTTTGTGAAGGCCATTGGGCCCAGCCTTGTTGACAGACACTTTGTCTTGCTTGCTCCCTGGGCACAGAAACTATTAAAGCTGGCTGTGTACTGGTCAAAAAAAGAAAAAAACAAACAAACCAAAAAACAACAAATTCTTTCAGCCCTGCTCCCATCAAACTTTACAACCCCATGATTAATTTTCCCCTTCCCCTGCACATCCTCATCCCTCTGCTTCCACCTTCCTCCACCCCTCCTCGATCTTCATATTCATTCTAAAATAATGGTTTTGTACAATATTTATCCTTGTGAGATTGAGTTAGTTCACTCAACATAACGCTCTCCAGTCCCTCTCAAGTCAGGTAAAAATTTACAAAATCATTGATCCTGCATGCTGCACAGTTTTACATTGTACCAAAATTTCTCATACCATTCGCGTGTGGCTGGACATTTTGGCTGTTTCCATGTTCATTATATGGTTAATAATGCTGCTATGAACCATATAAAAACCAACTAAGGTGGATCACAGAACAGGGAGTAAAGCCCCAAACCATAAGGTTCATAAGAGACAAACTGAAATCAGGCTTCAAAGTGCTAGTCCAAAGTGCAAAGAGACTGCCAGCTACGACTAGAAATGCACAATCTAAAGAGGATAAAACTGGTGCATGGGACCTTCTAAAGATTAAATCCATGGATACACCAATTTTTCCCCCTAATATGGTAAAAAGAACACCTATAAACTGGAAACAATGTATTTTGTAGATAAACAGATTATTGATGAAGACCTAAACAATGTTTACTTTGGACTGATTTCTTTAAATGTTTTTAATAATGGATTTTGAATGTAATAAAGCTGAAGGAAAGAACATTCTTTATCTTCATAGATCAGACATACTTTTGATTGATGGATAATTTTAAAACTCAGAAACTCACCTACTGTTGTACTGGGAACTTTATCATCCAAGTTCTTGGCTGCCTTCCAACTTCATGTTAGTAATCTGGTCTGAAGTTCCAGATTCAATGGATTCACTTGGAATGGTAAATAGAGAAGCAAATTGATTTTAACTCAAGTGCAAATTTTGATGGATTGGTAGTGGTTGGTTAGAGTATTAAAGTGAGAAATATTCTGAAACTTCATCTGGATTCAACTAGAGAGAGTGCCTTGGAAATCTGGTGGTGGCTGGGACACAAGGGACATCAAATAATAAAATATATAGTACATATTTTAACTCATTAAAAATAATAGATGTATTCATATGAAAGTATTTTTAAAAAAGTAAATATATCACTAAGGTTAAAATAACATGCATTATTTTCCTTTTGCAGACAAATATACATTTTCTTTTAGCATTCTTCCTTTTTACTTTCAGAATATGTTATGTGCCATCAAATTGCCTGTAATGCCTAGTGACCCTGTGTACAACAGCCCCAAATCCTGCTCTATTCTGTGCCAATCTTATTGTGTCTGACACATCCATCCCATTACCCCTGTCACTGAATCAATGCATCTCATCTAAAGTCTTCCTCTCTTTTGCTGTCCCTCTACCCTCTCAAGCATGATGTCCATCTCCAAGGAATGGACCCACCATGCAACATGTCCAAAGAATGTTAGACGAAGCTTCATAATTCTTGCTTCCAAGGAGTATCCTGATCTCACTCTCTGTAGGACGAACCTGTTTGTTCTCCTAGCAGTCCATGGTATATTCAACACTCTTCTCCAGCACCACAGCTCAAAGGCATCAATTCTCCTTCTATCATCCCTAGTCACTGTCTAGCTTTCTGATACATAGCAAATAATTGCTAAGACTATGGCCTGTATCAGGCACATCTTAGTCTCCAGACTGTCATCATTCCTCTTCAGTACTTTGGAGAAGTGTCTGACAGCAGACTTTCCCAATGTAATTCGTATTTTCATTTCCTGGGTACTGGTACCAGGAGTGTTGATTGTGGAGCTAAGCAAACTAAAGCTATTTACAATCTCAATCTCTTCACCATCTATTATGATGCTCCCAATTGTCCCAGTGGTAAGTATCTTTGCTTTCTTGATGTTAAGCTTTAATCCATATTGAAGGCAGCAGTCCTTGACCTTCTACAACAAGCACTTCAGATCATCCTGCATTTCATCAAGCATTTTTGTGTCATCTGCATAACGCAGATTGTTGACAAGTCTTCTTCCTCCAATCCCGATGCCACATTTCTCCTCATAGAGCCCAAAGAAAAGAATTCCCCTTCCCAACTTACATTAGTTATTAATATGAATAACTCCTGCTTGATCATATTCTTAGATTAAAACAACCATAAATAGAATAAATGTTTAATAAACTATACATTTCAATTCTATATTGTGCTAAATTTTGAAAAGTTATATAATAGTTACAAGAAAGCCAAATGTTAACATGAAACACTAACAACATTGTAGAAAATATGGAAACATAATGAGGTGCTAATGAAAATGACATTAATATCACACAATACCTGAACATTTTTACTGTCATTACATTATTTATTGTGGATGACAATGTTTTAATGGCCATCTGTTCACTATCCAAAGTACTGAATTGCCATTTAGATACTAATTTGCTGTAATATGTACAAAAAGAAATTCACATGTTTTTAATCTTTAACTATATATATATGAAAATGTGAAATAAGTATTCCCTTGAGGAAATGTAAATTATCTGTGATCACTGGAAAAGCATTTTCAGTTAAAAAATAAAAAAGAAATAAGACTTATTTTTTTTCTTTTGTTTCTAGGCCATTGAAAGCTATCACATGGAGTTTAAAATCTATTTTCTTTTCAATTTGTTTTTAGAACAAGGTGATTATATAAGATTATGGAGCAACAACTTGTGCGTATAATATTTTTTAAATAGAGAACGAATATAATGCTTCAGTAAATGACCATTGTCATTTAAATCAGCTGACTAAATTTTGGGTGAAAGAATAAAAATATCTGGATTTCCTGGAGGTGATAAGCTAAATCTCCCAATCATCAGTTGTTTGAATCCCCTTAAAAAAAACCATTAATAAGTGATCATGGTCACAGTGATTGTAGATGTGAATTTTAAGGATATACCAAAAAAAGTATTCTTAAAATAAAATTGCCATTGTGTTGTTGTTGTTGTTAAGTATCATCAAGTTGAGCACAATTCTTCATAGTGGCCCTATGAACAAAAGACCTGAACTCTGTTCTATAACTATTCTCATTTTTCTAAGTTCATAGAGTTTCCAGAGGCTTATTGTTTAGGAAGTGCATGCCACACCTGCTTCCAAGCCTCTCTCCACCAATCACCGTCCACCAAGGGTAACCTTTATGGCATTTGAAACAACAGTGGCACAGGGTGTTCAGTATCACAGCAACCCCAAGTTACAACAGTATAGCAAATTGGCAGACCAGTGCTGTACCAATTATAAGAATATTCATCCCAAACACAATTAACTCCAGGTCTGAGGGGCCAACTGATTCCCCCACCTCCCCCAGAGTTTACCAAGAACTTGGATATCCATTCATTCATAGTTGCACATTTTCCTCCATGCCTCCTGCCCCACAGTTCACTTTTTTCTTTGGACAAAAAGTTATTTCATTGTTATACAGTCCCCACCCCCACCACCTGGACAACTTTACTATGCAACTTTTATTCTGGACTCTTGTCATGTCAATAATAGCTAATCATATATTCCTTTTATAGACTTCTCTTCCTCATTTGTTTCAATGCCATGTACATTATTTATCCCCTCTTTTTTTTTTTTTAGTTTCACCCAACCCCCATATCACTTCTGTTCTATAAAAGTGGAATTATGCAGTATTTGTCTTTTTATGACTGAGATATTTCACTCAGCATAATGTCCTCCATGATCACCCTTATCGTATTGTATAATATTTCATGAGTTCTTTGTTTTTTAGTGCTGTGCAATATTCCATTATGTGACTATACCACAGCTTCTCTATCCATTCATTTGCTATTGGACACTTGGGTCGTTTCCAACACTTTGCTATTATGAACAAAGTAACAATAAACATGGGTGTGCATATATCTGCTTGTGTGGTAGTTCTAGTTTCTTTAGGGTGTATTCCTAATAGTGGAATTGTTGTGTCTATGGTTATTTCTATTTCCGACTTTTTGAGAAAGTACCATACTGCCTTCAATAGTGGTTGCACCATTTTACACTCCCACCAGAAGTGAATAAGTGTTCCAGGCTCTCCACAACCTTGCCAACATTTGTTGTTTGCTACTTTGTTAAATTTTGCTATTTTTACTGGAGTGAGGTAGCATCTCAAAGTTCTTTTGATTTGCATCTCTCTTAGATGTAGAGATTTTGACCCTTTCTTCATGTGTTTATTCGCCATCTGAATATCTTTTTTGCTGAAATGTTTGTTCATATTCTCTGCCCATTTTGCAATTGGGTTGTTCACCTTTATCTTGTTGTGATGTTTAAGTATTCTTTAAATTCTAGATATAAGTCCCTTATCTGACATGTCATTACCAAATATTTTTCCCAGTCTGTGGCTTGCCTTTTTACCCTGTTGGAGAAGATTTTGGGTGTACATAGGGATTTGATTCATAGAAGGTTCCATTCATCCACTTTATCTTTTCCAGGTTGTAGGTTTTCAGAATGCTTGGAAGACTCTTCAAGTTGTGGATTAGTACTTCTAGAGTTATTCCAAGCTTTTCTCTAGTGAAATATATAGTCCTTTATTTTAGTCCTAGGGCCTTGACCCACTTTGATATTATTTTTGTGTATGACGTATGGGTGCGGGTCTTGTTGAAGTTTTCTACTACAGATGATCCTGATTAAAACACTCAACAAAATTGGAATAGAAGGGAATTTCCTTAACATACTAGAAAATATATACACAAACCCAAGAGCCAACGTTGCCCTCAACGGAGAGAAGTTAAAGTTCCTTGAGAACAGGAACTAGGCATGGGTATACACTATCAACTCTCCTACTCAATATTGTACTAGAAATCTTAGTGGTAGCAATAAAAAAAGGGAAGGAAATAAGAGATTTCCAAATTGGCAAAGAGGAGGTAAAATTATCTCTCTGTGCACATACTATGATACTATACTTAGAAAACTTTAAAGATTCAACAAGAAAACTACTGGACATAGTTGACTAATTCAGCAAAGTTCAAGATTCAAGATCAACATATAAATATCAACTGGATTTCTTTACAGTGACAAGGGAATATATAACTGGAGCTAAGAAAACAATACCCTTCACAATAGCTAATCACAAGATGAAATATTTGGGAGTAAATCTAACTACAAACACAAAGGATCTTTTCAAAGAAAATTATAAAACATTATTACAAGAAACAAAGAGAGACCTGGATGAATGGAAGAATATCCCTTGCTCATGGTTATTGTTCTTGTTATGTGCCATCAAGTTGCTTATGACTCATAGCAACTCTATGTACAAGAACCCGAATGCTGCCCTATCCTGTGCCAACCTTACCATCTCCGACACACTCATTCCCACCACCCGAATCACAGAATCGATCCAGATCATTGAGGGTCTTCCCCTGCTGCGCCGTCCCTCCACTCTCCCGAACATGATGTCCCTCTCCAAGGACCAGTCCTTCCTTGAAACATGCCCAAAGCTTGTCAGAGGAAGCCTCAGAATCCTTGACTCCAAGGAGCATTCCAGCTTCACCCTCTCCAAGACAAACCTGTTTGTTCTTCTAGCAGTCCGTGGTACATTCAACACTTCTCCAGCACCTCAGCTCAAAGGCATCAATTCATCCCTATTCACTATCCAATTCTCCAATGCATATTATGTAATTGCAAAAAACTATAGCATCAGGTGCCCATTAGTCTCCAACCTTATTTCCTTGCAATTCAGCCCTCTTGAGAGGTCCCTCACAGCTGACTTTCCCAAGGCAGTTTATCTCCATCTCCTTACTTCCAGGTTGCTGTTACCCTATAAATGAAAGACCTGAACACTTGTGTAACTTTCATTTGTTCAAATTCATAGGGTTTCTGGAGGCAAGCTGTTTCAGAAGTGGATGCCACTTCTGTTTCCAAGCTTGTTTTAATCCAGGAGTTCCACCAAACACTGTCCACCATGGGTGACTAATATCACATTTGGTACATCAGAGTGACAGTGTTCAGTACCACAGCAACCACGAGTTACCTCTGTACAGCAAATCGACAGAGCATCTGCTGACACCCACTTAGGATGAAAAGAAAGCCATAAGAACCCCAAGGGTTCCATACATGTCCTTCCTCAAGATGAGGAGGCCACCATAACTTTCAGCATAAAAGAAACTCACAACACATTAACCATCAGCCTACAGGTGATGACAAACATTTCAGCATTTAAAAATTCCAGCACATGCACATGCTGGTGGATTATTAGCCAGAAACCCCCGACTTCATCTGGCAAGTCCCATCTGCTGACACCCACTTGGGACAAAAAGAAAGCCATAAGAGCCCCAAGTGTTCCATACCTGTCCATCCTCAAGATGAATGAGACCACCATAACTTTCAGCATAAAACCGACTCACAACACAGTAGCCTATGTTACAGTCTATATTAAACTATGAAAATCTGTGCCAAAAATAGTTCACCTGTAAAGATCTCTATTAGTTACAGCTAATATAATTTTCACTTTGTTGTCTCATCTTATTTCCTCTGGAATTACTTTATAAATAGTTTAAAGAGAATATTCTTGTCATTATGTGCCAATGAGTTGACTACAGCACATAGTAACTCTATCTACTATAGCTCTGAAACCTGCTCTTTCTGGATCCAATCTTACTGTCTCTGACTCACTTTTATTACCCCAGTTATTGTGTCAATCCAACTCATTTGTGGTCATCTTCTCCTGTGCTGTTTCTTGATACTTCCAAGCATAACATCTTTTTCTAGAGACTGCCTCTTCCTGGCTACACGATCAAAGTAAGTAAGGTAGAGTCTCAAAATCCTTGCCTCCAAGGAGCAGTGTGTTTCACCCATTCTAGAATGGACCTAGGAGTTTTCTTGACAGTCCCCGTTATGTTCAATACTTTTTTCCAGCAACACAACTCAAAAACATCAATTCTCCTTCTGTAATCTTTAATGTCTATCCAGCTCCCTCAGGCATAGCAAGTAATTAAGATGACCATTACCTGGAATAGGTGCACCTTAGTCTCTAAATAGACATTCTTGCTCTTCAGCACTCTGGAGAGATGCTTGAGAGCAGATCTCCATAACACAATTAGTATTCTGATTTCCTGACTGCTTGTGCCAAGAGTGTTGATTGTGGGACCAAGCAAGCTAAAATTGTTAATAGTCTCACTCTCTTCTCCATCTATTATGATGCTGTCAATGGGCCCGGTGGTGAGACTCTTCATCTTCTTAATGTTAAGCTTCAATCCATATTGCAAATTACAGTCCTTGAACCTCTACTTGTTGTTGTTGATTGCCTTTGAGTTGAGCATCACTCATAGTGACCCTATGAACATAAAGCCTGAAGGCTCCCTACAACCATCAACATTTATCTAAATTCACAGAGTTTGAGAGGCATAATATTTAGGAAGGGGATGCCACTCCTGCTTCCAAACCTGTCATAGAATATTGATGCTGTTATGTACTATTGAGTCGCCTGTCATGTATACAACCCTATGTACAGCAGCTCTGAATCCTTCCCAGTCCTGAGTTAGTCTCACTAATTCTCACGCATTAACCTCCGTTGCCCCAGTTATTGCATCAATCCATCTCATATGGAGTCTTCCTCTCCTGCACTGATCCTCTACTATGTACTCTTAAATTTTTTTTTCAAGGCTTCCATCATGATTTTGGAAATATTTGGATAACATCTAAGATGACTATTACTTGCTAGGCCACATACCTTAAATAAGAGAGAGGAAAAAATAAACACTGACTTTTTCTTGGATTTGAACACAAAAACGAAAAGCTTCCATATTTTGATTCTTTGCTTTTTGGATCATCTCCAGGGAAGCTCTGCTTCAAGACAGATTGAGTGGGTTAACCTGCTGCCCTCAAGACTATTTGTCTCTATAGAACCCTACTTATTCATCCTCAAAGGCACCTTTCCCTTCAGCCACACAAGCAGAGCAATTTTTATACAGAAAGAGAATTAATCATGTATTTGTCATACTGCACGCAAAATAAGTCATTTGGTACAATTGAGCAAACCGTTAGCTGCAGGTTAACTCACTCCAGTAGAATTTTACAATATGATGTTATTCATATATTTCTCAGGAGACAGGTAGGATTGATGGTAGGGTAAAATATTTTCATTTACAATTTGCACAGATATAGCACTCAACCTCAAGGATACATTTTAAAGCAACTCTATCAAGAAGTCAATGTAATAGAGGCAACTTTTATTATATATCTATTGGGAATGCTAATGTATTTCCTAAGGTCTAATTCTGAATTATTTACAATAATATAGGTGCTAATGCTTAGATGGATTAAAATTTTAAATAATTAACAATTTATATCTATTGGGAATGCTAATGTATTTCCTAAGGTCTAATTCTGAATTATTTACAATAATATAGGTGCTAATGCTTAGATGGATTAAAATTTTA